>NW_020456043.1:63633-146664 GCF_003342845.1 Nothoprocta perdicaria | reverse complement strand
CTTAAATGCAGAGGTAGAGATGTTCTCTTTCCCCATCATTTAGGCAAGATCTTTGGGCCTTGCTTCTGGAATTAAGGTTTTGGTTAGAAAGCCAACAAGGGTGATTTTCAAGGGACCAAATAACACTTTYGTTTTACATTACTGAGAGAAAATGAGAAACTGATAGCTAAGGTTGGCCCAAACATTTCTTCTTGTTTCTTCCCACCTCATTCACCTCCTTACCTTCCTCCCTCACAGTTTTTCAGTTTGACCACTGAACTGAAAAATTAATTATTCTTACAGCTCTRTTAAAGGATAACTTATGTCAGACTGCTTGCAGACAGTCTAGCTGATGTGTATTAAAAATGTGCTTCGCATTTGTTTTCCCTTTCTTTTAATCTCTCTCCCTTCTCTTGCTAATTTTAGACRACAAGATCTTTTCAAAAGGCTGAAGTGCTCATAGAGCAATGTAAGTTGCACCTTAAGTAAATATGTGCTAATACAAAATAAAATAAAATATGASTCTGAGAAACATCAGTAGTAATAATAATGATGAACTGGAATGGTGAAATTGTCTCACCACGACAAGACCAGAATTTTCTTTGTGTTACATACAAATTCCTCAGACCCACACAGTCTCCATGGTGCAGTGATGTTTAGCTCTACAGGAACGCAAGCCTGGAGTGCAAATCTTACCTTCATGCAACTGATTAAGCAGCACACAGTAAGGCACAAGAAATGTTTATCCTGAGATAAATGCATTACTGCCTGCCTTCTGTTTGTATCTCTGCACATGATCCCATCTTTATGCACAAAGCAAAAGAGTGCCAAACTTTGGGCTGTCTTTCCTTCTGACAAGTATCAAAAATTTGACCAAAGACAACCATAAAACTGAAGCCTCCATAGAAAAAAAACTTCTGAACCTAAGAAACAGCATAATGAATAGAAATATCCCATATGGTTGCAGAAACCAGGACACTCACAGGCAAGGTCCTGCAGCTAGGACAGTAGTTTATTCCTTCTTCCTTCAGTAGCCTGGCTAGATCTTTCTGGTTCCTCAGGGAAACTCACTAAAGTTCTTCTCTTCTTGTTAAATTATTCATCCTAGGAGGGCACAGAGCACATGTTTTAAGAAAAAGAAGAAATTATCAGTGAAATTAGTAATGAGCTAGCACCAACCATATCACACTCTTCATTTGGCTCTCCTCATCCTCACAAGGGGTCTGTTTTGGTCATTCTCAGCTAGGATCRGCTTAACTTTCCCAGAAGCAGGACTTAAAAACAGAGAAAAAAGGCAGAATTCTAGATTAAGCAGAGCAATGCTAACTTCATCTGCCATGACAGCCTAGCAGGACTGTGATCTTCCTTTTCTACCCACTGCARTCTGGGTCCAGTCCATGGCTATGGTCTGAGGCCACCAAGCCATGAATGGATCTGTCCATACCTATCATAGAGACTACATGTCAACTGTGAAATACCAAGGCAGTAGGGATATACTGCAGATTGTAAAGACAAAGATGAAACAAGTAGAAGTAAATATGGCATTTTCTTGGTCTATGCGATCCAAGCAGCAAATGCACTCCTGAAAGAGATTATATAACAGATTCTATACTTGTAGGGTCCGGTAGTATTTGCATCATATGCAAATTGACCCACTTGGGTGTATGTATGAACAAGTAACTCCAGGGATGGAAGTGCATTGCTGCAGGGGATGGAAGTACTCATGGATCACCTCCTCCCTGCCTCTCTCAACCACAGTGACCTTGACTATTAGTTCAAAACACAGAGAAACTAAAGTATGAGATAAACAGAGTCCCATTTCACACCCATAAAGAAATCAGCAATAAATAGATACATAAATCGGTAGATATACAAGAAAATGTCACTGTATAACTTATCATGCTATCTTAACTGATAGTATAGCAGTGATATAGAATACACCTACTCAAACTGTTCTTTGATATAAAGGGTCTTATTTTTTCATTTGGCTTCATTTCAAACAGTTATACAGAAAAATTGTCTTTACGGACTAGCTAAGACAGCAGGAAGGAACAAGCACTAAAATGTTCAGTACATTTTATAGAGCAGAGCTAGTTTTTTTCCTTGTTGTTTTATAACTTTAATCAACTTTTTATCCATTGACTCCCTTGCAAGTTCCAACCAATATAATTAGCACTATCTAAATTAGTTATCACTCAAAATTATTTCCTTCTTGGAAAAAAACAGTTTTATTTTAAAATTATAGGTGTTGCCATAGGCTATGCCAGAACTATATGCATGGGCACATTTTAAGCAGATAATATTTTTAATCCTAATTAAAAAAATTCTTCCCCTCCATAAAATGTTGATTTGTGAATGACCTTATTTTCATTTTGATAGACACAGGGTACCAATCAACTGATTTTCATGCATATACGTACTCTGCACCTTCCATTGAAACACTATATTTTTCAGCTAAGCTCTTATATAAACCGAATGCATGCTTTCATTGCTAGTTCTATTCTCATTTCATTGCACCCTCGATATATAGCAGATGAACTTAACATTTCCAAAGGGTGCCTATTTCAGAACCTGTTATTTACACACTGCCATCAGTAAGCAAGACTGTTTTTTCAGTAGGTGCCAAAGACTATCAATTCTATTGATTTTAGTGGGAAGTGCAAGTGTTCAGTACATCTGATAAAACATCAGGCAGCTCACCGAAGCACAAGCCTAGAATGGAGATGATGAAATACTGAGTCACCTAGACGTGGCTTTACACTGAAGATTTAGTCAAGGTGGCTAATGGCCCGGGRCAACCAAGCTGAGCCACTATGAGTGGACCAAACTGAGTTGTAGAAAGAAGTCCAAGGGATTAATAGTGGGCTTTGAAAACAGTGGGCTTTGAAGATATTTTGAAAATAATATTTGAAAATATTATAAATGGCTGTGAAAGACCGAGTAGAAAAAGACAGTGATACCAAGCAAAAGCTGAAGGAACAATCAACTACCCAGTGGTTCTGGGGCACCAAATCCTAATATAGCAGGCAGGCATGAGCTAYGCAGCACAAACACCAAGGGGAGAAGTTCAGAGAACAGATTAAAAGCAGGATGTGACCATGCCCCTTTAGAAGCTCCATTTCTTTGTGAAAGGATCGCCTCATGGCTGGAGGACGACAGCCTTGTTGACAGGGGTCAAGACAGATTTGAGTATGCTCAGCTATCTACACAGCACCTGTTCTTTATTCCTTGTTTAGGGAAAGAAACACAGTGTGGGCAAGCTGGAGAGTGGCCTGAACACCAAGAACAGACTCTTTCAAACACAGGGTTCAGATGGAAGTGCCCAGATGACCAATGGAGGATGTTGGAGGAGATTCAAGGAAGACAGATTGTGCATACATGGCTAGAAGGYTAGTTGCAGTCCACCACCTTGGGAAACAGTTGTTCTCCTAAACAGGCCAACTCAGTTCTGGACATCAGTCCTGCTGTCCCYTGACGCTCTGCCACACCACAGGTATCTGATTCAGCCTTATGATTCGCTCTATTCCTACAACAAGTTACTACAATAAYTATACCCATCACAACGGCAGCACAAACAGCCCTTTCCATGTACCCCTCCTGCAATCCCACTCTATTTTGCTCCCAATTTCACACCATGTAAGTAACTAACTCTGAAGTGGGGGCATGGGAGACAGCAACTGGAATCAAAGCAACCTTATCTTTTAGACATATCATTTGAAATTTGGTAAAGAGAAAGCTGAATAATTTCCCACAACCTGAGGGCACTGCTATCTTTCATCCTGAGTTGTTCTGCTATTTACAAAAACTGCATAATTACCAGAGCAAATGCCACGTCACAGCCCGCACCTGCCATGGGTAAGACAGAGAACAAGTTTCTGAAAGTAATAATTAAATAAACCCATCCATCAATCAGCCTCATGTAGTTTTGTAGTTTCTATGTGCTTTAAAAGGAGCAAAACAATGCATTTGTGTTTTCCTTTCCCTCCCTTTCCCTCCATTTTTAATGGCAATTATTGCATGTAAACTAGCTTTTGCAAGAACTATGAAGCAGATGGATGCAGTCTGAAAAAAGAAAATAAAAGGAAAATACACCCACTGGAAAATCAAAAAGATAAAAATGCAAAGTCACTGTGTGTGTAGTTGACTGTTTACTATGAAATGTTTCTTTTTAGCTTCAGCATCTGAATATTCCCAATGGAAATGTTATTAGAGAAGACAACAGGTTGTTTCAGTGGAACTGATCAAAAACYGTGACTGGGATTTCAGGCCTGGTCCCGTGATATCACTGACAATCTTGAGCTACAGAATCTTGAGCTTTTGCCCAGCAGCTCCCCCTCAAAAGGAACAGACATCCGGGAAGAGAAGAAAGTGCTTGAAATCATGGGAATCAGGGACAGGATAAGGATGTGCCCTCTGTTTCCCCGTTAAATTATGTGAGCATAATTAACCCATGCACCCGTACCTGCCTGCGTATATCTTTCCACRTCTCCTCTTTATCTACTTTGCTCCCTACCAAATGGACCTCTTCACATGCTTCCCTTATATCGTGTCGTTGGGTTCTACTAGAATGAGCAATTGGATGGGTTGTTCATCCTGTGTCACCACTGGAGAGGGCCATAGGTTGCTGCTGTCAACAGACACAATTATGATACTAAACCATCAGCTATCTCAAAGCACAATTTTGGAAGGTCGCACGCAAGCCATGATTATGGTAACTAAAAGGATGGAGGGTCATGCTTTCCATTAAGACTTTGGTGAGATAGCATCTTTCAAAAATAGATCAATAGCTTTTTTTAATTGAGCTCTTATTGAGTTGGATGAGGCAATCTCATAGGGCACTCTGTCCAGCAGTATACTGTGCTTTGCAATTTTTTTTCTTTAATTTTCATTGTTTAAAATTTTACTGCCATGGTCCATATCTCTGCCCAATGCATTGAAACCTGTTGCCAACACTGTTTATTGTCTTCATTTCCTTCCCACACCTTTGAAGGAGCAGTTTCTGAAACATTTTGGAAACCTTTGGAAATGAAGTAAATAGCCTAATCCTAGACTTCAAAATCCCGATGACAGTTTTTCATTGCCAATAAAGCCTCTATRAAGTATAGAAGAATTTGTTCTTGGAACACAGCGCAGCAAAGTGTGTTTGAAAAGGCACCATGTCCTAAATGGGAAGGGAACAGGACCACTTCAAGAACAAAATCCCAACAGATGTCTCCTCTCCTTCATAATCACTTATTCCGACAGCAAGGAAATGACTTCTAGGAAAGATTTACTTCATTTCCTTTTCTAGTATCCTTTATATTAGGAAAATCATGCAGAGATTTGCAATGGCTCCTACTTAAAGAGTAATTTATTGACATTCCTAAGAGAGAATGCCTTAATTCAGAAAATATTTTTCATCAAAATGCTACAAAAATGGCAGTTTTATTCTGATCTTAATCTATAAAGCTTTTCGTCTATCTTTAAAGCTATGGTTATCTTGAAGTGCTTAGTCTCATATTCATTGCTTTTATAATTGGACAACATAGAACAATGGGAGATTTACTAGTTTATTAAGAACCAAAATGAATGTAATCCAATATCACCCTTTGTTGAAAGCCACCTACAAAAGAATTGCATGAGGATGTGAAATGAATAATCTTTCTAGGTTTTCTCCTCTTGAAATCACTATAGTGCCTTTCCAGAGCATAATAAACGAAAATATGTTGTGGAAAATTACTACTAGCCCTATCAACTAAACAAGCTCATTATGTTTGGGGAAAACTTGTGCAGTTTGTTTCAAACGAATGTTTTCACAGAATTATCCTATTTTGAAATGATTCTCTGGGATCACAATAGGAAGACCTGAAATCAATAATTCAATTCTCAGTCTGCAGACAACTATAGATTCATTCAGCTTAAATTCCATCCACTTATTCTTCTCTTTAAAGATGGAACTGTGCAAAGAGCAACGTTTCTAAGGGGCAAAAGTAAAAGTTACACAGCAAAAAGTAGACAACCTCAGCACTAGTAAGAAAAACTTGAAAGAATTAACTCACCCAGCAAGATCTAAATCATCCTCATAACGTGTCATTAGTTCCTTGATAACCAACTGAATGCTGAACAGACTGAGTCAAATGGTCAAGAAGAACACTGAAATAATGGGAACAGGGGATCTAGCATCTTATCAGAGTTTAAATCGAGTGTTCAAATTGACAAAGACATTTGGATGTCTTCTTGCCATTGACAGAAGGGCTTATTCACATCCTGCATCTTTTCTAGAACAGGATATGAAGCTACAACAGGTTGAAAAAAGACACAACTGAATCCTGTTTTGAAATAAAATGGTCTTTTATTCTAGAGTATTCTAAAGGTGTCCTTTACATTTACCACCTTGGGGTCTTGAATATACCATTAATTACAATCTTTTTCTTCACTGACACTCAAAGAGCTTTCAAAAAGAAGAAAAATGACATTATCCTCATTCTGACATCAGAGAACTGAGGCACAAAAGGAGGAAAAGTTGCTTGCCCATGGTAAACTGGATCATAAGACCAGATCTACACTACCCATCATCGTTGCAAGCAAATGTCTGTTATCTGAAACAAGCAGACACCAGTTGGTGAGAACTGACAAACAACGCAGACCAAGCTTTGGGTTTGATTTTGGGTATGTTGTTTCTTCAGCTGTAAACCTGCCCTCATGACTAGATGAGCTGCATATTAAGGGCGATGTCAGGCAGTCGGTGCCAGATCACACACACGGCCTGCCACAGGCATGAAGGATACTGCTTCCTGAGAAATCAGTTGCAAAATAGTGCTTGACTTTACTGAGACCCCTCTGCATCTCTTTGGACAGCCAGAGCATTTCTGCATTAAAATAAATGTCCTTCTTCAATAATTTGTCTTTTCCTCTCCAAACAATTCAGAGAAATGCAAGACCATGAGGCAGATCCATCCACACCCATTTGCTGTGTCTCGTCTTCCTGATAGCTTTATAGGAGGTATAACCATATCTGACCTTGCTCTCTGACTTCTGAGCCTTATGGCAGTGTGGACAATAAACATACTGAGTTACCTGGAACAGACCTGGAACAGGCCAGAGAGATACTGAGGGCCACAGAAAGGGAGTCAGAAAGTATAAAGAGAAACAAGTTAATTCACCTCAGCAGTTCCTGAAGCGCACTTTGTCCCCTTGGAGCCACCTTGTTCAGAGTCTGGGATGGGTTTCCCTTCTCCTTGGAAAAGGGCTGTTGAGCCACCATGTTTCCTCAGCCACGTGCTCTCTTGATGATAACTATGTTTAATGACTCTTTATTTAACATGGTGCTGGTGATGCTTCCACATCTCATTCATATCTCACTCTCTCAACTACGCCCTTCCCACCACTTAGGTGGATAATCAGGAGGCTGGTGACCATGACAAAGGCAGGAGTAATCTCTGCTCCTGAAAGACAGGAGCAGAGGCTCCTGAAAGAGGCTCTGCTGACCTGAAAGAAAGGCTTCAGCTGAGCACCTTGAGCAGGACATCAGGGATGCGCATTCCTGGAGAGAGCCATGGAAAAGGCTCAGCTACACAGGAGCTTCTCCCTCCCCACTGCTAAGACAGGATATCTAAGCACCCATGACCATCAGGACAAAACATTTACATCCTTCCCATACGGAAACTCAAGAGCAACATTCTGGATTGGTGCTAAAAGATCCACCGACCTCATCGGTTGCTGACAAGCTGATCCCTGTGGGGCATTTCACCTCAGAGAACACCCAGCCCATTCTAGGAGTCACCTCAAAGGGGAACTATCACACCTCGAGTTCCCTCAGGCAGATCATTCCTCAGATCAAATTGATTCTTTTATCAAGTTAAACATTACTCATTGGCTTAAGGAATAAATGTCATTGTGAATTTCCCCGCTTTATTGCAGCTAATGACAGGGCAGGATGTCAATTGTTTCTTTCCTCAGGACTTGTATGCTCTTCTGCTTTTCTTCATAGATGCTTTATTACAAAGAGCAAAAATGTAATGAATAAATTGAAAAAAAAATGCTTGCAGACCCAAAAGAAAGAATGCATCTATTATAAAATAAAATCTCTTTTAGTAGCTATTAGAATGCATTAAAAACATTCACGGGACTCTCCCCTCCAGTTATGTTGCAAAAGCCATGCAAATAATAATTGTGGCTGAGTGCACTACAGTGACAGTCAATATTGTACTTCCCAAGCTAGTACTCATTATTCTTTATGGAACTCATGCATTTTGTGGAAGATCAAAAGATTTACATATCATATAGAGTGCTTTAGGGAGTGACTTGCTGTGCACTTTAAATGCACAATGTTCCACAGCCATTTAAATACAGATTTCATTTCTCTCTTCCGTGTGATATTAAATTTAAAAAAAAAAGAGGGAGAGAGACACGAAATCGACTTGGGTACCTTTGTTCACATCATGAAATACAATTTTAATTTGGTTCCAATGCAGAAGTTTAATATTTTTATGGGATGTTATTGAATAATCTGCTAGGCTCAGCACCAGCCTTTGCTCAGGAAAGAGATGAAAGGAATTTTTTTTTTGAGCACTGCAGGCAAAAATCATCTGTTCTTCCATGCCCCAGAGCAGGGGACAGACTCTGACACACTGCTTGGCCTCCCTCCACCACCAGTTTCTCTGTCATCTTCTGGTGGAGAACAGCAGCAAATGTAGAAGAAGATGCAACCTCTTTCCTTAGTAGAAGAAAGAAGGAAAATGCAGTGATTTCCCTGCTACCCAACACTGCAGGAGACAAGGAGACATGCAAGAGTCTCAGAGTCTCCTTGCATGCCCTTGGTAAGTCAATGGATGTCCTTGCACACAGCGAGCAGGGTCACAGCAGGGAAAGGAGGGAATTTGCAGCCCCTCGGTCATGTCAGACACCACTCCTAGCCACGCTGCTTCCCTATGGAAGGGGAATGGGAAATGTTTCCCTATGGAAAACACGTTTAAGCCCTAGGACTGTCCATGTCTTATCTTCAGATGTGACACGAGAGGTGTGCCATGGAGCTGCTGCCAAAAAGCCATCTGGAGCCTTTTGCCAGCTCAGCCCCCTTCCAAAACAGGCAGGTATTCCATTGATTTGTAAAAGCAGCCTTTTCAGCACAACCTTTGTGACCTCGGAATGATCATAATTGAATACCTTTTTTGGGTGGCATCTAAAGAAAGGATTAAAAAGACAACGGTCTATGCCCTTCTGGGACAGCACCCAACTGTATCTACACTCGCAAGGCTGAGGAAATACCTTCCTATGCCTCCTGTTAGGAAAGAAAATAAAGGCTTCTGTACAAGTAATTAGCTCTGTTTCTATGGAAGAAGAGAAGGGTTTTCATGAATACGAAATCTACACAATTTGTTTGCTTCTGGTACATTCTGCATTATTTTCCGAATGAAGCGGATGGAAAACCTCCTTAATGAAGCATAACTATGTTGTGATTAAGGCTTATTCTATCTAAATATTGACTCGGATAACATTTTCTCAGGATGAACAGACCACAGACCATGGATCTGGCATTAAAGTCGGAGAGATTAATAGGAAAGATGAATTTTTCTGGTTGTTTGGAGAGAAGTTTGATATGGTTGAGGCAACAGTCAGAGACTTTTCTCATTATTCACTAAATCCAGCCAGAGCTTTTTCAAGAAGCTGTAGCTTTCTTGTTCCACTGGACCTTTGAAACATCAGGGTGAAAATAGCTCTGGCCTTCACCCACTGGAGAACAGCTGGTTAGTCCAGGGACAGGAACAGAGAGGCAGGAACTTCTGCAAAACAACCCCACTGACCTGGAACACGAATTAAACAAGGCACCTTGCAACACTCCCGAGGTATAAATGCTGCTTCTTTGACCTGCACCTGCAGGTAAAATCAGAATAAGTGAGGCATTCAGATACTAATCCTAAAGAATCCAGAACGGGAACAGGTCGACTGGTCTTTGGGAAACAAAAAGAGCAAAGGGGATTTGGAAATATAGCTCAAAGAGAGAGAGAAAAAGATAATTTCCCTTTCTTATTTAAAAAGCACAGGTTAGTGTTTCTTGAATGAATGAGCTTTTTTTGCAGCTTATTTTCAAGAAAGGCCACGTTGTGAGATAAAACTTATGGAAGATTTTTATTCCAGTCATTATCTGCTTTACAATCTGGCCCAGAGACCCCAGCCAACATGGGATCCTATTTCACTAAAAACCAGTTCTCCCTTGAAAAACGGACCTTGAACTGAGTCCCTAAATGAAGTGTCTGAAGTTAGGGGAGTCTACCCCAGACCTCAGCTTGTGCAAAGGCCTCTGAAACGCATGATGCTTCAAGAGGGAAAGATAATATGAAGAGACAGATAGTGCTGTGAGCTGGTGAGCTCAAGCAACCCCCTGGGGTCTGGCTCAGCACTAATGTGCTATTAATGTTATTGATGATGGTGCTATTCTCACTAACATTTAAAGATGCACTTAGTTACATTCATGTCAAAGAGTTTGTCTAGGCTCTTTCTGCACTTAATGCAGCAGGACAGGTACCACCAGAAATCACATACTGCTCTCAGGAGCATTTTCCCTTCAAGATTAAAGGTGCTGCATACAATATTTTTCTCTTCTACAGGCAAAACCATATTAAACAAAAAAGGGAGAGCAAATAAGAGGCTGTCCAGATTCCTCTCTTTCCTCCAGTTTCAATACAGGCAATTTTTACTTTCCATCGCTTGCTTAAGTTTTCTGCCAAGCTCCTTTGTCMCTTCTTCCATACTATCTTTTCTACCAAGAAGATCCATGGAAGTATCTGCAAAACCATCTCACTACCCTTGGCACTTCAGCTTTGAAGTCTCTTTGGCTACGATTCCTGAGAAGGGTCATCCTGAGATGGTATCAATGCCAAAGACTTCCTCCAGGATTCATCAGTGATAAGGATAGCTGGGAAATGCATATAAATAGTCAGGAGATTAATATTTCCCACAAATATTTAACAGAAAGTCTTCCTGGGAAGCTCCTTGAGTTTTTTGATTCAGCTTCTATCTTAGTTCCTTGGTCAAAAAGGGTTTTTACATTTTTAGGATTTTGGAAATAAAAAAAAAATACACTGGGTGAATGGACAATTGTGTCAAACGGGACAGCAGGGGAAGTGCTGCAGTGCTAAAGGCAAAGCCGTGCACTACAACTCCGATGTCTCTTGGCCCATCCAATGTCTCTTTGGCATGTCGTCTTGCCTCAACAGGACAAGATGAGAAGCTGGAACAGCTACAGGATTTTTGCTGTCAATAATTTAATTCTTTGGGATTTAGTTGTCTATTTCAGCTTTCAAAACTCTTAAAAAAGGACAAGCTTAGCCTGGGCGTATCTGTAGTTAGGGGAACAAGAGAGATTTATGCTCAGGCATTTTTTACAGAGCTTTGGTAATGTAGACAAATTTAATAGAAAAAAAAAAAAAGCTAAGGAAGAACTGGGTGCATACAGTACTGGACATGAGCCTATACACTTGGAAGACTCTAGGAGGAAGCACCTAGGAGCATCTAAAGCACCTTCTCATTACTACAGTCCCTTGCACACATTTCTTCATCTTCGTCAATGCTAGAAAGAGTTCTTAATGGATGCAAAATGGGCTTTAAAGAGGGCAATTCTTTATCCAATTTCAAGCTCTTTCATTCTTTGATGGATATGTTCAGTGCTGTGCATTGTATATAGCCCTCCAGACTAATACAAAGCATTTTCGCGTATTTTACTGTAGCATTCATCCACTGTATTCCCAAGTTAGCACTCTTCTCGCAGACCTACCTTCAAAACTGCAGCCCTGATRTCATTGTACACTTGTCAGAGCTGAGCTCTGCAGCTCCAGAAACACCAAGATGTGCAGGCTGCAGAAGCATGCAGGTTAGCAAACTGTTAGCAAACGATAAAATAATTATTCTCTAGGAAAAAAAAAAAAGAACAGAAAATCACAACCCAACAGATCTCACAAATTGCCAAAAAACTTCACTGCGCTGCTTTGTCTTCCCACCAACTGCAGATCCAAGCCTTCTATCAGGCTCCGCACCACAATATTGGGCTTTCCTTTGCCCACCACAGAGGTGGGAAGGCACCAGAAAGAAAAACACAAGCGTAAAGACTGAAATTAAAGCGAGAGAGCAGTGGGAGCGTGGCAGCAGTGGTGTTAACGCCGACGTATTCCCTGGGAGCGCRGGCTGGCAAATGTAGTGGACACCCAGATATTTGAAACGCAGCCAGATAATTTGGCACATCTCTCCCTGGCACGGAGCGGTCGTGGTGGAGCTTCCTACTGCTGCTGGCACTCTTGCAGCTGTCCTTCTTCATCTTGCTCTTCCCAGTGCAGCGGCTGCCCAACAGGTGTTTCCACAGACACGGCGCGTTTGGCAGCTGCACCCCTTCARCGTTATCGCCGCCACACATTTTTGTCCCTCTCAACAGCACCGCTCGGCTCCGTTGCCCAGCGGCCGGCATGGCAACAGGGGCAGCTGACCAACCGGGCTGGGGAGAAGGAGGCTGGATGTTCAGGCAGCCAGACGTGTAAGTTGGTAAAGCAGYTGGAGAACATCAATGCTTGGCATGGCCCTGGGAAGAGGGAATACTTCTCTGCTGAATCACAGAATCACAGAATATTCAAGGTTGGAAGGGACCTCTASAGATCATSTAGTCCAACCTTCCTGCTCAAGCAGGCACACCTACAGCATGTGGCACAGGGTGGCATCCAGGYGGGTTTTGAAGACCTCCAGAGWAGGAGACTCCACAACCTCCCTGGGCAGCCTGTKCCACTGCTCTGTCACCCTCACAGTRAAGAAGTTSCTCCTCACCTGGAGATGGAACYKCCTGTGTTTCAGCTTATGSYCATTTCCCCTTGTCCTATCGCTGGCCACCAATTAAAAGTGCTTAAAAGTCCCCTTCTTCCCTGCATTCTCCCTTCCTGAACTTATACATGTTAATCATAAAGTTTATCTGCAACCCTCTTCCAGCTCACCCACATGTTCCCCCACTCTGTACTTTCCATCCTTGTCCCAGGCCCACTGGGTCCCACATCCTTTTTCTTCGTTAAAAAATAAATCCCCCAGTGTCTGACTCCCTGCCCTTGCTTTTCCACATGGATTATGTCTTTGTATCATGATGGAATTTTCTTTGTCCCGCCTTATTTAGTCTTCAGTTCAGATGCACTTAGAGGGAAAGACAGCAGAGGTCACATCTCGGAGAAAACCTGAGAGTTGCAAGATTTCAAGACACAKAAAGTACCCAGAGAGATTCAGGATGGGTCACTTTGGAGAAATGATCAAGAGAGTATTAAAATTGCAACTGGCCGTGTCTTATTTTCTCCTTATGAGCTTACTTCTGTAGGATCATGGAGGTTTCTTTCCCTTGAGTCTTCGATGGTCTCCAATCTCATACACACTAAAATGGTCACAGTTCCTTCCAGCAGTGCAGCATGTGGGAATCCATGGTTTGCTACATATGTCTTATATAGGTTTCTGGTGCATAACCTGCATGAAAGAATGAATACCCAACATTTTTCTCACAAAGGTCTGCCCAAGGCCACAAAAAGAGTTATCAAAAACGTCTTTTACTTACACATACACATACATGTGAACATGAAATGAAAACATGAAAACTACCATGCTGGATCAGCACAGATCAATTCTGTGACCTGCCTCCGACATGGCAAGGGAAATCTTATTACACAAGGATTTCTTTAGTATATTTTCTCATTCTGCAAAAAATTGCAGCTGAGAAACTTCCAGAGGCAGAGGAAGCTTGCATTTACTAGTCCTCCAATAGTTTTTTTCTATGTTTCCATTTTTCCATGTTTTTATCCACTTATGTTTTCAATCTCTGCAAACTTCTAACTTGCACGATATTCTGCAGCAACACGTTCCACAGATTAACAGCCTTCCCTGTGAAATAAAACTTCCTTATGTTTATTTTGAACATACCACTTGGGAGTTTCATTTGGTGCCCCAAATTCCTGTGTTGGAAGAGATGTGGGAAAAAAAMCATCATTTCTATCCCCACCTTAGCCAGAGTAACAAATTCACAGCTGTGTCCTCACTCCACTGTCTCTTTGCCATAAAGTGTCTGAAATGGGACTTCATAAATCTAAGCATGGAAAACTTCCAGAGGATCTTTATTCTCTTCTCTCTCCAGAATGTGTCTTAATAGCCTTTTAAAGAGTCACGGTGGTATTTTAGGCCCTGTTTTGTCTAGATTTATGTATCCATATGTAGACACACACATGCAAAAGTACAGGTAGGGTGATTAAAGAGCTCATCTGATAGTATTGCTCCCATGGAACAAAACAGTACATTAATTTTTTTGTCCATAAGCGCTTGCTTTCTGACTGGGACCGGAAGGCCGGAAGGCTGTTAAAGCCCTCTTTGCACTCTTYCCAATGTTGCCATTAATATGTAAAAGCTTAAGCTTGCTAAAGGGATTATTTCCCATCCTATCTGATTGTAAACTGGCATTTCAATGATTACATGTATCTTTTTGTCATTTTCTCGTAAAACATCTTATTCTTGAGCAGCATAATTGGCCTCTTACTAATGTTTAATGAATGATTAAATCAGCATAAATGCAACATGCAGCTCTACATGGAAAGCATGTCTGCAGCCTCTAAAGCCATAGAAATGTATTTTTACAATATAGATTTTAAATCCTTATAATTTTCTAATTATGGACTTTCTGGTATATTTCACATTAAATACATGGGAAAGTAAATTTCCCGTCTGAGTTCAGAAGCAATTCAGTAAYTTATCACTTTCTTTGCAATTTCTAGTCTACATATTAACAACATCTCCGTGGTTTCTATTTAACTCTATTTTATAATCTCCCCAAATTAAAAGCCAATAAAAATCATATAATTGGAGAGCTCAGGCAGGCAAGTCCTTGTAGGGATGGCCAAGCAAAGGACAGCTCTTAACACTGACATATCACATTAACAGCTCTCACAGACAGGTTTTATGCTCCTGTATCTCCTAGGCAAATGAGTCCAAGTGAAATTAAACAACTAAGGTTCATGTGCTTGGAAAGAGCAACGGGAAGATATTTGTTCACAGATGGGAGGATGTGCTGCAGGGAGAAATGTGGGGAGATACAAATTCAGTTTGTTGAGGATATGCAGTTGAGAGGCATCTTTGGGATAAGGAGAAATAGAAAATCTGGGTSATCTTGGGAGCTACAGATATGAGTAGTTTAAAGAGGTCTGCAGCAGGGCAAGGTCCTTAGCTAGTGATGACCCAGAAGATGTGGACACACTATCAGCAGGGCAGCAAATGGACCTCAATATGCTGAGGCTGTGGAAAAGCCAAGTGGTCCTGGGGCACAACAGGGCAGATACATCTGTGAGAACAGCTCTTCTACCYGGTCCGAACATGCAATCAGCAATGAGCTACACAGGAGCTGAGCATCTGAGTCCTCCTGCATCTTTCTTGTCCGTTCACACGTCAGAGACTCTGTTCTACTCCAAGTACATTYAGATGACATCAGATTACAAACACGGTTTGTATGGGGCAGACTAGGTTCATGAGAGCCTAAATTCATTGACAGAGCTGTCAAAGACTYTTACCTTGTTTGATGGTAGCATTGCTGTAAAGAATATTCTTACTAATGCAGAGTCTGCTACCTGGCTCTTCTCATAGATCTAAACTAATACCTGCTCATAAGTAATTGAACTAGATTTAACTTGTGCCAGTAAAGCTTTGCAAATGCTTATGCAGTCAAAATAGGTTCCAGCACATTAAAAGAAAAAAAAAACAGGCAAATGCATTAAAAATCTCCACTATTTACTCACAAGCAGAACAGGCTCAGGATACACTGCTGAAAATATTTTAAAATGCATTTGATGGCTCAATTAGCAATCGGTGTTGGACAATTCGGGACAGCAATCTGCCTAGAGTTTGCCTCAGCTCTCTCTTAGCACTGGGTTTCTACTCAGTCGACATCTGGACCATTATCTGAAGAGAAGGGGAGACCTGGCTGTTGTCCCACCAGTCCGGTGTGATGTTCACACATGGCTTCTTCTTCCTGCTCCCCCAACAGCTACAGCTGCTTCTCATACCTTTGCATGGCATGACTCCACAGGCTCCCTGTTTGCTTCTGCTGGCCTGTCTGCTCGCTTGTCCACGGAGCCCATCTAACAGGAACTCTGCTGGAAGCCYATCCTGCAGCCTGCTTCACTGCATGGCCCACCTATGTCCTGCGGAGCCCATCCAGTTCTGCACTGCATCGCATTCTCAAGGCCATAAAAAAAGAATATACTGGAGTGGCCTATTTCAGTAAAAGACTAGAAGAAAAACAACTCCAAAACAAACAATCAGTCAAATATTAAAATGTCAGAAAAAATATTATATTGGAGGAATTTAAACATTTCCAAAAAAAAAAAAAGTGTGAAATTCATTTTCCATTTTCTGTTAAGTTTCTGTAATTTTTCAGAAGGGATAGCATAGCCCTACCAGGAAACACCACGGTCACACTGACACTTGAAGTGTTGACCCAACTAAAGCTGCACCACAGAATAAACTCRAATTTGGCAAACACTTGCCCAMTCTGAATCCCATGGCTTACAAAAACTCTGAGGGATTTCAGATAGTGGCAAACAAGTAGACTTTTAATGGCATTCCAGTTTCACTTAATGTCATGTTCTCCACAGTCAGGAGCACAAAACAGCTGTCAACAAAAAAAAAGTCTGGATTTATTAACAAATATTTCTAAGAAAGCAGATATAGAAATAAATACAGATCCGCTGTCAGGAATAACAAGAAGTCCAATCAAGAAATGTGAGAACATAACATTTTTAATGTAGTGAACCAAAATGTAATAGAAAAGCATCACAAAATCTTTAGATGTTTCTGGTCAGCCTGTCAGATGTTATCATGGCAATAACAAAAATTGCAGTTAATGTTCCAATTTTCAACAYAATCCAAAGTCATCTGTTAAATGACAAACAGAGCAGCAGAACCATGTCATGACTCTTTCCAATAACCCTTTGCCCCTGCTTTCCTGTTCCTCACAGTTCGCTGCTGGAGATTTGCTGCTATCTGAAGGACTGCTCTGTTTTGCAAGATACTGAAACATCCACGGAAGATGTTTCTGGGAAAATACCAGATGGTGAATTAGAGCTGAATGACTGAATAACCAGCTTCCCAGCTTAATTGGTGCAAGATGCCTTATCTGCATTTTATAAACTCAAGTAAGCCAATCTTGTATTTTAGGAAAATAATGGTAATAAAGTAGAAACAATCATGCGGTATCAAGCTCCTTCAAGCGCCCACTGATCTGTCACTAAGGAAATCCTCATCAGCCGTGTTTGAGGGTCTCACATGAACCATAACAATATCTACTAAGCCGCTCTGTTTGCACACCCCGCCACAGTACAGTGGTTTCCGTCAACAGAGATACCTGGAGACGAATGACTTCAAACACTGTTTATTGAGCAAACACCCACCACACAGCTCACAAGACAGACAAAGAAAGGGCAGAGAAGAGATGGGCAAGTATCACTGTGAACGAGACACAGGAATGAGTCAAGCCAGTCAAGGGCACAGAAGTGCCAACAGCAAATACTCTACTGCCAGAAGCATTTGCCACACCAGAACAGGCCAAGGATAAAATACTTGGAATACCAAAAGCTAGAACCACAAGAGCACTTGGGGAGACTCTCCTCCTTTCCTTGCAGATCTCTCTTGTGTGCTGTGGTAAGTCCAATAGGTTTGAGAGCTGTTAGACTGCCAGGTCAGTGTAAGTAGCGTCAACCATGCTGACCAGCACGATCCCCTTCTTGTTCCTACATCRTTATGATTCTTGCTTCTTCACACTCCTTTTATCCATAGCCCATCAGTTCYTTGGAACTGGCATTATATTTTTATCCTGTACTTCTACAGTACTTAACCTAACAGCATCTTGTTCCAGACTTACGCGTTTGAGAATCTRCAATATAAGTAACATATGTGGGGCTCAAACTATACATTAAGACCCAGTCCCTCCCTAATTCCAACATTATAGTCTAGTAGGACTGAAGATAACCATGACACACTATACCATGGATAATCTGTGTGACCTAGGGATGTTTCCCCATTCTCGGACTCAGGCAAATACATCCCTGGATTCATTTTGGGGCATGAACTGGATGCAGACCTTCTTTCTCTGGACACTACATTTTTTTTCTGTCAAGAATCCCAAGCAGGTACCCATGGCATTTCTGACCCCCCAGTTAAGACARGGGATAGGAATTTGGGGACTGACTTTTCTCTTAGTCTAGCAATAACCCATCTGAGATATTGAAGAAAGGTCTGGTTTGGCAAAATAAACAAGACACAGCTCTTTCTTCAGCCCTTTGCCTCAAATGTCTTAGTCTCACAGCTATTTAAATCATGGGGAAAGGTTATTTTATATGGTCTTAACAACAAATTTTCTTAAAAGATGTGCCTTATGAGTCTTGGCAACTTTTTGTTAYTTATTACTCACTTGTATAGCTCCTGTGAGAGGATGCATTGCTGTTTCATTGGCCTTTATAAGGCCAGAGCAAGAAAGCAGAGTGAAGTTAAGAGAACACAATGTTTTGGGTTTTTTGCTATATTAGAGTGATTTCAAGGGAGTTACATGTGTAAATACCTCTGATGGTCTAACGTGACTCATCCTGACATATATGTGGTTTGGGAAAGCCCGCTGTTGCTCTAGTGAATCTACTTTTGTTCTCACAGAACAGCAGAGCTCAGGCGAAGACCTGCAAGGCCTCACAAGCACAGTCCTGACTCCACTCCCAAAGAGGGCCAAGCCAAGCCAAAGCTCAGGTAGCACTGCCTTTAGCCAGCACAGCTTGAGGAAATTCTGAAGGGTTTCAGGACTTAACATACCTGAGCTTTGGACATTCCATGTTCCATTTTGATCTCTTGCACATCTCTGCTTTTTCTGCATATATCCAGAGGGAGGGAAAATGCAGTAGAAAGACCAGAGTGGGCAGTAGGCCATGAAAGAGAACAACAACATATTATTCTCCATTGGTCTGCAGGGAGAAAAGACCCTGGAGAAGAAGTCAACGTGTGCATCTRTAGGAAGGCTTGGCTCTACCTCCTCTCACTGCCTATCTTGGATCGTGGTTAGCACATCGGGCACCATGGCTGAGTGACCATTGGTGTAGGCATCCCACGTTGCACTTCTCCTTCCCGCGGACATTATCTCCCTCTTCCCTTCTCAGGGCAGGAGAACTGGCATGGCAGAGCCATCACAGATGGACGAGCAAGCCCACAGCTGGCACTGCCGCTTGCATTTAGACAATTAAAGAGCCTGCCAGCAGCCATGCTTCTTGGAAGTGATCACCCCGTAAATATTTCACCGAGTGTTGCCCATGGCCACTAAACACTGACAAATGGTTCCGCAACAAAGACTTGGTGTGCATGGACTTGGAATCTCTCCTGCCCCAAACTTTAGCCTTGTTCTCATTGATGCCCATAACCAATCTTCACCAAGTTAAGATCATCTTATTATGATTAGATCAGCACAGTTGCACTTTCTTTCTGGAGATCTTTCTATTCCTTCTTTCCCCCTCCTTTTTTTTTTTTTTTTTTTTTTTTTTTTTTAGGTGTTATAATTTCTGGAGATTATAATAAATATACTTATTTTCCGGTTTGCTTTTTTAAAATATTATAACTATCTCAAATCAATAACAACAAAACCTGCGTCTCCAATGACAGGAAAACTTCCCCAGCTTGCATAAAAGTGGGGGTGGTAGAAATGAGGATATTTGAACAAAGAAGCCAGGAGTGACCACTACCCCATCACTAGAGCACACAGGCAATGCAGAGAGAGAAATGGAACAGCAGCAGTGAGAAATACGCATGCATATTCAGTCCCTTTGTCAAAAAAACCCTTGTGCTGCAGCATTTCAATTAACAAAGTAGGATGGTTTACCTGATAAAATGCTCCCTGTGTGAGTGTAATTACATATTTATGCCCCACAGAGATTTTTTAATTTCTCTTCAGTTTGTTTGCCTTGAAAGTATTTGTCACTGGAAACGTTCTTGATGTGTAATTTTAAGGCAGGGTTGGCCAAATACGGGGTTTGTTTTCATTTTAGATTTACTTTGCTGAAGAAAGATGAGAAGATAACACATATTCTCCCCGCAAAGAAAAAAATAATCAATAAGTGATACATGACCAAGCAGCTGAAGAAGAATACACTCAAGTGCTGCTTCAGAATTTCCATTGTCTGTTTTTTTCCTTTTCTTGCTTGAAATGGATTCTCAGGTGTTCAAAAGAGCTCACTCTCCTGCCAGTCTCGTGCTGYCCCTGCTCCCCACAAACACTCCATGTGCTGTCAGCAAGGTTGCAGCGAACAGGCAGTTGTTTTTTGGTGTCCTCCTGAGAGATCCCTGCCTTGGGATCTTGGTGTGGAGCAGCAGTTTGGGCAGTGCTCACATCCACCTTCAGCAAAAAGGCACCAAACATACGGGCATTGCACTCCAGAGGCTTAAAGTTACCATCATCCCTGCTGGGTCAGGGCCAAGCACAGTAAAACTACTGCAACTATTCATTGTCATCACTTTGTTTAGCCGCAGATAAGACACTGGAGAGCTGCTCCAACATACAATGAAATGCAGAATCCCATCTCTCAGCAAAACCCAGCCTTCTCTTTGTTTGATTTTCTACCCTATTTTCCTGAACTTCTTCATAGAAAGGATGGAAAAGGACCTGAAGGTCAAAACACCACCGGTTTTGGCTGGGAAATAGCATAACAGAAGGTCAGTGCTGGCCGTGAAGGTCACCATCTTTCTGTTCTAAAATGATTATTAGAGAGGCTTCCTCCAGCCATGCCGTAGTCCAGCCAATGTTTGAGAAGCCATCACAGTGTGAAACAGTTTAGTGAGGATTATATTCGTAACCTAGGAGGTGGGGGAAAAAAGCAGGTGGAGAAGAAAGTTTGGGCAGGAGACAAATTTTCAATTGCACCCATTTCCCAAACAGAAGGTAAACTGCACTGGGCTGTTGGCTGGCACCAAAATTGTTCTCCTCAGGCAGGCAGAGTTTTTAGCTCTGAAGATGACAAATACCCACATTGAGCTCCTAGACCTGAGAGCAGCTTGTGACACAGGCATGGCTGAATTCATCTTACAGGCCTGGCGGAGATAAATGGAGTCATGAAGTTGGCTTTGCTTTTTCCTCTCAGACAGATCCCAGAGGGTCGTAACTAGCATCTGTTCTGTCTCTTCAAGGATGCACGGGGCAAACTTGCATCTTCTTTTCATTCCTAGGTTGTGTTAGAGCTCCAGGAGCAAGGCTCAGGGATGCTGTTTGACTTCAGCGCCTGTCAAACTGTGACACTCTCCTCTCACAGCCAGAATTGTCTTCTTTCCCCCAGCTGTCCTAATGCCCGTAAAAGAAAAGTTCCTAGATGAAAGGCAAAGAGGTTGGCTAAGGCCCAATAAGGAGGATAGGAGCTGATGTTGGGAATGAGGAAAATCACAGAAAATGCACAAAGGGAACATCCTAAAATCTCAACCTATTCAACACATGAGCAAGATGACAGTACTCCATGGCAATTCCCATTTAAGATGGGATGGTGTTTTTTCATCCTTTGAAAACTGGTAAACCTTGAAAATTTGCAACTACTTCTGTCAAATATCTGGAGCAACCACTGCTGTGCCATGCCTCTGTCTCTGTTGGATTCTTGCTCTTCCAAAGGGAAATTGCCAAAATTCAAGAGAAATTTGTCATGTTATGCAATAAATACAATAGGGTCTCTACACAAGGTCTCTACACACTTCCAAGTTCAGGAGATCACCTGCAAAGTATTCCCTGGGCCATTCCCACACCACTGCCAACACCATCCCTGTAAACCAAGATGCAATATGAGTGCAACAAGAAACTGAGGCAGGGAGCTGCCAGCTGCATAAAGCCAAGCCTGAGCATGACACCCTTGCTTGAGCAGTGCCCAACCTGCTGGGTGAGATATTCACACTCTTCATGTAGTCTGATAGCCGCATGTTATAAATGGTTGCCAGGATGAGAAATGCTACCATATGACCACAACCACCCTCAGATAACCTGGACACCTCCATATTAACTATTCCAAGTCTAGCCATTAGCAGTTTCTGTTGACAGGAACAGTTACATGGTGCTAAACCACAGTTCAAGGGTAACTCTCCTGTGAGAGCATCGCAGAACCATCATCCAGACCTGCACCACCACGGGGGTCCTCTGCAATCCTACACTTCTTGCAGGCAAGTCTGAGAATGATTTTGCTGAGTCTCACTATGCCCCAATCATGCCTAGCTCAGCCTCATCTTGCAGCAGAACACAAGGCACCTTCTGGAGTCATTGACATCTACTACTCCTGATACGCCTCCTCAAAGCCCCAGTAGTTTGAGGTTTGCTTCTTGGTACTCTTGGACTTATAAAGACTTGGATATTTAGCCTGTAGGAGCAGAAAAGACACCTGCTTGTTGATAATGTGATCTCCTGAGATTCCTTCTCGCCCAGTGCTTCTGTGATTACTTACCACCGCCTGCTGTCAGGATGGTTTTGTGATGCTGACAGCTGTTTACTAGCAGCTAGATTGAGGTCAGACACCAGTCAATTGGTGGCACCAATTAGTTCTGGCTTAGATGGCCCAAATCGTTTATTCCTGCTGCAAGAGAAAAAAAAAAAAGAAGAAGAAAAAAAGCCAAGACAAACAAATAAATGAAATTGCCTCTGCGAGAGCCTCCCAAAATATACTAGATCCCTCTGCTAGCACTAAAAAGCACAGCAACTTYGACTGCAGCAGCAAGACTCGATATAGTCCCTAATCCTATGTTTCATGATATCTTATCGATACAAGAAGATAGTCTCAACCTACCCTGGTGCAGATGCACTCCCTGCTCAGAAGGGAAAGGGTGCACAGAAGCTTCTAGCTCCACTTCTGTCATATCTGCTTCTTTGCCTATCCTTCTCTTTGATTTTTCATCTTTTTTTTTTTTTTTTAACCCCTTTGCCCCATAACAAGAGATGCTCTATCAGAAGCCCATGTCATTGCTGAGTATGCTTAAGCACATGAAAGATTTCTGAAGGATACTAGTTTCTTTGAGAGGTTCGCACACAACCATACATAGTATCTTGGAAATATCTGCTTTTTTAAGCTATATGGTAATGCACAGTGTGCATCTGAGATTAGAATATGGCCCTGAGGAACAATATGCTCTTTACAGCTGACAATGCATAGCTTATTTTTATAAGCTCCTCATTTTCAAGAGATTCAATTCCATTGAGTTTGGCAGCCATAGTTTCGAGGCAAATCTCCAAAGCTAGTTTTATTTTGACGTTTGCCATTTCCAGCTTTGGGGGTACAAGGATTCATGGAATGACATTCATTTGGTCTGGGAGCACAAGTTGGGGCTGGGCACTTCAAGACCAGCTGAGAAAATCCCCAGTCTTCCAAGAAACAGCTTTGAAAGGCTCCAGGAAGGTGCATGCAGAATGACAGGATACTTTGGCTATTCCCAAAGTGCCTTAACCATTTTCCACCTCCCACTATTTTCCTATGGTGCTCCTGAGACTAGATCCATCATCCACAGGTCAAATGGGAGACTTYCTTGGGCATGACTTTGATCAACCATTTGGGCTACCCTGCTCCTCTCTTTTCATTACTGAATAGTTTAAGCCAATTCCTACTCTTTCTCTCCAGGACATGGCCTTTAGATTAGCAGAATGGAAAAAAAAAAGGTGGAAGGAAAGCRTATTTTTGGCCATTTTTATGGAAACTGAAGTCACTCTTGCAGGAAGGGTGACTTGTATTCAAAACAAAGGACCACGCATCCATTTTTCCCAAGCCTTTTGAAGAAACGCTGCTTTTAAACTGCATCACTAACATTTGTGCCCAAATGTCACTTCAAAGGCAGAACGAACTTGGCATAACTACGGCAATGAAGGAAGCTGTTCCAAATGGGCATGGTGTCAGCACACAGGAGAGCATATCAGGGAGCAGTGTGAAAGCCCCAAGACTGCAGACTTGGACTGCCATGGACAATGTGCCCTTACAGGGTCCACCACTCGCCTGGCCTGATCCTGCCTAGCCCCCAGTTGTCCACAATAGCAGCCACAACGATAATGAATGAAGTTCTGCTTGCAATAGATGTGGCTATTTCGTTTTGGCAGGGCAAATGTTGCTAAGTAAAAGCACGTCTTGCTGAACTGCCTTGCTCATGGGAACCATTTAATCATTATAGAGCAATTATAGAGGTCTTTATTCAGTTGTTCCTTAAGTCCTCATTCAGGCAAACCTATTTCAATGGCAACTGTGCCTGAAAAGGACTCATCAAAACCTGACCAGGAAATGGCCAGTAAGAGTAACCTATTTCCAAGAGAGAAAAACTCATGCATTAYATCCATAATGGGGACTTCTTATGAATACCCCTATTGAAGTGTGTTATATTCATTAAACTCCATTTGGAGAAGAAGGGTAACCATCCAGTTAACACAATTGCTATGGGCTCGTGAGAGCTAGGGTCTATTCCTGGCTTTGACATAGACTCCCTCTGTGACCATGGTCACAACACTTAGTAATTTACCTTGGATTCAGCATCACAGGTAACAGATCAGGACAGTAGCAAGCAGCAGTTTAACTGTATTTGGTGACCATGGCACCTGGTTCCTCCTCTGCAAAACAGAAGCAAGAATACATCGTTTTTTCCTACAGTTTGTCTCGTTTGTTCACATCTTGAGGCAGGACTGGTCTCCTTACCATATGCATGCCCAGTGCACAGCACAACAGGTCTTTGATCCAGGATGTGCTGTAACACAGAGTAATAATACTAATTGCTAATGGTACAAGAAAACAATGCTGTTCTTTTGTGGCAAATGTCCACTAGGAGCTTGACTGAGACCATCAACGTTTCACTTGGGACCTGAGCCCCGTTTGAACTTGTCTCCCAAAGCGAGAGTTTACAAACACAACTTGGTCCCTATTTGAGCAGCGCTTTGAAGATGTAAAATACTAAATTGTGTATCTGTATGTATGAGAGACAGCGAGAGAATGTGTAATTTCATTCTGCATTCTGAGAACATAAGATTTCCTTTTTTTCCCCTCTTTTTGGAAGGAAGTTTACTGCTGAGACTATTAGAGAAAATGCAAATGCACAGACTGTTTGTTAAGGCTCCAGGAGAGAACGCACAGGCAGTTGTTAACCCTRCATATTTCTAGGAAAAAATGGGAAATCTTTGTCTTTATGTGTATTTATTTAGCTACAGAAAGTTTGCACAGCTTGTGAAGAACAGTTCTGAAGGAAATTAAATTTCAGCTACACCTTCATATCATTCCAGTCAATTTTTAGACCAGCCMGCGACCCGCCAGACCCCAGCCCCCTAGCACATTTGTGATGCTCACCTGTGTCAGGGATGAGCTGTTATGCAACCGCTGTTTTTTGCTTATGCTCATCCACAAAATAGGCCACAAACCCACTCCTGCACACATCAGATTGCCTATAGTAGCAGAAGCCACCAAAGCTCCCACCCCATAGGCAGGAGACACCAGGGACTGCAAAGTGCCCCAAGAGACTGTGTTTAACAATGGTGATTTTTGCCTTTGAGGCAGGTTTAAGAAACAGAAAATTAGACACCGTGCTTATGTAGGCTGGTGTAGACAGATGCATATTAATTCAGCCTGTGATCCAAGCTGGACACAGCATAAGCTAGGTTTGGTCCACAAGCCACCACATCAGCTTATTAGGGCTTATTAACTTGGACACAGCCACATAYTAATCCAGCTTCTATCTATCCAGCTTCCAAACTGGAGGTAGCTTGTGTCCAACTAGGTTGGATGGTAGTTGCCTGTGCGTGACACTTCATTGCATCTTTCTCCATGCTTTTCTTCACCACTGTTCCRTAAAACTGCTGCAACCCAGGCAGGTGAAGGCAGGTCTCAAGCGATAATCCAGGTCTCCAACCATGCGATCAACCAAAGGACTGTTGGGTGTTCACCTTAGGAAGAGGGAGGTTGAGAGGGTTTTGGTCACAGATAAAAGCTGGAGGACAGGCAAAGGCCTCYGAGTCTGGACAAGGAATATAAAAAGATATTTGCTGGAAGAAAAGGTGAGAAGTGAAAAGTCTGGATGATTCAGGAGGGAAAGGAGATGGCAACAAAGCATTGATTGCATTGATTGCGCCTTTTCTAGGGTGGAAACTATAAAGAATCTGGAAATCAAAAACAAATAAAATGAAAAAAAATCTAGATCTTTATAGCTGAAACACTTTAACTGTGCGCATGGTTTGTTGGCAAGTTAAGATGTGAGAATGGAGAACAGGTGAGAGGGAAAAAGGAGGGACATCTGCAGACATTGCCAGGGACCGAGGAAGCAGAGGAAATGAGCAGTGCCAGAGGACGCTTTTGGCCAGCCACTGTTTCATGGGAGACACTCAGATTGTGCTCGGCCAAACTGCACGGAAAATGAACACAACTCTAACAAAATATTTTGATGAAAAATGTTTTCTAAATTTTAAAGGCTTGAACATGTATCATGCTCATATGCTCATATGCTTTTATACAGATTCTTTGTATGTGCATGTGCTATGAATATATTAATGATTTTTTTATTGCATTTGAAGTTTTAGTAAATAAAAAGAACAATGTAGTGGTTTCATACAAGATTAAAATAAATACACAACTAAGAATCCACTTAATTAATTCAGTTTAAGGAAAGAAATTCTTTCAAATACCATAAAGAATAGAGAAACATTCAGACAGGTTCTCACGGTCCGAAAGTCACAGACAGGTGCCGAAAGAGACCTACAAAAATTTCCAGTGACCAACCAAATGCTTCTAGAKTTACCAGCCTAAGCAAACCTGCTTAGCTCTGTAAATTCATGTGGCACCCAACTGCTTATTTGCAACGAACTACTATGGATCACATCTTAAATTACAATGTGTGGTATATCGTTTCAGGTACCAGACTTTTTTTTCCACATTCAGCAAAATCCTCCGTGGTGATAATCAGAATTCCCAACTGGAAGCAAAGGAACTCAAGCAACCTTCCCAAAACAGATTCTTTCGTATTCTTTTGGTAAACACCATCCAAAAAACCCTACAGTTTTGAAACAAATGTGATGTATTTGATAATACATAACCATTATGTTATATATATAACCATTACTTCACCACAAATAAACACAGGCTCAAAGGTGAACACAATTTCCTCAAACCACTTTTTGTTTCCAAAGGACATAATCTTGTTTCCTTGAGGACATAATCCTGAAAAACAGGAGAGCTCCAGAACAAATGGATGGATTTGACAGCTAATGTTTCACCAGAAAACATGATCTCAGGATGAGGGGCAACTTCCCACTACATAAAAAAGACGAGTACGTGGGAGAGTCCACTCATCTGATRGAAAATTGTTGTAACTGATAAAAAATTGAGCAACAGCACAACACAGCAGTGAGAGCCATGGAAATAGCTCCTATTCCAAAGCCAACCTCTCTTGCCTTGTTGCCTTGCCTTGGAATTTTYTTTCCCCAGGATAACATTTCTGTTCATCACTCATCCAGCAAATTAAGTTTCCCTAGGAGGCRGGAAGCAGTACTAAAATATTCTCATTCATATTTCAGATCAAATTCACTGTTTTTCTAGAGATGGACCCGATGGAGAAAACACACTGCTGTCTGACTATGACATCCCACACAAGCAACATCACCGTGAAGGCAAGTGCATTATTCAATACTTCATGTTATAGCCCAACTACTCTATCAAACTAACGCACGAGAAAGGCAATATCAGCAGTGTATTTGCATTCCAGCATAATGTGCCACATGTATCTTTGGAGCACTTTGGTCACTTTGGAGGGACTTTGGAGAGATTATACCCGCTACTGCTTGAACCCCACGGGAGCTACTTGATATGATGCAGACTTTAAAGAGGGCTGATGTCTTGGTGTGCAGGACTGAATATCTATTTTTCCATCTGATTAATGTAAGGAACAATTCYCAGCCCATCCATCAACAGACTCTCTACCTCCAGTTCAGCTAGTGATAACCACAAAAATGCTAAATAGAACAAACAAGGATTTACCCTAAAGAAGTAATCTGCAGGTGCCACATCAGCCTATCTTCCCTTCAGATACACATACAGAAAAGATAACACACTATATTTAGCAATCCATTTTCCTGTTCTGTTTCATTACCACCTCAATGGAATATGTATACACAAATATATATATACGTGTGTGTGTGTGTGTGTATAAAAACATATATATATATTTACGGAGTGGAGTGGTGGCAGGAGGAGTGAAAACAGAGCAGAACGTCACATTAATGTCCCTATAGTCAGGCTTATTGCTGCACAATAAAAGAGAAAGTAAATTGAGGACTTTAGATAAATTTTTAGCTGAGCTGAAAACTGAAACTTTCCCCAAAGCATTGTTCAACTTTAGGGCATTGTACTCATTACCTTCTATAYGTCCTGCACAAAAATAACCTGTGTAATGGGAACAGGTGCCAGTAATAAAGCATAGAAACTATTTGTCCTCATATGAAATTGTTTTCTCACAACACAACAGCCTGGTAGTGTCGATAAATATAAACAGCATCCTGATAAAGATAAATTGTGAAGCAGCGCTTTGGTCTTCTGAAGAGGCTGGGTGTTGTGGACAGCTGTTTGGCTGCTGGAACTACATTTAATGAGATTTATGCACAAAATTGTTTGCACGTTTGAGTGATACGTTTCACAATGGCACCGAAAACAATTGGGTGTTGTGGGATAAGTACCTTTTACAGTATATCAAGGTCAAACCTTTTACTTGATGTACTTAACTAACCATGTAAAATATTACATCAGCAAGCCTATGAGGCACTTAGAGATATATTCATATTTGCATAATGTCCTCTGTAAGTTAGTCTGCGGTCCTTAAGGGTGTTTAGAATAACTGCATGCAAGAATATACTTAATCCAATCTCATTTTAGCTTTTGCTCTTTTAAGATTTCAAAATTAATAAATCCTCCTGATACTCCAAATTACCATGAGCTTTTATAAGCATAACTTTGTAACTTTAACCCATTTATGAACATACCCTACAGGCATATGTACTAATGAATAAGAAATAACATTAGAAGTTTAAAGATGGTCTCTTTATGAAGTAATGTAAGAAAATCCTGTTAGCTGGATCAAGTACAAAAGTGTGATTTCTTAAAAATAGAAAATCCTTCACAAAATTACTTGTAATTACAATAACCAAAGGATAAAAAGTAAGAATAGTTTAAGTATTGTGCATTATTTAACTTGGTACATGAAATATGTTTTATGTATATGAAGCATGCAAATAGAAATCTGATCTAAAGTGTGCTTCCATGGCTACAGGATTTTTATTTATTTATTTTCCTATTGTGCTTGATTGTTGTCAAGAATACTGACAGATAAAGGGTTTCAGATTACCTTAAACACTTAATGCGTCTTCAAATGAAACGAGCTTGTCTCTCTCATGCTTGGAAGATGCGTGGAAGAGATGCAGAAATCTTCCAGGGCAGTGATTCTCCTGATATCCACAACCTAAACACATTTTTTTTTTTGGCAGTAGGGGCAGGAGATGGGAAAAGCTTGTGACAATAAATGGGTTAAAATGGGAAGTTTTTCTGCTACTGCTCTCTGCGCACCCAAAGGCAYGGAAAGTCCTGCAAAGGAGCCCCGAGAGGGAAACGTGCTGTGAGAAAGCCCTGCAAGGGCAGGGGAGGGAAGGAGTCCCTGACATCTATGCCAGCAGCTTACGGAAAAAAAATTCATGTAGAGACCATGTGGAAGTGGGAAAGAAGGTTCATTTTACCCATCTACTTAATACGTGCAGGAAAATAAAACAAAACGGAGAATGCCTTGGTTTGGGTCTTTTTCATCCCCTCTTCCTGCTTCAAGTTAAACATTAGATGACCAAACTAAAGAGACCTCCCCTTTTCTAGTTATTACTTATTATGATAATCCATTTTGTTCTGTCCCCAGATCAGTCTTAATCACTATTCTCCTTGCACAAAATAGCTATAAAAAAAAGGGGGGGGGCGGGATTTTATCTGGTACGAGCAGTCGGTGTGCATCACCAGAGCTGCTTTAGATCAATGGAGCTATGATACTAAGAAAAGCTGAACAGCTGGCCCCAGGACCTTAGTGTTCCCCATAGATTAACTCTGCTGATTTGCTAAGAGTGGCATTTCAGCGTGGCGAGAATGTTTTGCTTTCAGGAGGAGGACAGGTGCAAGTCCCAGACGTCAACGGAGTCACCCTTTCATTGCACGGAAGCTGAAGGGTATTGACAGGTCTTACAACGAAAGCCACTGCATTCATCCCGTGTTGACTTTGGCAAGTTTCTGCCCTGCTCAGCGGAGCAGGAAGAAAATAAATTTAGGGCAGTGACAGCGGAGGTTTTGCCAGGTGGGAGAGCTATAGAGATGCTCTCGGGCTCTGCCACTGGACGTCACTCTGACATTGAGCCGAATTCTAGACTTTCTGCACACCAAAGTGGCTTTGTTCGGGAATAATGCAAAAGTCGGTGGRGAGAAAAGCTAAGTGAGTTCTTATTAAAGTAGTTTAAAATATCCAATAATACTTTTTTTGTTTATTTTTTCAAGTGCAATCGTCTTTTGTCACAGGGACTGATGGTGCAATAGAGCACATTAAGGAAAGCTCCTCAGCCTTAGCAAATCAAGGCTGGAAGGGGAGAGATCTGCTCTCTGTACGTAAACCTGTAGACTTTAATGCCTAGAGGACAAAACTACTGAAGCTAAACCACACAAGCATAAAATAGTTTTGCTCTTATTTCGACTAGAAATTAGAAGGGGGTTTCAGTGCATGAGATCAGAGAGGCTACAGAGTTGCCTGGCACACCAGACCATCAGGAGAGCTTCCTCCCACTCCAGATAGGAATAAAATGGAGATGGACCTGCTTATGAACGGCAGTAGAGCATGTCACTGCCTTAGCTAGGAGATGACTAATTATGTGACCCAGGAGGTGTCTTCTATTCTTGGGCTCTCGGCAGCACCTTAGTTACTAGTTACTACCCTCTATGGCTTACCGAAGCAAAGGATTTCATTAGATCACAGTCGACATCTGGCTGGAGATCATTCCCATCTCCGGGCCTGCTCCTGCCTCCTTACACTTCCCTGTTATATTCACCATCAAAAGGGGACAGGCAAATAGGSCTATGATATCCATCCTGAAACAGGCAGCTTTACGGCATCGCTGAAGAAACCACTGGGTATTTTTTTCCTCCTTTTTCTTGCACATAATTCTCATTTTCTTTCTTTCATTCTCTTTCTCTTTTTAAAAAGAAGATAAATATATTGGAGTCTTAAGTGTGTATATATATATATATACACATATATATATATATCGTCATTAATATGTCATCTACAGACATGGCTGAAAGTGAAGCAATACATCAAATAATGCTGAGAACTGCTGGAGATGTTACTCCAATATTCCAGTATATTCTTTAAAATAAGTAAGCATTACAGAAGCCTTTTTTTTCCTTCAAAAATGGCCTTACATCATCTCCAGCACTGAACACCCACACTTCATTATCAATTATTTATAAAATGCATGGATACAAGTAAGAGGTGGCCAGGGCAAAGGATGAAGGCATAGTCTTCTTAGGAGCTGGGGAAGTCTTTACCCACCATCTCCACAGCATCAAAGCCCACCAAGGACCAGGGCACTGATTATCACTGCCAGCCAGCACGCTTACTTGAGAGTCCTTACCCACTTTGTGAAGCGGGGAGCAGGTCAGACATGAAGGCTGCCTTGGCAGAGGAAAGCTTCAGCCTGCTCTGAAAGCATCTGTCACAACAAGCTGCTCGATGCACGGGGTAGGTCACCAGCCTGCAAAGACACCCACTCTCTGCATAATAAGGCAGCACAGTCAGCAACAGATCCAATAGCTCACTCTCCCAAAGAGTTACAGAAGAAAATGATTGCCTTCTATCAAAAGAAATTTTATTGGATGTGTATGGACAACTTGCAGAGGTCATTTTGGAAGATCACTTCCCTTGCAAAGCCCCAGAGGCTTTCTGAGGTGATGCAAGTTAGCAAAACGGTTCGTGTGCTCTCCTTTTCTTTGCCCCGGCTCTCCCACGTGCAGCTAGCAGGTGAAATGCCATGATACAACTTCTCCTTTCCTCCTACAAGGTTGCTCTGAGGACACGCAAAGCTCTCCTGCACCATCTCAGAAAGCCACTTACAAGCAGGGCAGTAAACAGACTCTCAGTGGACCTCCAAGGCATCTGCTCAGCTGCTTATGGTTCCCAACAGCACGAATGGTCAGGGCTCTTTAGGCTGCTCCCCTCACTGTGGTTGCACAAGGGGTTCCCCAGGTGTCTCACCTCTGTTCTCCACTTTTCCAGGAAGAATAATGGAAAGAGAGCCAACTAAATCATTATCCTAATGATGAAAGAGAAACGCCCCCACAAAGGAATTCACAACATCTTCTAAACAAAAATTTAAAGTCTAGTCATCTAGACTGTTGCTCTGCTCTTGTAAAYAGTCCTATGAAAACTATATTATCATCACCAAATGGGTCTTCTCCTGGCCCTCAGAGTGAGTTTCTACTAGAATATGACGAAGCCTGAAGAAATGACAAGAGGCTGCTTTGAATTAGGATAAACCTCTCTAGATCTCACTGAGCAAAGGTACTAAGAACTTAGCCTAAATTCCCACAGCTACTATACATAGCAATACTTGTGCAAGGGACTAAATTAAGAGATTCCTGCTACTATTCCAAAAATCAAGGAAAAATTAACTACTTCCCACTACCTGTGAGGGAGAGCTGAAAGGACACTTTCTACTCTTGTKCCCACCAAATGTTCAATCTTATGTTTGYGGTCATGGATTCTCACCCAGGCATKAAGGRGACCTGGCAAATACCAGGCAAGATCAGGCATCTTCAGACTGCTATCAYTAAGATTACAAAAAGACCAAACCAAAATGCATCAGGGCTTCTTGTTTTCATTTGTACAGTTACATCTGAGTGCAACTATCTTTGAAAATGGAGCATTGATAATGAATCTTGGGTTCAGACTATGTGTCTACATAGGTTGAAGAAAGGCCAACTGAKCATCTCCGGGAAGGCCACATAAGGCCACTTGGTATTCATCCAAGTGGACAACCAAGAAAAGGAGCAGAATTGAGCATCTACACAAAATTGACAGAGATCTATGATTTTTTACTGAAAACTATCAGGATGTCCTTGACAGAAGAGAGAACAAACTTCAACAACAATCAGATTTCTACCATCTGCAAAGGCAAGAGTAAAAATACTATTTTGTAACAGGAAGATTGTTCTTTACAAATTAGTGATTAGTGATTAATGATACAAATTAGTACCCATAATATACACCTACAACCAGTGATATGGATTAATACCCACAACATACACCTATATGTGAGTGTGTATTACTTGTATGCACACTTGCAGTGTCAAATGTATGAACAGGGGAAATATGCCCCTGAACCTCTGCCATATGGCAAGTTTGAAGCAACTATAACCCTGTATTATAGAAATTATCAAGGAAAGTATGACACTATTAAATTTCTTAAAGGATGAATATTTTAGTTTAATTCCTATACTGAATAACAGATTTACTTGTAAATGCTCAGACTTTCATTCTGTGCTCAGGGTAAGCACTGTAGATTTAGGGGAAAACACTGTATTTTCTTTTATACCCAACAGTAAGTTTGAGACAACCCTTCAACTGTAAATCTCAATTCCCTTCATTTATTGGGTCATCACTGATGCCTCCATAACAGCAGAAGGCAGAGATTTGAGAATCTTGTAAAGGGTTTAGATACATGAGTCCCATTAGATGGGAACGGTTCATGTAAATCTTCCAGGCTGTTCTAAAAAACAAATTCTTAGTCCAAATTCCTTCCCCTTCCTTTTACATATCAAAAAAAAGGGGAGAAGATCAGCCTAGGAGAACACAGTCAAACAATCAAACTGTATTATTATCAAAGGTAAAACAAGAGAAGACATTCTTGGAAATGCCATCACATTTACCCTGCACACAGAGCTGTCACCCATCCTATCAAGCAAGCAGTGTTACAAGGCCATGTGTTATAAGGAAAAGTTAACTACACTGACTTTCTTCAAAAAGCTGAAGAAAGGAAAGAAACTCATCCCATTTCAATTAACTGGGAAAGCTGAATGGAAATATTTACTCCAAAACAGCACTATCRGCTTCAACTCTGATTCTCCTTTAGGGGACAGAAAGTTTGATAAAAATGCAACACCCCAGTGCTGATTATGATAAACGCTCATTGAAAACATATTTTGGTGGTGATAAGGAGCGGCGTGACCTTGTGGAGACCCAGTGCTCAAGGCGCACACTTACTGCACGCAGAAGCAGCCCTTCTGCAGGGAAAGCAGGGACAGAAACGAGCTCAGCGCTGACACAAAACATCTTTTAACTCAATTACTGTTTACACACAAAGCCGTGCTCCTGTCTGAGGAAGCACAGCCCAGATACTGTCAAACTGTATAATGAAATGGGAAAGGAAAAGAAATGGAAAGAAAAAAAAAAAAAAAAAGGAAAAAATACCCTACCCTTTGCCCTGGTATCCCTGCTATTCCTCGCCCAGGTCATTGGGAGAAATACGTTCACTCGCACCCAAAGTTTTAGGCAGGATTGGCCTCCCAAGAGGAGCAGGCAATATAAAAGTCTGGAATGCACCCAGTTCTGCACCCACCACGGCAAAGCATTTGAATATTGGATTTAGCGTTGTGCTTCCATAGATATAAAATTAGGCCGACAGAAGTCTGGATGCAGGCCCTTGCTCCATACTGCTAACTTGTAGAGAGCTGGTAGCCAAGAGCATTTGGAACGGYTGTCTCTCTCCAGATGCTGCCATTCATTTCTGTGGGAACAAGACCACTTACATCTAATTATAGTTTCTGCTCAAATTAACAGGACAGGAATGACAGCAAAAAKAACTTCTCTGGGCTAACGGGGAGACCTTTTGCCGACACGGCTTATGAAGCAGTTGACTTTCAAATGCACCGACTTTTAAGTGATTTAAAGTTCATGTTCCAGCTGCTCAGTTTGTGTCATCAGCACTTTAAAACATTAGTAAAATGTTTTAAGCAAAAAGACCATTTTAGTTAGGAGATCTCTTGCTTATGGAAGAACTGTTAAATGACTGTGCAGTCAACTAGAGACCTGGGATCATCATGGCATAAACCATTGCTTTTATTATCAAAACAYATGCGAATTGCACATTATGTTGTATAGCTTGTAGTCTGCATCATAGAAAGAGACATGCTTCCCACAGCTATTACATATGGACCAAAATGTATGCAAGGAGTCTTAAAACCACAGTCGTGGAAATCTGGCCTAATGTCAATGAAGAGCAAGAAGTTCCTACCTGGTTTGCAGGTTTCAGACAAGAATCAAGACACAAACTWACACCTTCCTTCTTGCATTACACTTACCATCAGGACCAGGGAGCAGTCCATCAGATTTAGACTATTTCTGCCCATTAAGCCCACGGGAAGAGGAAAGGGGCAGGGTATGAAATTCCCTCTATCTTAAACAAAAACCTATGGCTCCTATCAGCGCTCTCTACATTCTACTGGGGAACCAACATCTTATCTGGTGAACTATTATCCAGGTGTCTTCCCAGCTGTACACGTGATCTGCTCAGTATCTCTACACAAGAAAATCGTTGTGTTATTAATCACTATTGACTTATTCTTCTGGCTCAAYCTTGAATATTTGCTGTATCTCTGCATCTTAATCGATGCAGCTGAAATCGTTCATGGTATTCCAAAAGAGRGGTTACAGCAACAAAGTTAAGAGCTTAATACACTCAATGGAAATTTCTGTCCCTTTTTTTGACACAAATTCATTGGCAAATAGGTTCTTTCACAGTTCCTTACATGCAGTGCTACTGCATTTGTGCATCACATGGAGGGGCAGGTAGTTCAAGGAGGAAAGAGGGACACTAAGCAGCAGACAACAGTCAGATAGTGCAGGAACATACACTGACCCACTTATTAGTCCTTCTCTAAACTTTAAGAGTGCATTTACATCTAATATATGCAGATATATACAAGTGAGCACTCATCAGCTCACAATAAGCAAATTATAAGCTTTAAGAGAAAATGAATGGACTAATAATCATGCATGGAGATTATAGCTTATGTATGGCCAGATGCAGACACTTCRTCTGATATTACAGGTAAGCAAAGGCCAAATCTGAACAGTGACTTTCTTACCRTAAAACATTAGCAACTTAAGCATCTTAAGATACACGCTACTGTAAAAAAAATAAATAAAAAGCAACMCATCAACTYGTGTATTCTGAAAAGCCATTTCTCCTCCAGACTTCACAGCTGGTCAAATTTTTACAGGATTTCACAGCCAGGTCTAGCACCTGACTCATTCCAAGGAGATGAGTGAAATCTTAGCAACTGTCAGATATATGTTTTATATGTGCAGTTGTGAAGATAGCTGATTATATAACAATAATGTAGAGAAGATTACAATGCACAGAATTTTACTTTTTCTGCTTTAGCAGCACAGCTCTTAGGATACAGCATTCGAAGCAAGAATTCTTGACTAGAAATAGGGACTTTATCTTACACTGAGCAGACTTTTTCTGAAGAAATATTTAAAATCTAAGATTAAAAAAAAAATATTTTACCATGTGAGTCTGGACCAAATTCATGGGAAAAATATGAATTAGCTTTAACTGCATCTTTTCTTCTCTGTCCCACATTTCCTTAAGACAACCAAAGACTCTCCATTTGCTTCTACTTAATTATTCCAAACACACAGACATGGCGTTTCAGCACATTATGCCTGTTTAAAAGTAATTTTCAAACAAACACTGTAAAATCTATTGGACATGCATACAATTTCTTGCTAAGAGTCCAATCCAGCTTCCATTGAAGTCAGTGCTTTGAGTTCAATGGCAGATGTACTGGACATTTAAGGTGAGATTTTYAAAAGCTTCCCAGTGACACACAGTGTGTCTACATAGTTAGTTAAGYTTGTGTCTCACTAGTAATTTGTGTAGTTGACTTTCAACGAACCAGGTCTGATGCTTAAAGGTCTTCAGGAAGCATGGGGTAGAAGAAYTACCCGCTCTGGGCAGCAGGGAGAGAACAGGACTTGAACTCTTCTCATGGATGGCACAGTCAGAAATAGCCCTCTCAGAAACCCAGGGTGCAGTAGCAGTTCCTCAGGATGCTTCTCAGCTACTTCRCTAGTCACACAAACCATCCTGCTTGCCATAGCACTGAGAGGGTATCACAAACCATGGGTTTTCACATAGTTGGTAACTACAAAGTAGAAACTTAGACATTTTTATAGAGCTCTGCAACAGAACCACTACTCACCAAGAGCACATGAATATTGTCATTAGAGCTAACAGGCAATCCATGTATTTAAAGTGAAGGTTTAGTTTCAGTGGAACAGTTGAACAATTCCTATAATCTTTCCAAAACATGGCTACTTTCAGCAGACTATATAATCAGCTCTTCAGGGAGACTCCATGGATTAGGGGAAATTTAACAGCATATTTCCACATTTTTCTTCATTATTCCCTCTTTTAAMAAGGTAATAAAGTTTTAATTTTCAGAAATTAAAATCCCATCATGGTTACCAAAATAAATAAGTATGAACCAGGTAAAACAAAACATTTTGTCATCGGTCTCCCCCTCCCAATTACTCAATTCAAGCTTATTTTGCAAGAGACTAACTAAATGTTGATTATTTTTCTCTAGTAGAAAAATCATAGAGCACTGAATGGTATAACAAAGAAAAAGGCAACTACCAGTTTGTGACGAGCTTGCACCATCTTAGAAGAGACTTCTCTCTAGGCGAATATTAGGGATATTGTCAGTTGGTTCCAAGCATAAATTCCTGGAATGACAGCCACGAAGTTGACAGGATGCCTTATCTAGAGGGAAGAAGATATGGAACGTGCTAGAGAGATTKTTCACTTGAGATGCATTCCAAGAGCTGCAAAACTCCAAGTTACCAAAATGTAGGGCAGACTTCCTCAGGTTATTGCCTTACGCACATGTCCGCACAGCGAGTGATGAAAAATTCACAAGACCATCTTGTCACACTGCTCAACATGCAACTCGCTTTCCAGTCTTTGAATCTAATCTTACCTTGAGCATTCCTTGTCTCAAGAGGAAGTTAGTCTTGCAGCTATGACAGGACCAGGCTGTAAAGGTGGAAGAGTTCAAGTCCCACTGCTGCTGCTGAATTTTGGAAGAATTTGTCTAATCTCTCCAAGATGCAGCTTTCCATCTGTAATATGAGGACAGCACCACTGGCTTTTGGTTGTTTCTTCAATTTCTCCGGAGCCTAAGTTATTTGGGAGATCGTCTCTTATCACATTTGCTTTGTGCAGTGGGACACAAAGTGCAGTTGGGGCCCTTGAATAATGTAGTAATATTGGAAAAGACGCCTAAGTAATGAAATAAATTGTCCAGAGTTATAACACAGTAGGCAGCTTTTAAAGCCAGATYAGACTAATATCTCTGTGGTTTAAGTAGAATTGAAGGTCCTGGTGTTAAAGCAGCTAGTTCAGTTGCATTGGTGCTGCTTAATATTGATAGTCTTGGCAATGGCATCCAGGTTAAAACTAGAAGGGAGGAAGAAGGCTTGAGCCATCAAACAAGACCTGCTCAGATAACACAATAGGATGCAGAATATAACACCTTATTTTCAATTTGCATCCCTTTTAACCATGTGGGCAATGAACAGCAGATGTGTTACTGAAGAAGGAAGTCAGTTTTGTGGCACCAACCCCGACAAAAGCCAATCTGTAATTCAAATTGAAGTTAACGGGCCTGATGCAGAAACTTCAGGATGAAATTCTGGCTCATGCAGGCTGGAGATCAGGACAGGTGATTATAACTGAGCCTACTAGTCTTATAAAAAAATGGGCTAATCTGCTAGGACCAGAATTTAGCTAGGGCTCACGAGCAAAAGGCGATTTCTCACTGCACCAGCATGCAAGCCAGCCAAAGAGCAGTTATAGGGAAACTTTAGCACAATTCTGAAAAGCAAATATCTTCCCAAATATTGCAGGTCATTCAGTGACTTTTCGCCTATCAGGAGGAGGGATATAGTTTGAAGAATAAAGTCTGCAAATTGTTCACCCCGTTCCACTAAGCCTACTAAATCATCTGGAGGTGTCCCAGTTAAGCAGAACTACAATCCCTATTAAGTGGCACTCATTGCCACTAAGCATCATTGGACTTACATGATTTCCCTTGTAGATGTCCGGATTAAGTGGTTTTGCCAACTAAGCACCTCCTTTTTCTGATTCAGCGGAGCGTACTGAATTGTACGTATTTTACTGCTTTATATATTTCAAATGGCAGCAAAACTGGCTGGTTTTGTGGAAATTAAAATACAGTTTATCTGTTGCACAAATTCTCAATACACGTGAGCTCCCAATGCATGTGGAATGCATTTCATCCCATCTATACATACAGGCCTGCATTATGTATATAGCAGTTTTCTCAGAGCAGCCCAACAGCCTTCCCATGCACTTACCCTGCTCTGATAACATTCTTACGGAACAGACATCGGATGCTGAATGTTGGAATAATGTCAGCCCATAAAGAAAAAGGGGAAATGAACAAACAAACAACCCCCAAACCCAGGCACCTTGAAGCAAAGCCCTGAGAAACGGCCCATCTCAATGGAAAACCCTGGGGAATTTGGCYGCTTTCGGAGCGTAGTTCAGCAAGTAACGTGGCTTTCACGGGACACTCACAGCTCCGGAGTCACATCTGTTTGTGCTGGCGTGAGATTGGCGCGCTGCTCCCGCGGATGAAAGCCGAAGCGATGGTGCCAGCCTGCAGAGGAAAGCGTGGCTCCAGGGATTTTCCTTTCTTCCCTTTCGCTGCAAGGATTCTAATGCAGTGCCAAGGCAGCGAAAGAGGCAAGCGGGCACAAGTTTCCTCTGGAGGACAAGGGGAATGGAAAGAGGAGGGGGTGGAGAGGGGGAAAAAAGCATCTTGTCTGAAAGCTGAACCTGGCGTGGATTTTGTTCTTTTGGGGGATAACAGGAGGGGTCAACAGTGATCTGGACCAGSGCAGGAAACAGAGGGGTTGCCATCGCTTTCTGCAGAAGCAGGCTCTGTGCCTCTGTGTTGCAAACTCACCTATTCTTGGTCAGGTTAGCCTGCAATGTCAAAGTGCCTGGTTTTCTGAWAATTGCTGCTTTTTCAGGAGAAGAATAAGTTCTCAAACCAGCACGTTAGGGTCACTGCAGCATTTAGGCACCTCATCCCCAGAGACCCAAAGCTAGGTTCTGTGATAGCACTGGATGCCTCTGAATTTGGCCAACAAACCTTTTGCTGCTCAGTTACCTTGTCACCTTTATTCAGCACAGTTCAAACAACTCACATTTCCATTTATTCTYCATCTTTTCCTCGGGATACCCAGGGAACAACATCCATTTAGGCTGGTGCATAGCCTCAGAGATGCGGAAAAGGGTCCAGCTGCCACCTCCGCCCAGGACAGCAAGGATGGGTCAAGGAACATTCACTTTCCTGTGAGGAAGACTTGGCTTTATAGGGACTGGAAAGCAGAGCCAGGAAAACATCCCTCTGGAAACAGTCACCAAAAGGAGAACAGTACATGATTCACGAAGCCAGATCTCAGAGGGTCTCTCAGCTCCTTCATAGGAAAAGAGAGGAATAAATAAGGAATTTGGACTTAGAGCAGGACTGAGATTTCAGCTAGCCTCATTCTCATGCCTTGTAAAGCATCTGAGAATAATTAAATCTATTCCTTTTCTTTAATTAGCCTTGTGTCTCATTAGAGCAGTTCTCTGCCATGTCTTTATTTACTTGATAATATCTCCCCCCACACCTTTGCTTCCCTCGTTCACCTAATCTTAACATCTCTTTTCCTTCCCTTAAAGCTCTTTATTTTAATGCTTTGATGTTATGTTGGCTTTTCCCCCTCTCTCTTTATTTAAAAGAAAAACAAAGAAAGAAAATCTATGCACAAAACAGTGGAGTCAACTACATCTTGACAAATCAAGCTTTCAAAAAGTCAGGAAAAGCAGATTTAAAGATGAAAGCTCATCCTTAACCTATCTCCCTTCTTCAGAGACCTTAATATGATCTCTTTATGTAACTGTTTGCCAATTAATTCAAACTATAATGCAAGCTGAAATTTCTCATAGAGCCATGCATTCATTAGGTCTGCGGAGAATATATAGCTTTCAGAGTTTGATTGATTTTTAAATCTTGTTGAGATTTACAGAACCAGACATCATTTAAAGACATCAGTTATCCAAATACCCCCTGTTTAAAGCTACAAATTTACGTGTTTCTCACACGGGTGGAAAAAGCGAGTTTACCTAGAAGCCTGCGAATATTAACATTTAATCTTTGAGTAGTGACAAGCCCTGTTCAAGTCATGACCTACATATAGAGAAAATAACAGCTCTTAATCATCACAGATTTCACTTTTCTCAACACATTACCAAGGCTTATATGAGTACCATGTCCCAGGCRGAGAGAGATCAAATTCCTGAACATGTAGGTTTATAATTTGGAGACAGTTGCTCTGGGCATTTCTTGAGGTTACTTATCATTCCTTGAAGGTGGCCTTGCAYTGCACTCCTGGCATAAAAATACTTGGTTTTCAGGCAGCCACACACCTCAAAACAGCCCTAATAAACATGAGAATATGAATATTATATTATATTATATGAATATTATTTCTTAAACAGAATTTGAGTGAGATTCGCAGCTCAAACTAAAGACAATCATTGCAAGGACAAAGGTCCCATGGSCACCATTTGAAAGGCCCTCCACATTTCACTCTTAAACAGTGGTGCTACCCCAAAGTTGCTCAGCTGGTCCTTCACACCATACCTCACTGGCACACTCTGAAGCACAGGCAAAGAGAAATAATAAGCCATAAGCTGTGGAATATGGTATTAAGGTTTACTGGCATGCGTTTGGGGTGCCCAGAGTATTCATTAAAAAAGAAAGRGTTTAATTGAGCTCAAATTCAATTTTCAAGGATTCCTGAGTGGAATCAGGAGTCCAAAGCCCGTTGCTTTTCAGATCTTTTTGCTCCTGCCTCATTCGAGTGCTTCCAGAAGCCCCTGCCCTGCTTCGCCTCCAGCTGCAATGCTGTTATTAAACAGTGATACTGCAGGAACTTGCTGCAGCTCCAGGCTCTTCAAGATCCCATGTAAAATGGAGGCACTGCCTGAAAAATATTCCAGACATCCCAGCCTTSATATAAACCAAATGATACTCTGCATTTTTCATAGGTAAAAGGCCTGAAGCATCAAACACAGTGACACAGTATCCTCTTCAGCAGGACAAGGCAGGATCTTTCAGATACATGTACTGTAGTATATACACATCAACCAGCTTCTAGTGACCTCTCTGCAAGCTTCAAGTTCATCTCCCYAGGTTGGTATTTTAGGAATTCCTGCTCCAATATGTTTGGTTACATCTTTTAAATGCCTAACAGCCAACTAACAGGCATGCACAAAAGAGTGAAGCCAAAATAAACTKCTAGCTGAGCATTATCACCCCTAGGACGTGGCTGAGATCACAGCAGCTGTGCAAGCACAGAGACAGCCCACACACCCTGCTCTGCTTTCCTGATACAGCGAAAACCCCCTTAACCTTAATGATACTTTGGGATCTGATACTTGCAGGATCACACGGCCAAAGTATCGTTTGCTGTTCCAGCAGATGGGGACAATAAATAAAGAAATAAATAGATGGATAGGAAAAAAGTCAGAGCTGATTAACCTTTTGGAGTAAACAAGTTGGAAACACAACATTTAGGTGAATGCAGCACTGCACACACGCACACCAGGGTATTTAATGGCTACGTTATATGGTGGCATTTCCAACTGGTGACCACTTATTGATAGTTTTAGGACAACAGTGGTTTTAGGCCACACACTGGTTTTGGAGGGCAGAGCTCAGAGGAGAAGAGGAAATGTAGAATAAGATTAGAAGGGGTACAATAACACATCCACAAGTGGTGAGCAAACAGCTCTTTGGCTATAGCAGGACTCAAGCTTCATGCGCCACTAGTCCTTAGGTGAGACATAAACCAGGTGGAAAATGAAAATAAGCTAAGGAGCAGCTCACTGACAGTGACAGAGGGGAGCCTCATACAATTAAATAGCAGAAAAATGTAAACATGTTGTTGTTGAGTGAAATGGTCAACTGGGCTAGACCAGGAGAAGAGACAAGGAGCAGAAGAGAAAGGTTGTTACTAAAGTCATGGGAGCAAGGTGCAAGACAGAAACACTTGGATTTTGGCCCAAATCCTCTCTCTCTTGAGCCTGGAAAGGGCAGAGGTACTCACACGTCCTCGCTGTCCTCCCTTGCACTAAGGGAAGGAGCTGTAATAGCAAGCACAACGAAACCATAGCTGGGTATGCTCTGCTGAAGCCCCCTTGCTCCTGTGACCACCATGTTCTTATCCCAGGAACTCGGCTCTTCCAGGCATTCACCCCCTGGATCGTTCTTCCTAGTGACAGACCTCTTCAGCTGACAGGACAGAGCAGAAATACAAAGGTGCTTTTTGCAGGCTGCAGAGCTGATAAGGAGGTGGGTTTTGCAGGGTAACAGATGGGGGGGGCCAGAATACAGCTTTCAAACTGGTTTGAAGAGAGCCCACCAGTATCTGAAAACGTGACGCAAGCAGAGGTTGTAGTCAAAACACCAAAGCCTACMGCAAGATAGGAATATAGATGGGTCCCTCGATAATCAGCATCCCAGCCCTGTGCTCCTTGCTCAGAGAAAACTCCCGAAGAGAGGAATTTCCTCCGCGAGAGCGCRGCCTGGAAGAATGCCCAGGCCCACCACGGCTCCAGCCCAGTCGTTCAGCATGGAGCCCCCGGTGCTATTCACCATCGAGAGCCTGGATTCTATAGCCCCCTGCTTCCTCCTGCCCCGCCAGATTCCTCCACGGGCCGCATGCAAATCAAACCCCTCCACTCCCGAGCTCACCGTCCCATGGGTGGACACCCCCCTGCCAAGCCAAGCAGCTTGTGCTGCATCCCAGGTGCAAAACTGTGCRCCAGCCTCCTCCACTCAGGGGTCCACAGGAGACCAGGCACAGCGGAATTCCTCCCACATGTACATACCTGGGGTCTACAAACATCTGTCCTATGGCATCTGGCTCTGCTGGGCTCCTCGAGGAGCATCCGAAGCCAATATGGGACCGAGTCTCCTCCTGGCCACTCACAGGGGTAACGGCATTTTATTTCTCCCACCTGACAAAATAAAAAGCGGGAGAGAATTATTTGTGAGCTCAGTCCCTGTGTTAATCGAGTTGCAAGCATAATATGATTTCCCTCCTGCCCCACTAGTAGGTATTGCAACACCTTACATATGGATCATTTTAATCTAATATAATCTGGCTGGCTGGAAAGAAGGTTTCCCTCCACTGCAGCTGCTTGTGATTAATGCTAAATATACACGCCAAGCTTCAATCAGCAAGAGTGTGCATCTTAGCCAGCCCGTGTTTGGTAAATCAACAGTAAAACCTATAAAATGCAGAAGATACCGCAAAGCTTTGCATGTATAAGTCCTACCAGCTTTTCTCAAATGCTCGCTCTCTTTGCCATTTCCAGTGTATCACCATCTATTACTTCTTTTTTTTTTTTTCTGTAAAGAAAACTGATTTAATGGCTGCTGATCACGGAAGATAAGAAGCGTCACCTCACCTTTACAAATAACAAATGTCAGCCAATACTCATCAACTGTTTTGTCCTTTCAGTTTACATCCATTCACTGCAAACTCGAGCAAGAAGAGAGAGAAGCTTTTCAGTGGAAACTAAGATCAAGCACATATGTTATAATAATAAAAAAAACAAAGCCAATAAATGATAGCTTTTTAATCATTATTAAATRCAAAGATGCATTCTTATTTTACTATAATTATCAAACTAGGATTAATATAATCTTGTATATTGCCTTCCTTCATGGTGATTTAAATTATGTAAAAAGTCTCCTACTAGTATTCTTACCCAGCAAGAAACATTTTAATTGTAAATTTGCCTTTTAGAGTCTTTAAATTACACGCGCACACACATTAAAAAAGGCGAGCACTATGGATACCGTGTATCCTCTAATCTGTAAATAGACTCCCAGTGCAGGACTCATCTCTGAAATGTGGCATCAATTGCACAGGCTCCCATTTAGTTTTAGTTGAATAAAGCCATACTAGATACGCAAATAACATCAAACTTGCCGGATTAGAACGGGGCACCTCATACTCTAAATCATGATTGTCAATCATCACCCAGGATTAAGGGATATAGTTTAAAAACCTAAAAGCAAGCACTTCCTTTTAACTTCTGCCTACTGTGCATTTTGGATTATCGCCCAGAAATAGTATTACTTGAAGCAAGACTGCCTCCCTTCTACCACCGAAGGGAAGTGCATTGCTCCCATCTGCTAAACTCTGCTTGGAAAAAGCCTCAGCAGAGCACGCGATTTAGATCCGAGATCTACTGCTGGCCGTGATTATATTTATAACTCGCTTTTCACAGAAAAATGGGGGGTTATTTTTGGCTTAATAAGTGCTTGCTGAACACAGTCACCATTCTGATCGCAAAGGAGTAAGGCAGTTAAAAACCAAAGCATCTACCCTATTCTTACACAAAACTGGCAACCTTCCTGGACCGCCTCATTGCCCAAGAAGGGTTTGGAGAGAATTGCTTGGAATGCATTTCCTTGCACTCCTAAAAACCGAGCGGCATCCGCTGGGCAGCTCCACCTGCTCCCGAAGCTTCTGGCCTCCTCTGTGTCCTCCCTGCCACACATCAGTGTTTCCTACCCTGCTCTGGGTGAGCTACCGGGTGCTTTTGCAAACCTGGAGCTCCCACTTAGACCAAAGTGTCTTCTCCGCTATCAAAAATGCCACCAAAGAGGGAGGTCGATCAACAAATGTTAGTGATACGTGTGTATGACAGGTCACTGGGTCATAAACTGGAATCAGGGACTTGCTACTCTGTCTTTGAAATCATCACTTAATACTGGGTTTTCCAGGCAAACACATGTATAGTTAACAATATTCTAGGGGAAAAGTTAGATCGTTCTCGAGCATTTGCTCAAGAGCTGTCATGTCAGCTCAGGTACCTGCACGTGCCAGTTTTATGGCAAGCTGGACACAGCTGAATAGGCACAGGACACAGCAGCGTGGCCGGATCCACATGGAAGGGAAGGTTTCCAGTTCCTAGGGCAGAGCAAGAGGGTGACTGCAGAAACGATGACCCATCAGCTCCGTTTGAGACCATTCCCTCCTATGGCTGAGTCACCTGTAGCACCTACGGAAAGGGAGCAACCAAATGCATCCCATCCTTGGCAGCCTTTCTTGAAGGCTTTGCTAGTCCTTGCAGAGCTCTAAGATGCACCACACTAGGGCAAGGACTCACTGAGTTATTCACGCATTTTAACACCCTCCTACTATGGACTTTCAACTCTTCCATAGGGAATAAACACCCATATCCACAGATCTGTGGATCTGATTTTCYAATCTGGATGCAGCTGTGTTGAGGCCACTCCGTTTTCCATTGCAGGTACTCAGGACTCCTAGGCCACGATCCTCCAGAAGTACTTAAGACACCTATACATTTGTACATACATTTGTCTATTTATGTACACGTCATACATTTATGACTAAGTATATGAAGTGTAATAGTGTCAAGCGAAAGGAAGAAAAAGACAAACTAAAAGAGACCAAAATATCATCCCTGCAAACCCATTCTAGAAAAACAGGATCAAGCCAATTCCTATAGCTCATCAAAAAAGTTGCATTTTTGGAGTATATTTATAATTAAGATTCTCACCAAAAAGTGGGGACAAGAGTCATATCCTCAGCTGGCGTAAACTGTCACAGCTCCAACGACTTCATTTGCACTTCCACAATCTAAATGGGTCAGTGATCTTGCCCCTAAGGTACAGTTCATGACTGCATACAGATTAAAGAAAATATACACTGGTTCTTTAAGCAAGAAAGGGAAAAAAACTTAGCTAAGGCTAATCTTATCAACATATAACCTTTTAATCAGATTATTGAAACAACATGTTAATTTATGAAAAGTTCAGCATTCTATTAAATTGAAAACTACGTACTGAATTGCAACCCAACAGGCTGCTTCATTGAATTCATGCAGCCACTCCTGGCAAAGGCATTCCAAATTTGAACTTAATTAATATTCCTACTCCGGGTTTCCATAGTTTCTTTTTAAACATGAGTACCAGCAGAAACTGGCAGTAACTTTACCCATATTCTCAATAATAACCCCCCTCTGACTGTCAATAAGTATGAAAGGGAAAATTTTTTGCATACCCCAAACAACCTGTCATTTTCTTGTCTTTTGTCAAAAATATCTTGACAACTTTTTTTTTTTTTAATTTTTATTTTGCTTAGCTTAAGATGCTTAACTGTTTCTCTGCTTAGTTTACAAAACAAGGTACTATCCCCACTTTGTGCATTGGAAAGGAAGATCACCATCCATGTTCCCCAGCCCCAGATGACAGCAACGTTGCATTAGTTTAATCTTGTAAAAAATTCCATGCCAGTAAAATAAATAAAAGCAATAATAAAAAATAAAAACAACAATTCTCACTGAACAATCAGGAAGCTAAATAGCTAAAATGCTTGGAGAGGTAGTTCATATTTTTGACCCTTGCTTAAAAACTTCAAAAATGCCTGGTCTCCCCTTTGGACCAAGGGATCACTTACTCTAAACCCGCTTTAAAGCTATTTTTCCTAGGGAAAAAGAGATTGTCCTTCGTAATGAACAATCCCTGAGCTGGCCTGAACACCTAATATAGACCAGATGGTGCTACCACTCATGTAGCATTTGGACAGAAAGCAGGAGAAAAGCATGGCACAGGGAAGGAGACAGGGAAAGGAAACGTGCCATCAAGGTCTCAATCTCATAGTAGTCATGCTACTACACACCTGCTCTTTATGCAGACAGCAGTGGGCTCCAAGAAGAATCTCATGCAAAGGTTTGCATGACAAATCCACACAGAACACTGCTAAGACTGAGACCCTCCACTAGACCCTCCAGACCAAGAAGCAGTTAGTTTAGGCATAAGTCTTTGGGCTACTTGCAGGAATAACTATCACTACGCATGGGGAATTTTGTGTCTCTGTTTCACTTAGTCCAGCAAAAAACAAACAAACAAACAAACAAACAAACCCTCCCGTTATTTCAGCTTGTGTCTGATTGATTGAATGCAGCTTCCAAGAGGAGCTGATGGAGTGAGCATTAACCCAGGTGATACCGAGGTCATGCTGGTTGGCAACTGGAGAACCAGGGTGAGAACTGGAGCTGGGTTCTTGCCTGAGGATTTCTTCCAGTTCACAGTTCTATAGATCTATACATGATGCTTCTTCTACAAGATCCAGCAGCTGCAACACTTAAGTCACTTTTCAGAAGTTATCTAACATAGGCCTAGTTTTCACTTTAACACACAGATCTTGTGATGCCTCGTGTGTTGTTTCCATTATACACCCTGCAATTTCTCCCTGGGACCATCCCCAAAACTCTTCCAAAAACTGAAACCAACACATAAACTCAAGGCTTCCACATGAATATAAGCGGACTGATTTTTCTCTCCAAATTGTTACTTGTTTTTTAACCCATTAGGTCATTTAACCAAGGCAGAGGGACAGAAGGCAACAATATTTTATGCCCTCATAGATTTTATACAAAACTTCCAACAAAGACCACAGAAACACATGAGTGCCTCTCTGGAGCAAATGCTGCAGGCTGAGCTGAGCAGTTGGGCTCAAGCAGTGAGTTGGGCTTGGTGTTAGCCCGCCCGCCAACTGCTCAGCACAAATGGACTGCTGGTGAGTTAGCCCATCTACATCTCGCAAGCAACCACAGCACTGACTGCCATTCACCCAGCCACAAGTTGGGAGAGCAAGAGGGTGCAGAGTGAAGTGACCTAAACAGCATGGAAATAAAGTTGGGTGCATCGCAACACAGGGATTCTAGGAGTCGTCAGGGGAAGGAGGCTGTGGGATGTGATTCTCCAGGAAACCAGGCTTCAAGGACTCCACTGTTCAAGAGCAACTTTTCAAAAATGATAGCCAAGAAAAAACCTTTATTACTCAGACAGTGAATTATTATTACTCAGGCAGTGAGGGTCTGCACGCTCTTACCAGTGCTGTTGGACTCATTTTTCCTCAATGGTTTGAACTCAATAATGACTCTGCTTTAAAAGGAGAAGGTTGGACTAGATGAATTTCTGAGGTCCCCAAATTAATCTGTATCTATGATGTAACTAGACCTACAGGCTGTGAGATCTACATCAGCCACACAGCTGAGGACAGACACAGCTGAAATRGCCAATTAGAGGTTAGACTACAGAATATTCCAAGCTGATAAAGCTTAAGCTCTCACCTATGAAAAACAAGCACAGCGAGTCTCTGGCATACTCTCAGCAAGCCCAGGAAACAGACAGTGATCCCATGAACCAATTATCAAATATGAAGTACAACAAGGCAGGCTTGGTTTGGATGGGAGCCCTATTTCATTCCATCAAGGCTGATATCAACCGCAGTTTCCAAGATTTTGCAGAATAAGAAACCTTCAGRGTACTACAGTGTAAAATGGTCTTTCACCCTGTCACTCCCAATCCTTCTGTTTTATTGAGCAGAATCAAAATCAACTAGGCTCTGTTAGCAGCTGCCTCTTGCGTTGCCACATGGGGAAGACTCAAAGCCACCTGTGTATCAGGAGGGGATGAGATGACAGGCAACTGTTTGAATGATGAAGATCCTATTCTTGGAATAATTCCTGTGTATCCTGCTGAATATGCCTTGGATGAAGAGCGTGTAGCGTTTTGGGAGGAGGGCAAGGAGAGTGCTCAGGCCAAAACTATCTCCAGGTAAGGTAGGTCCAAAGCAGCATCAAAGGAGGATGAAGAGTCAGATGGATGCACCCTAGGAAAGACTATGCTTTGAACCATAGAAGTCTGGGCACCTAAGAAGATATTCAACCAAACCCAAAATTTTCTTTACAGAAAACTTGGTAATTTCTGCTTGATGTGGGTTGGTATCCTTCAGATTTCAGGAGTCTGAGTCACCAAATGTTAACCTGAGGGCAACTGGGGGTGGGAGAGAAACAGCTCAATTACAGCTACATCATCTGATGGGGCAAAGAGATCTTTCATGGTTGACTATTCACAACATGGACAGAGAGGAACAAATGTAATGGCTAAAAAACAAATTCCTTATTGCATGGGAAAAGATTTCTCTATTTACTCAGATGTGTTGGGAAGCACAGTAGTTRTAATTACTATAATCTGATGAGCATTGGCTGGAAGGTTAATCCAGGAAATCATGACAGAAGAGAGGACATATGAGGGTAGCTCACAGCTAGAGCTCTGGAGAAAGCAGGTGTGAGGTGCACCCCGATGGACTGCCAGAGTAATTCTCAGAGATCAAAGCGTTGAAGAAGTCACACAGGCCAACACTGCAGAGCTCTAACTGTGAAGATGTGTTCACCATCCTCTGTGCWGAAGGAAAGATGTGGAAAAGAAAATTTCAGTGGCAATGGAAGTCATTTTCTGAGGGATGACAGTGGTGGAATAGATGGCTGGCATCTGTAGATTGTGTAACATGCACAGTACCTCGTTGTGCAGTGTTAGAGAAATGCTCAATCATCAGTCGACCAAATGGTCAGTCAGCAGCTGTCACGCACGCAGGCAGAGCGGGAACCCAAGAGGGAGCAAAACGAGAGGCCTGTTCTTCTCTGCCAAGGACCAGCAGGGGTGGGAGCAGAGAGACGCCAAGCAGAAGGCAACCAAGCCAGAAGAAAACTCATTTTGTTTGAAGTTAGCCAATGTCAGATTAAACAAATCAAAGACTTGTTCAGAGTAAAGCAAAATGAAATAAAGGAAACATATTTCAGATTTTGGTCCAAGCCTTTTGTCCACTTTTACCCTTTCTCTTGTTCCTATGTTTGCTCGTTTCCTTCATCAGTCACAACAGAAGGGCCACTCCAGAAAAGTCTCATCCCTTGGCCTCCAAATCACCACGGAGACCAGGACGGGAGCAACCTGGAAAGGGTTTCAATGCCTGCACCGCTGCGTACACCAACACGCCTCTTCACACAGCAGTGKTTTCAGAGATAAATCCATAAGTAGCATCATTCCAGAGCAGCCAGAGCAGCCCTCATGAAGATAACTGCTGAACACTAGCAGGCAGGTTTGTCTCCTATCAAATCATCTCTAAAGCCTTCCATGTGCAGGGGAAGGCCGWCTTCCAGCGGGCCAAGCAGGCCAAGTGAAAGGGCTACCTCCATCAGAGAGCCTTCAGGAGTCAAAAAAACGAAATAACAAAATGCCTGTAGGCTTCTTGGCACTCCCTGTTACTGCGGTCTGAGAGGCCCCGTTGCCTCTCTTAGGAATTCCAGTTCTGTCGCACACACTTGTTTCTACACTCGTTTCATCACAGAGTTGGTTCTGTCCCATTTTYCCCTTGGAATCCTCATAGTTCTATGTGGAAAAATCGAAATTTCACTAAACTAAAAAAAAAAAAGATATATGCTGTTATGTCACTCACCTCTGATTTCCACTGCGCATCCGGTTCTATGTCTGTTTTATAAACGATGGGTTTTGTGCAAGAATGAGAGCGCTTTCTTGTGTTTTATGGCATGAAGCAACATGTTGGCACTTARAGATAAAAAAAGGAAATTAAAAAATACACTTGCAATTCAAAGTTCACCTCAAGCCTAGGACTGAATCGTAAACCACGCAGTGTAACTAACGTTTAAGACATGCTGACACTTTTAYGAATACAACATGACTTAACAGTTGAATAGTAAGCACTCATGGTGAATTATTTTTGCCTTTTTTAAGCTAAGCCCCTAATTCAATTTATCTCCTATTTTATTTGACCCCCATTCAATTTATCAAGACCAAATGAAGCAATTTCTTTTAAAGCAAAGTTTCTCCACAGTGTAAGAACTTCAAAGGGATCTTCGCCCTTCTTTGCAGCAACTACCACAGACTCCATCTGAGGTTTACTCCTTTCTGTCCCCTAAAATGCACTTTAACCTGCTTTTCAGTTTGCAGAAAGGTACATCTGTTGTTAACAAAAATGCCACCACAGCACCTAACGTGTCAGCAAATTAGGGACTACCAGCTAACATTTGGTGCTCCACCGTTTGTGGTGAGCTACACCTTACTCATGGTATGTTTTAATTTGATTAATGATTGCAATAAAACCAGCTAAATAAAACTCAAAATGCTCAAGAGCCACCTGGGCTTCTTCAGATGCCTTAAATATCAAACCCCTTTGGCAATACAACATTATCTTTACAGACAAAACCGAGCTTAAAAGTAGCAATTTAATTGATTGAAAGTGCTTTGGAAGTGCTGTGTTCAGGCATGGGATTGTGTAGTACAGAAAGCCTCATGCTAAGCAAGCAACAAAACTAATTGTAAAGAGACAAAGGTATGTGTCTAACATGCTTATGGATTTTTAAAAATTCATACTTTCATTGAAGCCGGCAAAGTTAGAGCTGCTCATGCCAGCTTTGAATTTGGCAGTGTTTTATACTCTTGAGTGAACACTTGCCAGCCATTTCTGGTCCCTTTGAGAAGATCTGGACTTCAAGTCGTGCCTTAAAATTGCTATTTAAGGCTCACTGCTGCAGGTAAAAAATAAGAAATTAGAAAAAAAAGGAAGTTAGGAAGAGCCAGCTGACTCTCAACAGCTAAGTAAGACCTTCTTTTCCTTAGGCTTAACTAGGTGCTCCAATTGTGCAGGCAACTATAGCAGGTGCTCAGGCACTTCATAATGACCCCATTATACTTTTTATACTTTTATATTGCAGGAGTAACACTATTTCAGAATAAACACGTTACTGGGACAAAAGGCAGGAGTGATCCATGCCTTCAGCCAAATTAGAGATTAACACATACATCAGTGTATACTAAAATAAAGATCTGAAGAGGGAGAGAGACTCATCTGGTTGAACATCAGCTTGTGTCTGACTCCAGAGCAAAGTCATTTTAAAATACTTCACATGGATGGAGGGATTCTGGTTGCTGTGAACTCTGCCGTGCCAGACATGAGGGAGCAAGAAGCCCCTTTCCTCCTAAAGATCGTCCCTACCCCAGGCCTACGTGCCACCAGAACGTGTTTCTAAACAAAGTAAATGGCAGAAGTGGTTGACTCCATGGTACATTTTCTACTTTACTTGAAATCTTCCAGTGACACTGAAGACCAATGAGCTCTCCTGGTCTTCCATTCTACAGGAAGGGATGTTCCCAGGCTCTCAGGCTACCTTTACCCTCTGAGGCTTCTGGAAAAAAGCATTAAGAGGGCAAAACTACAGCCAGCATAGCACAAGACAGAATGAGATGTGCAACACTGCTCCTCAACCAGGTAATTCAGAAAAATGCCATTTTTAAATTGCTATTTAATCAGAARATAATATTGAGGGATAGAGAGAAGTTAGCTTGTTCCCAAAACATAAACAAAACCACAAAAAGTTAAATCTAGTCCAGCTTTGCACATTTTAACAATTCACTCGCCTTTGTAGAACACAGCAATATAAATATTACCATCTCTGTTAGAATGAATTATTGGCGATTTTAATACATGTTGCACAGTACATATTAATATAGAAAAATACATGTTATCAGCAGTGTAATGTTGACCATGTACTAATCCATTCCACCTGCTCAAATATTAGTGCAAATAATTATATATTTGTAATGCATCATTGCTGTCTAGTTTGAAACTATGCTTCCAGAATAAATGTCTCCTCTCTGAAGTTGTTTGCTATTATGAGTAAAATGTTATATATTCATACTCAAATTGACTTTGGGTGGATAAGTAAAATGAGCAACCTTCAAAAATCCACTTGTCGGAGACTTAGCAAGTTATTTTAATGAATTGTTTACAGTAAAATGAATGTTATAAAAATGTTTCAAACAAAAGCTCATGTTAGCTGGCTTCTCTACAGCAGCCAAATACCACATGTCAATAGAGTGCAGAGTTCAAAATGACTGACTTCAAACTGGCAGGGGAGGTGGACTGCAACCTTCTCTTCCAAAACAAGCTACTTACCTTGATTTTGCTCTAAAATGTGTAGTTTGCTTACTTGTAAACCGGTTCTGGGAACACCTTGTCTCCATAGCCTGGATTTGCTTTCCAGTTGTTGTTCACCTTCTCCAGAAGCTGAAGCAACCTGCACCACCAAGGGCCTGTTTTTTTCCAGATCCCAGAAAAAAAAAACCAGTGTTGTTTGGCAATACTAGTTCCTTTTTTTCAGCTGCAGAACTGGGCAGGGAGCTGACAGGGAACGCATGTGAAATGGCAGAGATAAGGAAATGCTTTCCAAGAATATAGGGATCATGAACGTGCTCACTCTAAGATAGCCAACAAAGATGTCACCTTGATGTCACATTTGGTAGAACAAGAATTTCTATCCCCAAAGGACTGATGATCAAAATGGGCAGAGCAGACATGCAAACAAGACAGGATAAAAGAGACTTCAAGTATTTGTTAATGCCAGGATTTTCCTTGGCTAGGAATGAACCTGGGATAGGGCTGAGAAGAACAAAGGCAGACCTGTGACTCAGCCAGTTTTGTAGCATCTGTTCCAAGGTCCCCTCCCTTCACAGAAGAGAAATAACAGTAAAGAGGAGTAGGATTTGGGATAGTTATCAGGAAGTCTGCGGTTTATTCACATCCCAAATGTCCTGATACAGAACAAGAGATCCCCAGCAAGGCCCCACACAACTGAAAAGAMGACAAGCAAACGCAGCTCTTTCTGCACAAAAAAGATAAGCAGAAGACATGGTTTTAAAAATGCTGCTTTTCCTTCCCGCTACCCCCCCAAAAAAATGGGAAGAGATAAGTAAAGCAGTGAAAACAAGGGAGGAGACAGAGCTCCCTTCTGTCATTAAAACAAATGTAGAAACAACCAACAAAACAAATCTGCCAACTTCCCTTCTGTGATGTCTAGGGTAAGAAGAACACAGATAGTGAAGCACAAGTCTGTGTCTACTTACAGAGAGGTAACGTTGGGTATCAGAGGATGGGGATGGTTGGGAAGTTGCCTTGAAGACAATACCTGGCAGGAAAAGAGGACAGCAAAGAAACCTCTACCTTCAAGTTGTCCTAGGGGATCAGATCTGTACAGACTAGTTCATCCTTCCTACTGCTCCTGAAAGGGATYGTCAGATCTCAGTAACTTTCTTATAGGATGATTCTCACCTCAGCCTGGACTGCTTTCCTTGTTTTTCACTGTTCAACTTCAAATCTGATCCAAGTAAAGATAGTTATTGCCATGAAACCAACCAAGCCACAAAACCCATCTCTTTCTTCTTCAGAACTATCAGAACATTTACAATAGTGTCCCTTAGGTTTTGGCTTGAGAAATCTAGAAGAAGATTTATGAAGAACAGACCAATGCTTATTWTAACAGAGGCTCCCAAATAAGCTGAAAAGCCTCTGCAACCTCAGGGCACTTTGAAAGATGGATCTATTTGCCATCAATTCCTACAGAATTGCAGGGATCCATCCACACGRAACTCACACAGCACCCCCAGCACCACGAGGAGGCACAGGATTGCTCCTTAGGCAACTGAAATCTCAGTTAAACATGCCGAAATCAGGGATTTAAAGCAATTTAGCAGAAGCTGAAAGGGAAGACAACCCAATTTCTCTTACTGGTCACAAGATAAACTGACAAATCTCAAATTAAGCAGTCACTTACCATCATCATCTAGATCTTTGTGGTCTTGAGAATAAAATAAGCGCAGCTCTACCAACTTCTTATTCCTTCTGATGAAACTAAATATTGCTGCTGCATTTTTATTCCTCCCAGTAGAAATAAGCAGAGTTCCCAGCATGGCTACCTGTACTTCAGAGCAGACTCACACTTCAGTATGGAAAAGCCTTCTCCTGTTCAATCCAAGGGTTTCCARATGAACAGAGCTTCAAGACAGGTTATTTAAGCCAGTCTCCCTTCTCCAGAAGCTCACTTCATTTAAGGATGGAAATATAGCTGTAAAGAGATATTAATTCAAATCTTGCTTATTTGCCTCTATCATGTGTATTCCTGGTTTCTACTAATCATATTTTAAACTTCTCCTACTTTGTGCTAAGCTACCTCACTTAAAACTTGTTCTTTGGATCATTTTAAGTTCAGGACTTCCTCACTTTTTACAGGCTAATTCTAAATATCTAGACGTGCTCTTTTTCCAAGCACTTCAATTTCCAAAATTTTATCTTTTCTTTGTGGTGAGAAATGATCTTACAGAACACCAGCTCCTTCCTGCTCTGCCAATGCAAACAAAATACAATATAAAGCCACAGAAATTATAAGACTTGTGAAAATATAGCTTTTTTTCCAGCCTGCAACAGTTTACAGCAAAGCTATTTTCACTAATTGTAGACAGCATAATTACACTCGCATGCACACACCTCCTCTAAAGCACTCCTTTGGCTGCCAGCCTGCTAAATGCCAATGTTCAGGAGTATTAGAAAGGTTATACTTTAAATCATTAAATGAACATTAAAAACCATATTTGTATTTTAGTTACCCACTTTATTGTATTCAGAAGCAACTGGAAATATTTTCCTAAATTATATGCTATAATAGCTGTATGCTTAATGTGTAAAGGTTATAGTCCCATCCCAATCCAAACTGTAAAGTGAATTTACCAACTTGTTTCTTGAAATAGAAACACTTGCAGTGTATGCATGGGCACATTTTTCCATGTGAAAGCAGAAGGGAAAGCTCACACCAGTGGTAAATTTGGTCAGTAAAATTACTTTTATTGTTTGCTTGTTTTTTAATAGAAGGGTTTATACAATTGAATATAAAGGTATTTGAAGAATGAGGAAATGAAAAGAAAAAAGTATCTGGAGGTTTGTTTTTTTTTTAAACTGAGGAAGAGTTTATGTATCTAAGAATTCACCTACTTTTTGCTGTCTCTTTTTAAATAGGCATAATGAAAAATATTGCACTGAGCATATGCATGGGAAACACAGCTAATAAAGCAAAAATTATTTTAAGTACATTTCAGACAACCGTAAAATAATTCAAAACAACCATACAACAAATTCTGAAGCACTTCTGTGATCTGCAGTCTTAAGATGACGTTCACTGTTCTAAAGTGTTTACAAATTGACACTTTTTTTTGTATAAAGAATTTGTATTAGTAAACGACAGCCTCAAAACTGTTGGCTTTCAGTTACAGAGGTAACATAGAGGTATCATCTGAATTCACATCAGAGCTTTTGGAGAAAAGAAAATAATGGCAGCAGTACAAGCATGTGCCTCCTCCAGTGTGCAGGACTCTTTGTGGCTTTGCCACGGCCGAGGAATAGAGCTACGCAGCTGAACAAAGCACCTCGTCGCCCAGAAATACTTTGAGAAAATCTGGCATCCGTTCTCCTGTTTACCAAAATAATGCTCTGCTAAATACAAAAAAAAAAAAAAAAAAGTGGAAAAACTTCAACCAAACAAGAGAAATTCCCCACGAGTCTGTCAATATTGACTCCACCCGGCAAATCATTAACGCAAGGAAAATTGTTTTATTTTATCCATAAAGTAAATTCATAGAAATGCTGCTCTGACAGTGGGAGAGAAAAAAAAAAATCATGAAGGATGCTGAGCCCACAGTAGAAACAAAATGAAGTGTTAGAGAGGATCTGCTTAGGGATGTCAGCTTGAAGACAGGAAATACGGCAGGTCCAACCTGTTTTCCACAAGAGTTCSTTTCTAAACAGCTGCCCATTTTAGAGCAATTTTCAACTGCTTGTGGAAAAGCTAAATGTTTCAAGCACCCCCGTTGCTTCAGTTTTCTATATGCACACTCAGAAGCACCCTGAATAAATGCTGAAGCCCAAGGAACACAAAAGCTGCCTGTTTCCAATGTTAAAATACAAGCAATGGAAGAGAAGCTTCTGCACACAACGTTTTATATTACTCAGGCACTGAGGATTAACTGTCTCCAGCACAGGGAGTTTCAACTCCCCGGTTTTCAGCCACTCTCCATTCCTCCCACATACAAATGTACATTTGGGCCACATTTTATCCTTTCTCTTGGTTATTAACTGAATTTATTTACATACCAAACAAGAGACAGGAGAAAAACTTCTCTTAAGTTATCCCAATGGTGGGCACCGTTACCTTGCAATGTGAACACCTAAGACAAGGCAGCTGCAATCAGTTCAGGAGCATATATAAAATTCAGTGTATGCCAGTATCAAACAGAATAAACAGGAATCAACCATACAGGCAGATCATACAACACTMGTTATTCCAGTGGGCCCATGACTATTAGGTTAAAAAAACCCAAAACATTAAAGAACCAAAAAGAAATATGTTTTTTACCATTTTAGTTGTGTTTAGAATGCTTCACAATGAATAAATTACATCTTTCTGGGATAGCATTTCTGTAACTCCTACATCTCAAAGAAATTCCAAGCTAATTAATTAGAGCAAGAAATTACATTGAGCGGGATAAGGTTTTAAAAGAAAGAAATGACTTAGAAACACCAATCAAAGATAATTTGATTACGATTAGCTGTGCTGAAGTCTAAGTCATTAAAATTGATGAAGAATGTTTCTACACTGGTCTAGTCTATGTAATCCATTACCTACGCTATGCTCTGTACTTAAAGTCTAGCAAACGGTATCTGATAATTCAATATTGAAGACTAAAATATTCTCAGTGCACCACTTGCTCTCCTACACCAACATGTCTCCAATACTAAATGAGTAGCAAGTAGTTCTGCAGAAATCCATCACCGGGAGAACTTCAGCTTGCACGAAACATCATGCCAATTTTCGTCTGCTCACATTCTAGAGTCCTGTTGAAATATGGCTGCTGTTTTATTCGGAACAGTCATTATCCCACCAAAATTACAACCACGGTCTGGTAAGAAACCATTCCCTGTGCTTTCTGGCAAGCGTGGCCTGCCCCAGGGTGTGGAGATTCCTTCCGTGCTCTCAGCTGAAGTGGCGAGCGAGGCGAGCAGACCTATAATCAGCGCGCAGCTGCACGAAGGAGTGCAGGATGTTCTTGTCCAGATTGGCGAGCTGTTCTCCRGAGCAAACCTGCTTTAAGTTATCCGGGGCCACAACCAGAAGATTGCAAAGTGCATGCAAGGTATCAAAGAGCTGTAACACCAGTGGAATCTGCAGTTAGAGGAGAGAGACAGGTATTAGGAGGGAAAACTTGTCTTAGGACACAAACTCCACAAAATGCATCTGGGTTCTCAAACTACATTTATCCCTAGAGGATCCTCCTTGGTCATGCTCTCTCTTCGTATGTGTTCCTACATACATTCATATATATATATATATATATACACACACACACACACACACATACATATATAACGTATGTATTCAAATATTTTTATATATATATATAAAAATATACATATATATATATTTTTATATATATATATATATATATATATATATAAAACACTCTTTTTCATTCATGCCACAGACTTTTTCATTCTTGCCACATCAGACTAGTGGCATTTACTATGAATCTCACACTCCTTTAGCCCCCAACATTGCAACATATTTCTTTTTTTTTTTTTTTAATTAAAAAAATCAATTTTTTTTTGAACATTTGCAGCCTCCAACCATACAAAGGCACGTTAAAGGCAACAATGTGGAGATGATTTTTATGTTCCWGCATACAGCACACTCACTGTAAATCTATATTCTTATTAAGGGTAASTATCAGTAACATTTGAAAAGTTTCTTTTGTGAAAGCCAAAAATGGTTTCCAAGTAAGTACACCTTGGATAACCAGCAATTTCACTATATTTAATACATGTATACTACTCTATATTTAAATGTGAACCTACAGCTGCTTTCAATYATGTACAATGACGGCTAGAAATAAGTTTGTGATTTGCTTCTTAATGGAAGGAATACACGTTGACAAAGCCACAAGATAGCATTGATAAAATTCAAAAGAGGACTAAAAGAGTCAAAAAAAAAAACCCACAAACAAAAACCCCACTACTTTAAAATTCAAGAGATTTCACCTCTAATTAAACATGTTTAGAAAAAACTTATAGAGAAAATCTGGGGTTCTTGCAGCTTTTGGCAATAGTAGGAAAAAAGCACTACTAGCACAGGCATCATAAATCTTGTCCATAATGACAATCCCTAGATTTTATCTCATTTCATAAATCATGTAAATGCTCAAAACTCTCTTTCAGCTCATAAACAACAAAGTGATATAAGGAAACAACTCTTTAGGATACAATTAAAAACTGCTGGTATGACAACAGAATATATAACTATATATTATATTCTAGATGAATACAATTTATTCTAGATGATCTGCAGAGCTCCCTTCCAACCTTAATTATTCTGTGATTCTGTGATAATATCAGTATATGCACTGTTGATGTTCAAATAGAAACAGAAGACTTTATGAGAAGGTAACTCTCGAATTAAAAATACTACCTTCTACTACATAATTTCCGTATGGATGTACATCAGTGCCTTGCACATGTTTACCTTGAAGTCTTTGGCACACTTCCTATACTCAGCCACATCACAAATAGCCAACATTCCTCCCATGCAACTGTAGGAATATTGCTGTAGATGCTCATAGATGAGTCGATGAAAACGAACTCCAAGCTCCATCAAAACTGTGTCCACGTTCTTACCATCCATCGAATGCCTGATCTTTTCCACYTGCTTTCTAACATAGCCACAGACTTTAACACAGGCCTAAAAAGCAGAAAAAATGTTCATTCTTTTCATAAAGTGGTTTCTACAACAGAAACTGAGCATTAGATGCTATGTCACTCAACTTTCAGAAATTAATAATTTTCAATTCATTTTCTAACAGTACTTTTCCATTATCACATCTAGGCATAAATACTCAAGTAGACAGATGCAAGACAATGTTCTATTAAACTATAGCTCATATCAGTTCAGAATAGGGCAGTTTAATTTGGGCCTCTTGGAAAGGGAAAGAATTTGACAAGTTGTGAGTAGCACAGGTTTTAGGGAAAAAATGGAAGCTAAACATGTTAATCAAATGCACATACTGTCAAATGCATACATTTAATCAAAGCATCTTCTATGTGATACCACTATAGGATGACTCTGGGCTTAGTTTACTTACGTTAGTATATTGAATCAAAACATTGTTTTCATCTTCTGGTTTAAAATCTGTCTTCTTTTGCTCTGCAGCCAAGATGTGTTTCATCTGTCCAATCATACAATTCAGTGTCCTTTAAGTTAGAAAAAACAGAACATTTTTTGAGAGGAGCGTGTTCGTTTCCTTGATTTTTATTTTACAAGTATTACAGTGATTCTATACAAAAGTAGATAACATGAAGCATCAAGAGGAAAAAAAGCTCGCTACCCAGCATTTGTGGAACCTACAAAACATACACTAAAACTGAACGGTGATCAAAAGAAACCGGAGCTGCTAGGACGTGTCAAAGGAAATACTTCATTTAACAGATATGCACACAAAAATACACCCTCTTCCAAAAATCATTATGCAATTCTCTAGAGAAGAGAAGTTTGATTTTGTGCAAATAGCCAGGAATGGGGGAATTAGCAAAACAAAGCAAAACAAGCAAACAAAAGTCTCCTAAAAACTCTCTGCTCCAAGGTCACTGTCTTGGAGCACAGCACACAGCATGCTGGCCAGAGGCTTTTAAGGGGGACACATTAATTGGAAAGTAATCCATTTAAACCCAACTCTTCACAGAAACTAGGCAGCATTCTTCATTGCTGAGGGAATCCGACAGCAGAAGGAAGAATTCCAGAGACTTGGTTTAGGAGAATTAGATTGCTTTGCGTATCAGAAAACACTTGCAGAATTAAGGTCTTTTGCCAGGGCTTAGTATTTGTCCTTTTTTTTTTTTTCCCCCCCCCAGAAATCTAATAGTTTTACAGTGTTGTTTCTTTCTCCTCCACAGGATTTCTCTTTTTAGAGCATTATCTAAGGTCAAGGCACTGGATTTACTTTAAGCCCAACCCGAGGGTCAAATAGCAAAGCAAGTGGAACAGGGACAATTCATTTTTCCCCTATCCTTTGCTGAGAACTCCCCCATTTTTCCCCTCTTCAAATCAAGCACTTTATGAAAACCTCCTCTAAGGATGGAAATTAGCAATAACAAGGTTATGAGTTCTGAGGAATTCAAGCTCTACAGGACAGACGAGGTTTCCAAAGAGAATAAATTTTCTGTGCATGGAGCTTTGACTTGCATTTCAGGGGTACTTCATTGAACAATCCCCAGCCAGAAACAAAAGAAAACAGATATACTCTCTATTCTTCCCAGTTTCTTATTTTCTGTACTCTCTGTTCTTCCTAGTTTCCTATTTTCTGATAAAAATACAGAAGGCCACTTGCACAGAACACATATCAAAAAAGAAAAAAAAAAAGAGCCAGTTTCAGAACTAACAAAACTGAATTTGTTAGTTCAGTTCAGCTAACAAATTATTTTTATAGGTGTAGAAATTTGCTTGGAATGCCATTCAAAATTCTGCTGTTTAACTTACTCAGATTGGATTGTGCTGAAACCACCGATGTTTAGACATTCCCTTCTTAATTTTTCTCTCTTTAAGCGAGATCATTCCTTTAAGCAAGACAACTCTTAAAAGCATCAGCAGCACCAAGAAATGGCGTGTAAGCAGATACACAAACAGATTTTATATATAGCACTCATCTCAAAATTCATCTTTCTTTTGTACAAACTGAAGCATAACTTTTTAAAGGCTCTATGCACAAACTTTTGAACACACGTGTTACTACCACTTTTAAGAGATCCATTATTTTATGCAAATAGTTGCAAGCTATTCCAGTGCTGATGACTGACCCAAGCCTGGTTAGATCTGAGCTTGCTGCCTCAGTAGATCACAGGCTTTAGATTTTCTGTTTAGCTAAACAGGTCCAGCTTAAAGCAGGAGCAGCTCAAATCYCAAATGTTACTTGTGTATCTTCCATCTCCATCTTTTGCAGAAAATTATTTTAAGAACCAAATCCTTGAGCCCTCCACAAATACACTGCATCAAATCTCCTCCCCATCTCTCTGCAGAAATTACGCAGTAGGACACAAATGCAGCGACTCCTTTCCCTACACAGGGCTGCTCCCATCCCTCTCCGGGATGGGTGGATCTGTGTAAGAACTGTGACTACAACTTCCAAAGTGATCCTCAGGTCTCAGAGGAAGGTTTATTTCTACTATCACAGCAAGAAAACAGAGCCACAGAAATTTGAGTTAACTTGTTCTAGACTGAGTAACATCATTTGGAAATTTAGGAGCACTACATCCTTCTTGGAGCAAAGCAGGGCAGTTGCAGTACACTTCTGTTTACTAATATTAATATGAATTTGGACTAATGGACACAGATTAAATGAATCACCCACAACTTCAATCAAGTCAATGTCAGAATGAAAATTATTCAATGTGAATTACAACATTCTCTCAATATAATGAAAAAACTTTAATAAAGTCTTTCCAAAACTGTCTGTAGCAGGTCACAAATCTGCCAAKAAAAACATGAGCCTCTAAACAGACACAAATCTGTGTTTCCTTGACAGGATATGTGTGGTTGTGGTTTTAGAAGAAAATAAATAAATTTTGTATTCAGAAAAACTTCACGTTTAAATGGAAAATTAATATACATCACAAAGGAGTTTTACGAGAATCAGTGATTAACATAAAGTTCAAATCTTTACTTGCCTATCAATGCCCATATCCAGCTTCACTTCCATTTGCTCTATGATATCCTTTTTCTTCTGAAGACATTCAGATAACTTAGGAGACGAACTACAACAGCACAGAGGGTTGGGAGGGAAAAAGAGTTAAACATCAGAACAAATGTATTTGCTGGAGCTCTTCCAACATGGATTTCTGAAGATTTCCCATTCAGCTGTTCTCAGAAACGACTCGTTTGGAGGAAGCTATCTGGCTTTAAAATAACAAATCAACAGTCTCAACATGCAGCTGCCCCTGCTCGGGGTTTGCCCAGTGCTGATGGGCAGTGCTGTCACCCGCTTCAGGTAGCGCTGTCCCCACTGGGCAACCTGCCTCTCTGCTGCTGCCAGCCCTGGCAGGCCAGCAAGTAAGCCCAGCTTTCCACACAAGCAGGCACTAATTCACAGTACACCGAGGTGCTCTGCCCTGAGTGTATCCAAGCAGTAGCTCTTAAACCTGCAGCTTTCATTGAGCTCATGCACAGCTACCATGGCACAGCTACATGTTTCCTCTGCAGAAGCTGCTCAGAAGATCCCAACAATCTCAGCAGCCCCCATGTCCCTTACTGACCCCGGGGAGCAGTCCTCGTTAGCCCAGTTGTRCAAAGCAGTAGTGAGATATCTGGGGAACAACCATTTCTCCCCTCTATCAATGTCCCTGAGGCTCCTTCTCACTCTGCAGTGCTACRATGTACAGATCCCTGCAACTTTCCTTCCTTCCCATGCATTGCAGCATTTTATCTTCCCACAAGGGCAACCTGAACCACTCCAAGAATAAAGTCCTCTTAAGAGAGACAAGGAAAAAAAAAAGCAGCTGCTTTGTTCACCAAAAGTGACCATTCACTAAAGAAATGCAAATCGGAATTAAGGTACCTGATCAATGGCATCAGATGATCATTGAACTGCTTGTCAAATAAATGGAAAATAGTATTGGCTTGGTGGACGACATCCAGGAAATAGAGATTTGCACTCCTYGAATCAGAAGAAGGAATGCCTAAAGCAAAGAAGGTTTCGTTAGTATCAGTGATGTGCAGTTCTTCTAATTGGCATGATGACTCTTAAAATATACAAAATTTTCCCACCAACACCTAAATCACAAGGTGAGTCTGAAAAAGTTTACCACGATGCCATATAGAATACTTTCAATGATATATCAAGTAACATCAGTGTGCCTTTCTGGAGTTAATAAAAAATTCTGTAATCAGCCGAAAAGGCACCAGGCTGCAATAAAATCACCAAATATATAACCATAAGTATAGGTATCTTGCTTTTAAACTTTCTAAAAGTAAAACAGAACTACCAACTTCAGCATTTCTTCAAAGCATGAGTTTCACACTTTGATTCGGGGAAATCTCTCATTGTCTATATCTATCTATATCTATATTGCTATTTTAATTACAAACAATCTTATTTGCTGCCATGAGCCTTTAAAATGTACAAAACAAAACAAAACACACTTTTGTTTTTTACAAAACAAAAAACACTAAGTTTCAATACAATTTTCTTCCCCTGCTATGGCAAAGGCAAGAATTAAAAGAGTTAAGGGGTGCTGATGTCCTGTTTTCTGTGATATTGATCTTTCTAGTCAATGCTGTCTTCCCATCTATGCACCAGTTTCTCAGCTAGAAGTTCCACACTTGGGAGGGACACTAAATGCCCCAAATGTGCAAAACTAGTTTTTAGTCAATAGGTAATAACAAGGTCAATCAGTTAAGCACAACAAGGATCTTTACAGATCCTGAAAGGCCAGTGAGATGAAGTGCTCAGAAAAGATTTTGATTAAGCACCGCACATTCAAAGMCCACCAAAAGCAGAAATATACTCACCAGCAAGGCCTGTTTCTAATGCATAATCAATGTGTTCAGTACATAAGAATTCTACAAGCATAGAAAAAATTCTGAAAGCGTTCTTCGGTAGGTCAGATGGATCAGACAGCTTTAAAGAAAAAGAAAAGTTTTGATCTTAAAGGTCAGTTTTACATACATTTGAAAGTTTATCTGATATTAGATAGGGGATCAGCTTAAACTGTAAGGAGTATTCCAGAATAATTGGAGTGTTATTCCAAGTGAGATATATCTGTATACAGAACTATTCAAGAACAGCCTCTCACATCAACAAACTCTGCTGCAGCAAAAAATAAAACTGAAGCTMTTTCTTAGTTAGTGATACCCAAACAGTAGTGTGCCACAGGATGCTATGGAAGATAAAAGCATAGGAAGTTTCAAATAAGAAAAAAAMATAATTGGACAGATTAAGGAAGACAAAGTCATCAAGGGTCATTAAAATGCATTGGTCCAGGTATAAACTCTGGCTCATTAAGTACCAAAAGTGCATCCTGCTGGATGCAGAGAAGAGATTCATGGAAAAGATCATGTTATAAGTGCTCGGTCTTTTCCTAAGCTTTTGCCACAGGCACAGACAGAGACAGGATACTGGGGTAGACAGACTTCCAGTGTCACCCAGTGTAGCTGATCTTCTATCGGTGTCACACTCCTACGTAAAAAATAAAACGTCCTCAACCTCACTTACAACTTGCACTAAAATACCAGACCAAAAAAGCAAGTAAATGTCAGTAAACCCAGCAGCTTGATCGGCAGGAAAATATATTTTTGTTAGACTTAAGCATTTAAAGAACAGTAGAGGATTACCAAGGTAAARAAGGCAGGAGTAAAGATACACCTCTCAATTTCTTACTGATATTCTTCTGATATTCTCCACTACTAGAGAATATGATACACTTGACTCAGGAGAACATTCATGGGGAAACTCTTTATATTTTTAAAGTAACATTTTTATTTTTACATTAATCTTTCCAGCACTTCTGTCTAGGTAAGTAACAGAAACAACAGATACAGAAGTTTAACCCTCCCCACTTCTTCCAAATAATTTTAAAAAGTACATGGTATTAAAAACCACCAAGTAAAATTAGATTCATGTTTCAAAAGCAAATCCTCAGCCTTCACCATGACCCTTGGTCACTGAAAAAATTACAAGAGACAATTCATTCGTCCAATAGGCTAAGGTTCTTTTCCTCCCTGCTACTCTTCAGCTGAAAAATGACACGTACGACCTCAGATTGAATTTGATGCACAAAATTACAATACTAATGCAGATCAGAGGAACCACACTTACCCTGTGACATCTTTCAAAAGCTTGTTTAGTTTCTTGCAAAAGGTTAACCACCACCTCTTGTGAGAGAAAAGTTTCTCCGTGGGTGTCAATACTTGGACCCAAAGGTAAATTGGTGCGCTGCCTTATCCTCTCTTTGAGGTCTTGAATACTAGAAAACAGATACACAAAAGGATAATTTCACCGGATGGAAATATTGATGTTCCAATTCAAAAACATGTTTAAAACATTTTAGCTGTTAACTTACAAAAAAACAGAACCCAAGACACAGTTTAGGATGTGCAAGCATTAAGACAGTCTTACAAAGCTTAAAAAACATTGCTAGTAAATGCTGAACTGCCACCTCCGACCACAGATTCAGACGTGTTCTGCCACAGCACATTCATATCATGGGAACGTCTATACCTCCCACTGAATAAAAATGAATAGAAGTCATTTGGGTTGAATCCCATGGGACTTTTGCTCCACTAAGGAAGTTCAGCTTCCATTCTGTTGCATTCTACTTATTAAATGTTCTTGCAGAACATTTTTCCATCTTATCCATACCCAGAAATCCTCTCATCTACATCCATTCTCTAGGCAGTCCTCTTTTAGTCAAGCATGCTCAAACACGTTTGCATGCATAAAGCAACCCATAAAGTCAGTCACTACCATCAATTTAATTTTCCCCAAGAAAATTAAATTTCACATCTTTGTTTCTTAATTCATTTAATTACGTGGTGTTGCTGCCTTTCTATCCAAATCACTTTTCATTCTTGACATACTAAACCTAGCAGCTCTTTGAGAGATGCAGTCATCTCGCTACCTCTGCTTCACACAAGTTTTAATTCTTCCTTTCCCACCTCTCATCATTCCTTTTATTAGAGTTTCTCTACCCTGAGAATAACGAAGTCGTGTTTTACCTTTCTCTCTAAGACCATTGCATCTTCTGGGCTTAATAAGAGCTTTTTCACTGATATTGCTATGGTCTTTTCCCCTTCCTAGGTCTTAGGCGGGGGCCACAAGGCCTGGGCAGGTGTAAAAAAATGTATGCTTTTAGATACAAACATATACATGCTTTAGGTACCTTAATTTTGCTTCAGTCCTTTTGTGGATCTGGATCCTAAGTTAAAACATAGGTTTAACTGGCATTTTTCATTTCCCGTGAGTGTATAAATACCATGCACCACCTTTCCCATGTATCGAGAGCAACACATTTTTACCAGAAGGTAATGTACATAATAAAGTGAGAACAAAAAATAAAAGGCTTTAGGTTATTTTAGAAGCCTACTTTTTTTTTGCTGTTGTTCACTACACAACTGACAAGGCAATCATTTTATTTATCCCCTTACCACCTCCCTTCCACTTTAAAAGAAAAAAAAAAAAAAATCAGAAGAAACTCACCCTCCAGTGCCAATGGACCTTTTCTGGTGGTTTTTGGAATCATAGTAGCGTTGCAGAATCATAGCGCTCCTGGTTTTCAAATAACCAATTTCCACCTCAATGTAATTCTCCAAGTAGGAAATGAAAATGGATTTGATAAGCTTAGACAAGAAAGTCTGCTTATCAGTACCCAAGTTAAATTCCATCAATTTGCTTGAAAGATTAGTAGTTCTTTACGTAAAAGAAAACAAGAGGGAGAGGRGAAGGTTGAATTTCTATGAATTGCAGCATTACATGTTTGTAAAGCACACAGCACAACAGAATGCTGATCACATTTAGGACTTCTGGCAGTGCTACATTTAAATAAAGAACTTTGTATAATTCACATTTCATTACATACAATACAATTACAAACACCTAAGTCACTAGAAGAGATGTAGAGGRGTGGCTTTTGCATAATTTTTGAAGAATAAAAGACAAATTACTCTTTCCCTCGAAGATCACTAACCTAGATATTTTCAATTGAAAATAACGATAAGTATTTTCAAGTTTCGTTAGGAATGAAATCGTTGTAAAGGCTTTTTTTATGAGTAGCTTATATTTTTGGCCTTTTCTCCTCTAGCATGATAATAAATCAAACTATTACAAGACGGTATCTACAAAAATAATTTCACTGTGAGTGTGTAAATACCTTGTATATAGATCATAGAGGTTCTTAAGGTACTGTTCTGCATCTGACTTCCTGTGTTCTTCTAGCTGGTCCTTTACATAACCCTGAAAAATTCAGGTACAACATTTACCTGTCAGAAGAATAAGTGTCAACCATAGTTCATTTGCCTTATTTGTTAGATTACACAGAATTTACCACACAGTATGCATCTTTGTAATGCCATTCATACATCCTTAGTTTTTCAAACTCTAGTTTACAGATCTAGCTTTACCTAGAGATAGAGATCTAATACGTCTTTTATAAGAAATAATTTGAAAATGCAAAGGAATAGTATGAAAGTTAAAGATAAGAGACACAACATTTGGAAAATATGCTTTACCTGCAAACACAAAAAATAAATCAAAAACACTGAAGGACTAAAGGCTTTTCTACAGTTTACACTAAGCAAGGGAGATGTTATTTTTGCTTGCTCAAGTGATAACCTCAGACATAACAATGCAATTCCAAGAATGAGCAGATTGAAGATATTTATTAAATGTAAAATTCTTTTTCTTGGCATGTTTTGGGTAGGGGAGTTACAGAAGGAATTAGGTATGTCTATAACATGCTATGAATTAGTTAATAAAAAACACTGATTCCCTTTTAAGTCTACATAACCAAATTTTAGATTTATCTRCACCACAGCATTCAGAGTACAAACACCTTCATTTGAAATAACCCTGATTATCTCTCTGAACTGTTATAGACCAATCAGGTAGGGKTTTATGACTTTATATAAGATTACAAATACTATACATTCTCAGTAATAGTTACTAGTAAAAATAACATAGAAGAAAGTTTCCTCAACTAAATGTAGCATACCTGAAGTTTAATTTCAAAGATATTTTGAATGAGTTTGGCTAACACAGTCTCTGGATTGCTGAAGACTTCTCCGACTTGCTTGTTCACTCGCTGGCAGAGGATGGCTGCATCTTCAAACACATCATTCCTCAAAAATGCACCCTAGAATTTTGGGGGCACATTGCAAAATATATTTACAAAACGCCAGGACTAAATAAACACTCGAAGAGATACATGTGAAATAAAATGCATTACCTCTTGACACTGTTTTATGTACACATCAACACAATGGGAGTAGCCCTATGGAAAGAGCAAAACAACTCAAAATTAAAATCTCTTTTCTATGCTTTCATTACACAATAAAGGAAATAACTCCTATGATTTTTTTTTCAAAAACAAATAGATTCAACAGATACGTGAACTGTTTCAAACCCATTTTTGTCACAAATCTAACACACTCTCGGGACTCTCTATGGATATACACTCCCTCTTCAAGCTCCAAATTCAGCGCACACATACGAGACAAGATTATCTCAGAACTAGGTCTCTAATAACGTTGCCTCTGATCTCTTATAATCTGTCTCCTTTATCCCCCTAAATTTGATTTCAGATGGAACAACATAGTAATTTAAAGGCATACAAGTTATCTGATATAGGAGTTGTGCCTCTGGAAACATTTCACTTAGAATGAGAATTTACTGTAGCTTTTTAATTTTTAAAATGCATTAAAACCTTTGGTTTTTACCTTAAAATGAAGCAAAACTGCTGCTACTTCTCTCATTCTGGAGATTTCACCTCTCCGCTGAGCACTGGTAAACTCTTGAATTAGCTGACATTCTAAATCRTGGTACTTACCTGCAGAGGAATGGGAAGAAGAACAAAAATTCACTAGGCTGTGCAATATAAGCACTGACAAAGAGACTGACAGTATTGCAGATTTCTCTAATCAGCTTTAAAAATTCAAATATAGTAATAGGGATTGAACTGCACAGATAACTTACTTGCGATCTTCGATTTTACTTCAGAAAACCTGTTAACATCGAAAAAATACCATGTTTAAATTCAAATCCACTCCACGGGAAATCACAGAAACTCTAACACATTAATCACAGGGATCCAATTAYTCAAAAACAGAAATGCGTAACACAAAGATGATAGAAAAGTTGCATGTCTTATATCCACAGCAAACCTACAGGCATCTAATTTACATGTAGCATTAAGTCAGCATAGTGAAATTATCCCATTAGAAGTCTGGTAAGCAGTTTATGATGCGCATGTAAAGATGATCTTAAAACAAGAGTATGTGAACACGAATTTAACAATAGAAGACAGAAATAAGCACACAATCCATCTGAAATGCTATACATGGATCACTTAATAAAGCAACAAAAATAGATGGGAGAAGCATTGGAAGAAGTTATAAATATGAAAAGGGTTTTTAAAAAAACAAAATAAAAAATAAAGACACTCAGATAGGATTTTATGATTTTACCTGTCAAAAGGCAGTTCCTGTGCAATCAAATGCAGTTTCTGAATAATATCAGCTGCTTCCTTAATCTGTTAGGAGGGAAAAACATGACAGAATTAGTAAAGATGATGACGCACTATTCCTTTCTTCCCTTTCTACTTCTGCTTTCATATATATTTCTTATTTCTACAGCTGGTTGACATCCCCATGGAAGGGATATGTCACCTTCAAGTTCTTGATGGTGAATTCTTTTAATTTGAAGAAAGTAGAGAACAACTGTATGCAGAAAAGATGGACAATGTGGGACACAGTGAGGCAAGGACAGGGTGGATGAATCAGCGCAGAGCACAACTAGGGTACTAAAACCCTCCCAAGGAGGCAAAAATGGAACTTTATATATATATATATATTTGTGTATATATATATATATTTGTATATGTATATATATGTGTGTGTGTGTGTGTGTGTGTGTATATATATATATATATATAAACCATACCCATATATATATATATATAAAAACCATAACCTCTTAGGGTCAAGGCAAAGATTAAGACAAAAGCTTGTCATCTTGCATCTACAAAATACAAGTAGTTTCATGGACACAGAAAACTATCAAACAGAGGTAAGGCATCATGCAAATTTCTGCTCCATTCTGCAGAGTAAAAGGTTTTTCTCTTTCCACAGTCAGCATAAGAAGTGCATCCAAGCAGCTGGTTTGCTAGGTTAATAAAACTACAGAAACAGCAGCCACCACTTTTGAAAGTCTGGTGAACACGGCTGGTTGGGACTGAAGCGGGTTTAGCTCACGGGATGCTGCCTGGTCCAGACTGGACATGGTCTGTGATGGGGACTGCAGGACACGGAGGGAGCAATGGAAACTACTCTGGTCTAGCTGCCAAAGCTAGGTCTTTATCTTATGACTTGTCACAACGGTACACATCAAGAAAAACAAAATTAATCTTATTTTCCTGTTATTCATGTTCCAAAGAACTGGAGTGGCAGGGAAGGAAGCAAGGAAACCCTAWTCTGCCACCCTTTGTACAGGGCTTAATTTAAAACTTAAACTTAAATTTAACTTTAATTTAAAACTTTAAAACTTAAACTAAAAATTTAGAACAGCCCAGTTTGGCTGTTCCGCAAAAGCAGGAGCCCAAAGATAAGAAGCTCCCGTTTTGAACGGTCACTTTACAACAGCCTCTGAAGCCAAAAGCAGCTCTGCCCCTCAAACTCAACAAAACAGCAGTTATTTCTATTACCTTAACACCTAACTAAGGATTCTAATCAACACTGATGGCATCAGGACAGCCAATGCACAAGTAGTTATTTGTCAGGGTTACAAAAGCACGTTTTCCATCCTTGTTTTCACATAATAGATGTTAACTAACTTCTGAGTTTTTATTGAATTCAAGGTCTTTCTTATGCACGACAGAAGCCATGACAAATCAATTTTCTATGGTTTCTGCTTAAAGCCGAACATATTTCATTTTTAATTGAAGCAGGCTCCTATAAACTACTAAATCTAAATAAATATGGATTCTGTAAAATAAAATTTAAAGGCTATACCATATCTGGAAAAGAAATCAGAAAAAGCCATAGACAAAGAACAACGAGAGAAAAATTTCAACAGATAATATTATGAACAAGAAGTTAAAAGGCATAAAAGAACAACACTTAGCATTGAACAGACAGGGAGAAAACGATTTAAGATAATAGCAAACATGTTAGACATGAGCACAAGACAATATCGTAGCATGAAGCACAGGCAACAAACTGTTAGATCATTTTGAAAATGAATTGTTTTAACTGGTGTAATTCGCTCACTTTTACACACTTACTACTGAGGAGTAGTTAAAAAGGATGGACTGTGACACCTAACATGGGACATAACAGAAGACAGAAAATAAATCATCAGATCACAAACCAATCCCTTCCAAAGGGACCTGGACAGGCTGGTGAGTTGGGCWGAGAGGAACCTCATGAGGTTCAATAAGGACAAGTGCAGGGTCCTGCACCTGGGGAGGAATAACCCCAGGCACCAGCACAGATTAGGGGTCGACCTGCTGGAGAGCAGCTCCACGGAGAGGGACCTGGGAGTCCTGGTGGACACTAAGTTAACCATGAGTGAGCAGTGTGCCCTCGTGGCCAAGAAGGCCAATGGSATCCTGGCCTGCATCAGGAGGAGYGTTGCCAGCAGGTCAAGGGAGGTGATTCTGCCCCTCTACTCAGCTCTGGTGAGGCCGCACCTGGAGTACTGTGTTCAGTTCTGGGCACCCCAGTATAGGRAGGACGTGGAGCTTCTGGAGAGGGTCCAGAGAAGGGCAACCAGGATGATTAAGGGAATGGAACATCTCTCGTATGAAGAGAGCTGGGCCTGTTTTCTCTGGAGAAGGGAAGGCTGAAAGGGAATCTGATTAATGTGTATAAATTCAGGAAGGGAGAATGCAGGGAGGAAGGGGACATGCTGTTTTCACTGGTGGCCAGCGATAGGACGAGGGGTAATGGCCACAAGCTGGAGCACAGGCAGTTCCATCTCCAGGTGAGGAGCAACTTCTTTACTGTTAGGGTGACAGAGCAGTGGAACAGGCTGCCCAGGGAGGTTGTGGAGTCTCCTTCTCTGGAGGTCTTCAAAACCCGCCTGGATGCCACCCTGTGCCACTTGCTGTAGGTGTGCCTGCTTGAGCAGGAAGGTTGGACTAGATGATCTCTAGAGGTCCCTTCCAACCTTAAATATTCTGTGATCACAAATGTTAGAAATTGCTCAGCAGAGCAATCGCTTAGAAGGTAATGGGGAAGCAACAATACAACTGATGTTTTAACATTTAAGGATATTTGTTACTAGCTCAAACTGTAAAACTATTTTTAGTTCAGAGATGCATTAAAATCTCATAGAACATGTCTGGGCAGGTTCTCCTATAAATATTATTTCTCTTTAAGTTGAGAATGAAAAGTTACTGAACTAACCCACCCTGATAAAAGAGATCAGGACAACAGGACAACTCATATCCAGAAAATCTTGTTTGTGTTCCCACATMTCTCCTCCACAGACTAATAGAACATGCCTGGACTTTGTTACACTTCTCATCCTCCAGATTTGCCAAATGCCTTATTAATTTTCAGGATATATAAGGATTAATTTGTTTGTCGCTTTCCAGGCTTAACCTATTAATCTACGAGAGTCTTTTGAGACCTTSCACTAGAAATCATGAATCTTTAAGTTACTGGTAGAGTAAAAGCAGAATTTTGAATGAGACCCTTCAGCAGACTGCATATAATTCTCTTTAATCTATGTTATCCCATTTAATAGTATGATGTAATAAAATTATATTTGTTCCTGTGAAAAGTATTTTATTCTTTTAAATATATATTTTATTTCTACTAATTAAATTCATAAAAATCCTAAGCAGATCTGGACAAACACTGCCCGTACAATATTTTTTTTTTCTGTTGAAACCTGTCCATATTCCTTGGGAATCAGAAATGCTTTTCTGTGCTCTCTCTTTCACTAGGGCAAACTGTCAACCAGCAATTACCATATATCCACAACCCATCATTCCAAAGGCACTGTGGAAATGACTGCTTGGGAGTGGGAGTACATGAAGTGATTAGCTTCTCATTTCCCGGAGAGGCACCTTCAGCTAAGCAGTGCAGCGATGGCTATTAACCTATTCTTAGGTCTTTTTTTGAGATATATTTTAAGTACAGACATATTTTTTGCTGAATGCACAAACTGAATTTTTGCTGCTCCCACATACTAGATTTTTTTCTGACGGTGATCAAGTACAGCACTGCACAGGATTTAAGCAGAGCAGGAAGAGTCTTTGGGACACCCCTCAAAAACTTTATTCATCTTCTATACTGCATGAGGGAATCTTACACGTGTCCTCTTGCCTACAGCTGGAGACTCTTTCTTCAGTTCCCCTCCGTGGCCGCACCATTCACATTCTATATGGTTTACGAACATACACTTGAAGCATCAGAAAAACAAAATGCTTAAAGGTTTCTTTGAAGTTTTCCYGCCCAGTTCCTCTAAATCAGAGGGTGGAGACGTAACCACAGGACTATACAAAGCCCACAGGCCTGCTGTGACAAAAAGGTATCCGAGGCCAGTGGACTGACCCAACACAGTGAAGTTTCACAAAGAAGTTGCATTCAGAAACGTTCTGCATTACAGGGTGGATCTGAGGGAAGGGGTTCAAAGGGAAGAGGCAGATATTGTCTGCGCTTTAAAGTTGCCCTCCCAGCATTGCTCAAATCTCTGATAATTTCATAAAATGAAGAAATGCCACGTTGCCACATTAGGCATCACTGAATGCAAACGCTTTATCAGCCATGGGCAGCCCGGTGCTGTTAATTTACATTTCAGAACAATGCAACTTTAACAAGTCAGTCACTCGCTGGGTTTGAAGCCTGACCATGGCAAGTCATGGTAGCAGCTTGTAATTAGGGCAGTACAGCTTCTCCCTTTGAACTGCTTTCATCCCGCTGACAGCTCTTACCTTTTCAGAGTTTGTAAAAACATCAGACTTCAGCTCTCCATCCAGAAACTCATTAAAGTATTTCATCAGCTTCTGAGCCTCCACGGCCCGTTGCCGTGGCGTGTTTACCCCCTCCAGTTGGTCACCAAGGTGACAGACCTTAGTTGCTACGTAGCTGATGTGCTCATCTAGTTCTTGAAAGTGCTGGAAGGCAACCTGCGAGAAAAGACGCAAAACTCGTGATTTCCACTCACTCTAAGAAATTCCAGGTTACTTCAATAAACAGCGCAGTGAATCCGGGCAGCATCTTAAATGCTRTATCTCAGATTAAAGGAGGGACTAAATTAAGTACATGCAACCGCTTAAAGTTCAGTGTGTTCTTTAAACTTGGGGAGACTTTCAGAAACACTGACAGTCATTAATGGAATCTGCAGATAAGCCCTGTTGTCAGGGGAAATTGTTTTGCATCAAACCTTCTTTATTTTATCTCAAACACTGGCTCACTGTGGTAAGAAATGTTAACGGAGCATTCGATGCGTTTGAAACTTTTACAGCTTAGCACTGGCTATATGCTCTGGATTTTACCTGATTGCTTTTCTGCAGCTCTTGTACTTTCTTGGCAAATTCCTTTGCTTCCTTCTGGCATTGCTGTTCTAGCTTCTCCACCTTTCTCTGAATCCTTTCATCCATTACCTGCAATTCTTGGATATGATTCACAAATTCTTCCAATAATCTGATTTAAAATAAAYGACAGTTAAGCAGGCTTTAGGTTAAAAGACATTGTCCTGTGCCCAAAGCTAAAAAAAATCACTCACAAAGGCTGTTATCATCACTCCTACCCTACCAATGGCATTTTCTTTTCCACTACGCTGTCCTAGCTGTGCAGGAGTCTCTCCAGGTTTACACAGGGGAAATGTGACCACATAAATGGCARGTAGTAGGAAAAAGATGCTAAACACCGGTTGCTCAGGAACCTGTCTCTACTGCTGGTTAAAATCAAAAAGCAAACAAAAATCAAACGTACAGCATCATAATCTTCCTACAACACACACTTATTTATTTTCCTCTCACTCCCCATTGCTTCTGTTTTTCTTTCAGACTCGCATTTTACTCATTCCAGACACAGTATTTTCAACTACTTTCTTATGTTCTCAGTATGGAAGGAGGAAGAAGAGACAGAACTTCTTTCCTTCTGTCTCTCATTCCTCTCTTTATCTCTTTTATCACATTCCAGTCATCTTTCAGCTCACACGTTCCTAAAAATGCCCCAGTCCCTGATGCCCAGGATATGCAATTATTCCCAGATCCCCCACAACCACTGACCTAATGCTAACAGCTGAAAATGTGTCAAAGACTGGGGAACTCCGTCATCAGGGCTTAMTGTCAAAGCAGAAGAGGGAAGGAAAACCCAGTCCATGCCAGGAAGGTATTTCTAGACTGCTCAGGATACCAGATTTTCACCTTATGCTGAATTCAGAAATATGCAAGGAYCCTGAAGTCTTCCTGACCTGCAGAAATACTGTAAGGCAGGAGGTGCATCCTGTTCCCCCTGGCTCTCCATGCTCAGGTTAGAGTCTTTGAGCAACCACAAGGGAAGTTTGTTTATCCTCCCATGACTCCTTCCCAGGACAACTACAGTTCCTCTCTTTGCAAACACTTGGAGCTCTCTCCAAACCTAAATGAGACTAATAATACATGTGAATCACCTCAGCTGCACAGGAAGGTCACTGAATTTTCAGTATTTATTCCTGCTGAAAATGACTAGCTTTTACTCTACTGGAATAAAAGAGCATATGAACTGTGGCAGCATATGAACTGTATTCCTGTTCACTGTTTTAGTTCAAAAATCTCGGTTATTTCAAATGATACCTTTAATGAGCTTCTATTCATTTTAATGGACTGTTCAGTTCAGTGTGTTTTTTACAAGGGTATTACATTAATTCACTTATTCAGCAACACCAATCAATACAGCAAGAAGAGAAAAAGCAAAGAAAAGGTAGCCACTGCTCAGGTTTCTGAGAACAGATGTGAAGAATTCAACAACCCTTCTACAAAATAATAAAAGCAGCACCACTTTCTAAAAACAGAATAGGAAAAGATATGTCCTTCACACTATGGGGTTTTTTTTTTGTATTAATCTTACACTACTATTTGTATTAATCTTACACTTACTAGAAAATTCCTAGGAGAAAAATATTTACCGCTCTAGGAGCTCCCACTTGTCCTGATAACGATAATGTACTTGGAAGTGCATTGCAGAAGTTAGCACGAGCATGCCAATAGAAACACAGAAGATAGTTTAAACCTAGCAGGTATCAGTACAGATCCCCAAATGCACTAAGTTATTCTCCAGGGAAAATTATGGAGAAAGAGCTAGAGGAAGTAACTCTGCATAATTCCAGGCTTCTTCCAGCTTAACTCCCATGCAACTCACAAGCTGTAAATACTTTTCTCTTAGGAATTTCTAGTATGGTGGGGGGACAAGATTAATACAAAGCTCTTTTAAGATGTGGACCCCACGATGAACACTGAGGGCTCAACATCTTCTTACAAGTCCATGTTGGTTGCTGTGCTTGCATGTCTCCAAAGAGTTGGTCCTCCGACCACACTAGTGAGGCTTTTCATAACTGTCCTTGAATGAAAGCAGCTTTTCTACAAAGTTTTTAAACTTTTTGAGCGTTCTAGGTCTGGTCTTTTATTGAGCTAACTTGCTTATAAAGCATCCTAGGACCAATAAAACTAGCAAAGTTGAGCTCATCTTCCAAGATATTCTCATCTGAGATGCCAAAACACTATTGTTAAACACATCTCTACACAAAATATCAATGCTGAAACACCAAGCTTAAAAGCTGAACTATTTGAAAAATAGTAGCTCTTTTAGAAGCAAAAGAGGATCCAGGAGCTGGGAATGCCAAAGCCTAGATGTCTAATTCTGCCATATAAAACCATGCATGTGAGCTGGCCGTGCACCACCTGGGTTTCCAGATTTAGGGTGAGGTTTCACAGGAAGGCCAGGCCACATTAACAGCTCACTACAACCTCTGCTTCCTCCTTGCTCACTTCCCTACCCTGCCCTTGCTGCTTCCTCACTCACCTCCTCCTTCCCATCAGCTCACAGACACGCAGCCTCTTCCTTCTGCATCTGCCTTTAGGCCTCTCCAGTCACAAAAAWTTGCTAATCTTGATTTTTATCAAAGCTGTGTTTTGTCGGGTTAGTTTTCTGATATTTTAGTGAATTAAATCAGCCTACCATGAGATCAAAGGAGAGCCTGAGAAGAGCCACTGCAGCCAGGAGCAAGGAAAGGGGCCCAAGGGCATCTCCATTCAGGAGTAGCAAACTGCTAGTTCACTGCTACTGTACCCTATAGCACATAAGTATATGTGCTAAACTACAGCACACAAGTATATAAAACAACCTGAGTCAACCCTGTCATGTTCCTGCCTTTCTTCTCCTCCCATCTGCTCATCTATGTCCTTTTATATGTGCCAACATGGGAAATAGGTCCTGCAGAAATTCAGTTTAGGGAGCTAAACTAGCAAAAAAAGTGCTTAAATTCACTTAAACTTTCCTAGCAGCAAAACCTCCCATTAAGTTGTAACTCAGCAAGGTAGGGCTTCGGAAACATCCATGTCTGATCACAACAAACAGCATTAATTCTCTTATTCAAAAGGTCTAAATCAGAGAGTGACTTTCCCTCTTTTTGTTACTGAATAACTGGCTCTGAACAATTGGCTCATGGTCACAAATTCTAGCAATTCTCTCAGCTGAAAACCTGCTTGGACACGCACTGAAACTGCACGCCGGCTTTTTGTTGCGCATGTAATAAAACAGTACAATTAGAGACACATTCACTCAGACCATTACGCAATTTTATTTTACCTTTTTGGATCAAAAGCTTCTCCACCTCTGGAACCTCCTCCAGGTGTTCTCCATGCCAGGCGCTCAATGTATTCATCTGCCACAAAGGGCTCCTAGACACAGAATAAAAACTCCTTAGAATGTGCCACAGCAGGTAGTTTCTTAAGCAGCTGCTTACACACCATTYGGAAAGCATTTAGAAGCTTTACTGCAATCAAGAACAAGTACAGTGCTGACAATTAACCCATCACCTCTTACGTTTGCATACTTAATGCAGAGAACCCTCTTCTTAATGTAGTGGGTTTAGACATCTAGCATAGAGGTTGCCAATGTACCGCCAAAAATTTGTTGCGGGTCTATTACGAGKCAGCTCTAAGCTACCTGTCTTCTTTTTGGGTGAGTTTACTGCTCATCATTGCAAAGTGATCAAGAGATCTGGTGAAAAACTTAGGTGCCAAAAGCAGCTTCTTGTCAGTCGCTCCACTCATGGATTCAGCCCTGCAAGTTGCACTGACCAGGGCACTGCCCCGTGGCAAGAGTTATACCTGGATTGTCCCTGGAAATCACCTAATGTCAATGTGCAGCTGCAAGAACAGAGCTGATAAAAAGAGGGAAAAAATAAAGGAAACCAAACAATGCATTGCACTTTCCCATAAAGGAAAAGCAGCACATTAACAATGCTAAAAGCAGGAGGTTACACACATTTCTTCTGTAATAGCCACTGAATCTTCCAGAGGAACACTCCACTTGACAATGTTATTTGAGGGCAGAGACCTTACTATAAAATTCAAGAGCTCCTACTTCAGTTGACTTGATACTTAAATCAGCTCAAAACACTTTTTCACGTAGTCAATATTAAACTCAAAATTGAAATCAAAGTCCAGTAACACTCATCTTTAAAGAATGCATCCATCACTCTACTTACCTGCTAATCTAACAGCATTGCCCCACGCTAACAACCCTGTCATACCCAACGTTGCCAAACTCAACATTCCCACAACTTGGAAGGTTTTCAAATTACAAGCAGCAAGAGCTCTAAAGCTTTGATACACAAACTGTAAGATGCAGCCCAGGACAGAGCCAGGAACAGTTACAGTTAATCTAGGGTAAACAGTTAAAAGTCTATGGTTAATGAGGGTTCTTGCCACTGCTCTCATTTCTCATAATGAAACCCACCACCACCCCTGACCATAACACTTGGGATAAAACAAAATCACCACCACAGCAACGAACAATGTTCACAGGCATCAAACTGGCTCTAGCACTGGCAGGTGTACAATCTCATCATGAGTAACAGGACGGGAAATAAAAATTTCTTCTTAAAATCCTTTCTTCTACAAGTCACTCAAGCCTTCATGCCAGTTCTTCCAGAATCACAACCTGAATTTCCCCTAGGTGAATCCTTTTCCTTCTAAGTTATAATGCAGTATTTTCATACCATGTATAAACTCTCTTCTGTCGTCATCTTTGCATCTAGAAGTTGGAAAACATTTTTGCAACTTAAACAAACCACTCAATGCAGTAACATTCCCTTCAGGAGAACCTTCCAGCTTCCTAATTACTTTATGGCTCTTCTCTGCACTTTTCCTTTATATGAAAATCATTACCACAGTCTTTTCTGAAGACCCTGTAATCCAGATGGAGAACCAGTCTGGCAGCAAGGATACCATGCCAAATACAACCCTACAGAAGAACCATATGCAAAGTGTGAGTGTTCACTGATGCTGTATTTCATTTCCTAGGTTTCTCCTTCCTTCAGATGCACAATTCCTCACACACGTATATGACCTTGGGAGTTTTTGGTGGTGGTTTTTTTTTTTTCCTTCAGCAAATGCAACAATTACAGAGTCACTCTGCCAGCCAGAGTATCAAAGCGTGATCTATGGAAATCTGATAATCATGCTGCAACCCCTTGGAGAGGATCAACGCCAACTTCCCTCTATATGGAGCATATATGGAGTGTGCGGAGCTGCCACTCCTGCATCCCGTTAGCTTGGGCAAAGAGCCACAACCATCGCGGTCGTTTCCAAACTGCCCCTGGGCCACCACGAGTGACGTGGAGGGTCCCTCTGCAGAGCCTCCCGCGCCGTCTCCTCCTGTAATRTCTGCTGTCCGCAGGAAGCACAAACCTGCATTTTGTTTAAACGACTTCAACACATCAGCAAAAAGCATGAATTAGTTCACTTGGCAAAGAGTAGTGACTCTGACATAACTCAGTACAGCTACAGTAATATTGTGAAGACGGGCAAAATCTGGAAAACGTGTTCCAAGCTTCTTTATACAGAGGACCAGTCCATCAGTCCCTCTTGGTAGCTGTTATATAAAACCACAGTCCGTAGCATTTAAGACATGTTAACCCATAGCGGATATTATTACATACAGAATACCAACCACTGCAGAAATAAAGTGTGGCTTTCCTTTCAAATTTTCAATGCCAGAGGTTACATTAAAATGATCTTTGATTTATAAAGAATAAATGAATTCTAACATCACTTTAAYACACTGCTCATCCTACTACAAACTCATAACTTTGTATGGTTTTGTTTGTAATTTTTTTTTAAATAATCTTGCTAATAGGATACCTCCAGCTATCTGACAGGCTATTTCCTATTTTGAATTCCTCGCATAGTTCGGCAGAAATGGCTGAAAAACATCCCTCACAAGTGTCATTTGCGAGGCCTTGGCCTGTTATCAGATGGGGCCCAACTGCCTGTTTCTTTAGGGCTTCCAGCCTCCTCCTCCTCTACAAACRCGGCCCCATGTATCCAGCCAACACCAGTGCCTTACTGCAAGCCACGCTTGCCACGGATGACAACACAGTTTGGGCTGGTCTCTGTAAGTGAAATAAAGCTGTCCTCATCACACTAAAATCCAGTTTAGTGGCGGTTCTTACTAATTACGTTTTGGCTCTCTTGCCTTCGGAGTGAAACGAGCGCCGGAGAGAAAGAAACTGGGGTCGCCATCCTGGGAAACAACTTTCCCAACTCCATCCCTAGGCCGAGGCCTCCTCGATTTCATCTCTAACTGGAAAACACGGAGCCAACGTTGACTCAACACGGACAAAACGCGCGGCCRAGACCTCGTCGCTCCGGACAGGGCCCCGTAACGCGGCTCCTCTCCGAACGGGACGAGCRAAGGGCCCCGGCGTGAGGGCCCGCGCGAGGACACGGGCCCCGCTGGCTCCCCSAGGCCACGGGAACCCGAATTCGGTGCCTGGCCGCGGGCTGAGGGCGCGCGGGCCGCGGCGCTTCCTCCTCGGGCAGCGCCGCGGGGCCGAGGCCGCTGCGGAGCCGCCTGCTCGGGCGGCCCAGGCCCGGCGGCGCCTCCCGCGCCACGGGGGCTGCCAGGAGGCCGAGCAAAGCCGCGCCCGCAGCCCAAACTTTCCCCTTTCCCTCATTTTTCCCCCCACCTTCCCTCCCAAACAGCCTCCCCCGGCCCCGCCGCCGGGGCCCCCCGCCGCCCGCTTCCCCCCCAGCGCCCACCTCGAAGAGCTCGGCCGTGGTGGCCATGGCCGCGGGGAGGCGGCGGGCTCCTCAGCGGCCCCGCGC
>NW_020456043.1:42267-63271 GCF_003342845.1 Nothoprocta perdicaria | reverse complement strand
TTTTTTTTTTTTTTTTTTGGCATGTTTTGGGGGTGCTTTTAATTGTAATGACCCCAAAAAAGGGGGTGTTGGAAGCCCTGCTTGCTTCTTTGGTGGTTCCATGCATCCAGGGAGGCGCGGGACAATCGTTGGGGAGTCCCAGAGGACGGGACCTAGAGAGGAACTTGGTGGAGCTGGAGGGAGGAGGAGGAGAAGACACAAGAGCCGGGGCTGTTCCTGAGGCGCAGGCAGCTCCCCACAGGGSATATTCCCTTCGGGATTGGCGCTGGAGAGCTCCTGTCACCCGCAGGACCTGCCCGGAGGCCTCCCTGCTGCAAAGGCAGCCCCTGTGTGAGGAGCGGAGGGTGCAGAGGGAGGGCTGGAGATGGGCACGTCCGGAGGAACTTGTCCCGTAGGCCGTGGTCACGATGGCGACGACAAGCAGAGCCCCTTTGAGCAGGGCAAACCTTGATACTTGGGCTTATGTCCAGGCTTACATCTTCTGCATTCCCAGAGGGAATTACAGAGCTGTGGAAACCCAAGGTTTATGCCTCTAACTGACCATAGGCCTGACAAGGGACACGGACAATATAAGGAATGCTGGATCACATGGAAACCGATGGTTTCCAGACATAGGCACCCAGCTGGAGATACGTGAGCCCTAATCTTTAACCTTAGAGAAGACATCTGGGACATCAAAGCATTCCACGTTTTTTTTTTTTTTTTTTTTTTTTTTTTTTTTGATCTAACCATAGCTTAATCCAGGAGAAGAGTGTGTGTTCTCTCCTGAGCTGCCAAAGTGCACTGATTCCAAGAAACTTCAATTTTTTTAATGCATCATCACTTTCCGAGAGGATAACCAAGGGAGGGTAAAGGGCCTGAATAAGCACCCGGTGCACCAGCTGAACCTGAGAAGATCCAGGAGCAGCATGAGAAGACTTTCCTGGCGTGGGGGAGCTTCGGCAAATGGAGCGGGTGGATTGGGATGTTAGCAAAAGGTCAGGCTGAAAGATCTCCCTTGTTTTTAGAAACATCTGCAGCAAACAAGATGCTCGCCAAGCTGACAAGAACCCTCTTATCAATGGCCTYGCTCAGGAAAGTCCTTGTAAACTTGCAAGTTGCCAACGCCCCTGTTTCCCTGTTGCTCAAGATAGAAGAGGGACCGCGGGATGCATCTCCCTGTCTTCTGCATCCTGTTTACAGATCTCGTGGCCCTGGCTTCTCCCCGCTTAGATTTGCCTTTTCCTTACAGAAACACTCGAGACGCCTGAGCAAGACTCAAACAAAAACAGCACAGTGACTAAAAATAAACAGGAGGGAAGTAGAACTGCCTGCAGTAAGAGACTCAGCTAAGAAAAGTGGATGTAGGGAGGCTGTTAACCAGCAGGATAAAACCACGTGAGTGTTGAGGGACAGAAGAGGAATGTCATGTACAGAGACATGTACTGCACTGCTGAGATSACAAGCTGCAAAGCAGTTTAAGAAATAAGACTATCAATATGTCTTCRAAAAGACAGTGTAAAAAAGAGAACTAATGGAAGGCATTTGCAAATGTGTGGATTTTTCGCCCATGTTTAYGAATGTGAGCCTAAGCACAAACCACCATGAGATCTGTTGTTGCAAGGTGACAGGCAAAGTGATTTAGCTGGTTACACTGTGTAACCTGTGACAAGGATTTTGAGATAATCAAGGGAAGTCGCAAGAAAGAATACGGAAAAATGTAGCCTGGATCAAGCTTAATTTAAGAGAGATTCAAAGTAGTTCATAGTTCCCCAAAAAATGAAAACCAATGCATTAGTAGAAATTAGTAGAAATCATTTTTTTCTCAGCTATTTATTAAAAGACAACTTTTTGATACATTTAGGTACCTTCAAGAGAAATTCATTCTCATTTTCTTGAGAAAAAAAGTAATAATAGTAATACAGAGAAAAAGRTTCAGATGTTGCCTTGAACAGCTAATGTGATTTTTCCTCAAACATTATCTGTAGAAAATATAAAGCGGAGTGCATGTATTGATGTAACATGGCAATTATTAAATACCCCAAAGTTTATGTCTTTGTAACAATATGGTTGCATCTCAGATACTCAGAAGTTGACAAATTAAATGATGAACCAATCAGCAGATTTAAGTTGCACATATTACACATAGCCCATAAAATTCATTTCACCTCCACAAAAAGATATGCAACTGTTACTGTGCAGTAAAATTTTCTTGGATTTATAATTTTGTRAAGATTTTTAGTTAATGTTGTCAACTCAAAGCCACGACTGTAGAGCAAATAAGCAAGCTCAGAATGGCAATGCAAAACCTGCATACAAGTAGCTTAAGTTTCATTAGTGCTGCTTAAACATCCTACATCTTCGTGCGACAGGAAAGGTAGACAGATGGACAAATGGACATTTCTTTAAAAAAGTGAACAAATGTGTTTGCTCAAAGTGTGTACTAAAAATTTGCTAGCTGTTTTGAATCCAAATTACGTGTGCAGAAGTTTTATTGACAATGATGTTCTGATCCTAAAAGAAACCCATCCTTGATTATGGAATATTACACAGATGTTGAAAACGTTCCTTGCCTCTCTGACAACCAGCAAAGGGACTGTGTGACTCTACTTTTAGGAATTATGTTTGCATGATGTCCTGGTTTGCAGTAGCATTAAGACACTCTCATTTCTAYGTCACAGACGTTACCCCACTGTCGAAGTGCGAGCAAAGGCCTTCAATGGATCTACGCACGTGGCTGTGCCGGAGGATGAGGCTTTCCTTAAAGCCTTGCTTTTCGAACTGCGCATCACGGACCAGCACTTCGTGGAGTACCGAGACACCTGCACTCGCCTTGACACCTCGCCCGTGTATTCGGTGCGCACCGAAGCGGGGGATCTCTGGCCCGTGGTGGCTTTTCAGAAGAGTGATCTGATCTACGCGTGTCTTGCACTGGTCGAGGAGCCCTTGAAGCCCCAGCCACCCATCTTCAGCATTAGTGGGATCCCACAAGGACTTGATCTTTTGATAGGCATTCAGGACTACATCTCTCCCAGTCGGAAGAATGAAGCCGAGTTGAGCGCCAAAATAGGCCAGCTCCGGAATTTGCTTCTGCAGGCCTGTCCCCTTGGCACCCCCTTACAGACAAACATCCGCAGCTTGAACAGCTCATTTGATGACATTCAGGACTTCTCTACRCACAGTGACCCGAAGCAGCCAGCTTGGAGAACCAACACGTATAAAGGCAAACCACACATTAATGTTTCCATCTCAGAAAAAGTCAAGTGCATGCAGTACGACCAAAAAGATATCATGGATGTGTGGCAGGTGTATGGAACTGTAACATGCAAGGTGAGAACATTTCTTGTGCGAGTCTGCCCAAACCACTTACCTTTCAGGCAAGCTGAAAAAGGAAATATTCAGCTCATTTTGCTTATTTGCTAGGTCTTTTGCTACCATAGTATTGGAAAGTGTCGCAGACCATTACATACTAGCAGGGAATCTTATTTTGATCTTTATTGTTATTTTCCTGCATTTCTCACTATTCGTGGGAGTTAAATTTCCAGCAGTAACTACATCCTGTGTATTTCTCCAAGTTTTTTTTTTTAGTGAAATAAGGAGAAATTCAGTGCAGTATTTGAATATAAAGACTAAGAAATGGTGATTTTAATGCCAAGTTTACTTCCAACAAGCTAATAGACGATATGTTTAATAATTTGTCAGAAACTGAATTCCTGAATAAGTCAGGATGTCTTCACATGAGTGGTTTTTTTTTTAATTAATTTTCTTACCAAACAAAAGTTTATGTTCTACCCTGCTTCACTGCAGTGTAACAACGGATAACAAATCCACAAGTTGCAGTTTTTATGACTGACATAAAAATAGTTGGTACAGAGTCTGGTGAACAAAAACATTTTTATAGTTTCTTGAGCATTATTGTACATGACAAAGTTATTCATTGTTCACGACTAGAAATCAGGGAGTTGATTAAAGATGTCAGTAATAATTACAAAATCTTAATGTAATATGAAATATGTTGATATTTGAATCATCTCTAACTACTGTGATGCTTTTATCACATTTAACCCTCCTCTTTGTCTCAAAGCGTGCTTAGGAAGCACGGTGCCTTATCACAGTGCATTGCATTTGTAATTTCTGCTGTTTGAAGAAGAGGAAGACCTTCTAATAAAGGAGATCGCGCTAATTTAATTATTAGCAAGAGGTGATGGGATCCTCATCAGCCAAGGAAGCCAACCTGAGCACTGCGCTTCTGAAGTCTAGGGTATTTCCCACCAGACATCGTGGCAGGGATTATGAGGTTGAACAGCTTCCTGCTCTCCGAGGGACAAGTTTCTAGGTCAYCTTGCAGAGTGGATGGCCTTACATAAAAAGCAAGCCCTGGTGTAACCATGTGCTGCTGAGCTGGCACGCGAAGGGCTGAGACAAGGGATGCTCTGCATGTGGCGGCTGAGAAAAAGCTGGCATGAGACCACGGTGGCCATTAAAAGCATGTTTGAATGCATTAACTATATTATTAGTTATATTAATATTAATTGTATTAATTATAAATTAGTGTGTTGATGTGAAACCAGCTGAATTAGATTGTCACTGAGTGTGTTTATATAACATTTATAATGATTTCGCTGCGAGTTCTTGACTTTCTTGTATGCTGTTYTCTAGATAAAGAATATTTACAAAATAAAAGCTATGTTGCCAAGGCTGTGGGCCAGTAGTCATGCTGTGTGAAAAGCAAGAAGGAAGGGGACTTTGCTTTGAAAGTGTTTTTCAGTACTAATATTTGAAACCAGTTGAATTTTTTCAATGTGCTAATATTTGCATTTGGTTTTTCAACATGCAATTCTGATTTGAGGGAAATATTTTAGAATAACTTCTTCATTTTTTTTTCAAGTGTGATATAGAGGGAGCTGCACCAAATGTCACACTCAGTTTGAATCTCCCTACTAATGGCTCTCCCCTCCAAGATATCGTGGTCCATCATTGTGTGACTTCCGTTGACCCTGCCATGTTCATGTCGACCAGCATCGACACGTCGGATGATTCTGCCTTTAGTGGACCATATAAATTCCCTATCATTCCTCCATCAGATTCGTTCGACTTGTGTTCCTACACTTCCCAGGTAAGAGCATCCCTGATCCTCATTGTTTTCTGGTCTGCAGAGAGATGTGCTTCACAAGGGAATAAAAATATCTGTTCTTCAGGTGCCCGTTCCACCAATTTTGGGACGTTATCAGCTGAACGAAGAGGGATCGCAGTTAAAAWTATCAGTTAATTTAAAGCTTCATGAAAGTATAAAGAATGCTTTTGAGTACTGTGAAGCTCGTATGCCTTTTCCTAACAGGTAAGAATAAGAACTCATGAATACATTCCTTGCTTTTCTCTGTAATCTTCCTAAAAGGAACCTATCAGAAATCAGTATTAAATGTTTGGCTACCTCAAAATAATGGCAGAGGAGACTGATGTAGTAAGGTGTCAAGAAACTCCTTTAGAAGTCTTGTAATTTCCAATTAGAATATTTCTTAATATTCTGAATAATTTCTTTTTTTTTAACATAACCTTTTTTCCTGAGTATTTTTTTCCATTGTGTGTAGTCACAATACTCCAAGTGGATTAAGTCTTGAGATCACTTCCAACCCAGGGTTACTGTTCCTTAAGTCTGCTAATCCTAGCTATAGATCAGCTTATCAAAAATATAGTTATTTAAAATTAAAATGATCGTTTTCATTTAAGCCTTTATGACAACTGCCATGAGTGTATTGTCACATAATTATCATGAAAATTTAAAGATGAAATGATACAAAGTTGCTGGTGCTGATAATAATGTTCGTAAAATACTCTCAGTGAACTGAAGACAGTGGAATATCAACAGTTTTCTTATGATTACTAGGTTGAAACCACAGTCATTTCCTCCTGCTCTATAATTTCTTTCCATAAATTAATGGTGTGTTTAGATTGGTATGATTTGTCTGTGTGCACATAAATAATGGCTTGCGGTATTTGTTACTTTCTTTAACAAAGCAACTGTTAACAAATACTGAATAATACAAATTTCAATGGCTTTAATACCCCTCTTTCATACCACAGGGGCCCAATCACTCATTTGGAATATAAAGTTAGTTATGGCCAACTGGATCTGTCACGAGAGAAGAGCTTACTGGTCTGGGTCATAGGTAAGCTGTGCACCCCTGAACCCTCCCACCTCTTCCCCCAGTCGGTCTTCCATATTCAGTGTGTAATAGATGCTGTTTCTGGCTTTAGGACAAAAGTTCCCTAAGTCTTTGGAAGTTTCTTTTACTGGAACTGTGGCTTTTGGCCCTAAAACTGAAGAGAACACGACTGATATCATTTGCACTGGGAACACGGCTTATGTAAAAGTAAGTTGCAGTCTAAGGAAAGATGCCTTAGTAATCTTTTTTTTATTTTTTTATTCTTAAATTGGCTGTGAAGACAACATTGATTTTGACCAGACCTCTTTGTTCTCAGTATGGACTTTTCTGTTTTCTTGCCTGCAGCATATGGTATCCTTGCCATTTTGGGATACACTTGCACACCAAGAGCATGTAACATAAATACAGTAAGCGTAACAGCATGCGTCTGATTGTGTTTTCCTCTCTTTCTCTAGCTGTATTTTAGGATTCCCGACTTCACACTTACTGGATGTTATGTAGACCAGCATTCTGTTCAGCTCTTTACACCAGGCAAACCAAAAATCAATTCATGTGAGTTACCARACATTGATTTAGCTGAAACCTTGTAGTGAAGTTATGAATTGGATATCAGTGGCTAAAAATAAGTAGCTAAAATTGGGCAGTTAAAAAGGAAAAATCCTAGTTTCCTTGAGGGAGACAGAGAGAGAACCCCTCTGTGTAGCCTGGCCTCTTGGTTACAAGAGCAGAAGATGGAAACCAAGTCTGCTTTTCCATGAATTAACACGAATAGTTCCAAGTCTGCACCAAAAACATTACTAATTGCAAACACCATAGCCATTTGTTAAATCTGAGCAGTCATGTCTATTGAAAGCATTTTTATGTGTTGCTTTGTATCTCTTTTCACTTCTGCTAGTCATGTTAGCAGAAGCCTAGAAACGCATTTAAAAAATGGCTATTCGTTTTGTGACAGGTTATATTCAGTCCTCAATTATAACACCAAAAAACATTATTTTTGTACTGTATATTTTATATCAAATATGTAATTTATATTCATTGAACAAAATCCAAGACATCCACCTGCTTTTGACTTAACCTCTGTTTGAATTTTAAGCTTATGACTGATATATTAGTAAAGGTAATTGAAGCTGAGACTTTAAATGTTTCATTATCAGAAACAATTTTCAAATAATAATAAGAGCCTTAGAGTTTAAAGAGGCCATTAAACCTTTTCTGTAAACTAGTAAGATTGGATTAGTAGTCTTTTAACTGGGATGAAGGAATGTCTGATTGTAAGGCACCTCMTAATGCTAATTTCTCTTGCCTGTTTTTTAGCCCGGGAGCTGACTTCCTGTGATTACTACATCTGGAATTCCAAAGCATCGGCACCTATCATGTACAAAACCATATTTACTAATGAATGATTTATTTATTTAAACAACAATAAAAAACAGCTAATTAATGTTAGTGATACAATAAAAAAATGCAGCATTTTTGATGTGTATGCCTCTTAAAAAATCTGTTGTGAGAAAGACTGAAAGAATTTGGTTTTCTTAACCATTTAAAAACAACTTATGCTCATTAAGTCCTGGATAGCAGCTTAGAGAAGGAAATGAAAGGGTACTTGCCCTGCCCATTTTTATGTCCGTTTTAAGATKAACTGGTGCAAAATAAGTACCCGGTGATGCGGGTGATGTCGACTGGTGTGGCTGAACATGTCCTCCCAAGATGATTCACAGTTACCTCACTGACTTTGTAAAGCAAAGGCTTCACCAGGTCATGAAAGCTTTCAATGTCTTACTCCTGTCCTGAAGGTACAAGAATCTTCTTAAACCCAGATTAACAGGAGAGTTAAAACCAAGAGAGTTCCCTTCTTCTGGCAAGATGATTTTGTGCAGAAACGAGTACCAGATATGGCAGAGCCAATAATATAAAAGAATTTTAAGAGAGGCAGAGTGATACGAGATGTCATTTTACAAGAGGGGATGACAGAGGAGTCTTCATTGCTCCTGTCTGCAGAGGTAATGAGTTTGTTTTCATATCTGCCTGCAAACTGCATTGTTCTGAGAGCTGAATTACTGAGTGCAGAAATGTGAACCTGATTTTTAAAGGCACAAGTCTAACTCTGAGCAGACAAAAACAGCTACGTCTGCTGGAGGTTCCAAGAAGCATCAACGAGCCATTTTCCCCAGAAAAAAAAAAAATATAGACTTAAAGGAAAAGGACTCAGCTTACAGAGGAAACCTCTAATTTTGAGAAGAAAATTGGTATCTGCAGGAACACAGGAAATGGAGTTATCAGGAAATGAGCAAATTCTGAAAGGCTGGTGAAAAACTGAGGAAACCTGGAGAGCAGCACAAAAGAAGAGAAGAATGCGGTCTAATAACTGAGCGTGCCGGCTGCTCCTGCCCTACCTCTTGTTTAACTGTACGCTGTGTGATAAATAAGATTAGTGATTATGTAAGGAGAAAAGTTTTAAGCTATAATTTAAAAAATGCTTAGATTGAGATAGTAATCTAATTGGTTGGTTAAATGTTCTAAAGAATGGATTAATTCATGTGAGACATGCCGTTCGCCTGCAACTGCTATGCAAACTTATCAAGGAGAGCTCTGCTATGACCCATTTCACAAAGATGCTGCGAGTCTGTTGTGTTTAGCAGGCAAAAGGTGAATTAATGAATTTGCTTTGGGTCCAACCCTCATCTTAGGCAGCTGCATGCCTTGACACCACAGTGTGCATGGGGACAGGGGGTGTCTCTACTGCAGCAGTTCAGATCATGCACCGTGTGCTGGGCACATCTCAGTATGTGGGGTGGGCTTCCAGCCTTCCCATGAGAAGCGCGGACACTGTCTATGTGGCAGAGCATCCCATGGGAGAAATGGCTTTTCTCCTTTGCAGGTGTCTGAAGAACCCTCCCCAGGAAATGGTCTGCAGTGATGGGACTGCAGAAACTCTCGTGGCACTAGAACAAGAGAGTCCTCTTGCAATTCAAAGCATGGAGGTCTTCCCACATCATGTTCCTTTTTGGGTTTCCTTTTGCCTGTATTTCCAGCTTCTGTCAAGATTAGGACATCTACAGTACTCAGGAATGTGAGCTTAGTCTTGGGTGCTGCTCTCAATGTCGGTTTGGATGGAGGGTGGCTGATGCTTCTCTTCTAACCATGAGTGACTTTATACATCTGTGAGACATCAGCACTGATATAGAGAGGTTGTGATTAAGCCTTTCTCCTGGTTTGATGGCTACACTTCTGTTTTGGGAAGGGGAAAGGCTGAATCTCCAGGATGCTTAGGAAGCTTGAGCCTTCGTAAGTTCAGATGAGGGTGTCTCCTGTGTATGGAGGAGCTGGGTTTGCATCCTCATGGAGAAGAAGGGTAGTGAACATGTGTTCTCCACCCCCTGTGAGGTAAAAGGAAGGAACAAGCTGATTTTCTCATTGGCAATAGCAGCCTTTTCCATAACAACTAACCTGTGAGAGCTGCTTGAACCACTGCCATCTTATGCAGAGGAGATAAGCAGAGGAACACTTGATCTCGTTCAAACTAGACAACAAGCAACTCGGCTGTGTCATGACTGAGGTAACTTTAGTCATGCCTTGCAGAACATAGGGCATGAGAGAGAAATTAAGTGCTGTGGGTGAAGGTATAGAATCCTTAAGGTTGGAAGGGACCTTTAGAGATCATCTGGTCCAACCCCCCTGCACACACAGAGTGACCTAGAGCACGTGGCACAGGGTGGYGTCCAAGCAGGTTTGGAAGATCTCCAGAGAAGGAGACTCAAAAACGTCTCTGGGCAGCCTGGGCCAGGGCTCRGGCACCCTCACTATCAAGAAATTTTTCCTTAAGTTCCTGTGGAACTTTTGGTGCTTCAGTTTGTGGCCATTTCCTCTAGTCCTGTCGCTGGCCACCACTGAAAAGAGGCCGCTCCTCCTCCTCACTGCCTCCTTTGAGGTATCTATAGACACTGATCAGGTSSCCCCTCAGCCTTCTCTTCTCCAGGCTGAACAGGCCCAGCTCCCTCAGCCTTTGCTCATAGGGCAGACACACCAGGCACCTGATCATCCTGGTAGCCCTGCDCTGGACTCTCTCCAGCAGCTCCACATCCCTCTTGTACTGGGGAGCCCAGAACTGGGTGGACACAGTCTCCAGATGTGACCTCACCAGGGCCGTGTATAGGGGGACGATCACCTCCCTCGACCTGCTGGAGAYGCTCTTCTTAATGCACACTGCTGCCTCATGGTCAACTTGTCGTCCACCATGATGCTCACATCCTTCTCTGCAGAGCTGCTCTCCAGAGGTCAGTCCCCAATCTGTACTGATGCATGGGCAATTCCTCCCCAAGAGGTTTCAGGTGCCTCCAGAAGTAGGTAGAAAACAGGAGGTATAGGAAAAGACTACAGTTTTGGCCTTCCTGGAAGGCAATGTTCAWGGAGTTATAAATGACTAAGCCGTTCTCTAGATCTTTGTGCATTCCCTGGTAATTTCTCCAACAGCTTCACTGTTTCTCTATTTGCTCTAACCATTTTTTTTTTTATGTTCATATGAGGGAGAAAAGGGCATTAAAAATTAAATAGGGAAGATGTAATTATAAGCTCACCAGAGTCTGAGGACTACATGACAGTGGTGGCATCTAGCAGTAGTTCTGGTGGGCAGGGGATTGAGCACTCTATCTGTTGTTTAACAATTTAAAGTACTAACACCTCCTTTAAAGATGATACAATTGCTTAAAAATACTCAGATTTGAAGAGAAAAATTAAGAATTCTCTTGTAGCACAGAGCACTGTTTCTTCAAATGAACTCTTGCTGCTTCAAGTGCTTGGGATATATAATTTCCTCGATGATGTAGATTGCATGCAAATACATGAAGATAGTTTTGCACRAAGAGTTGTAAAATAGCTCTCTCAAGTTCTTCTGACTTAATAGTGCATTTCAAACAACTAGAAGAAAATGAATGTGCACAGCTTTGACAAGAATAAACAGAAAGACTTAAAAGCGTTGCCTTACCAACCTGGCATGACCCCCCCCCCCAAAAAAAAACAGTGGATATAAATAAGCATAAAGTTAATATTGAACTCACTTCATTAATAAAAATGAACTCTGTTTCATGGAATTCTGGAGTAATACAAGTAATGGCAACTAACATGAATTTATAGCAGAACTTCTTGGATGAGATTGCAAGTTCAATTGGAAAGGATAGTAGGGTTGATGTAGCAGATCCCTATGAAATTAAAGGACAGCAAAGTTCATGTGTAACCYATTAAATACAGTAAAAAATAGCTGACATTTCAGAGTGCAATAGCAATAAGGAACAGTCATCAAAATGTTTTAGATTCCAACTGTTGTGACTTAATAGTTTGTGGAAGAAAGCACAATTTCCATTGATGAAATTTGTGGACGGGGCAATAACTGAGAAGTAGAGATTAATGAAAATACTGAAAAACCACATCCAGAATGATGTGGCAAAGCCAAAAGTAGATGTTCCAGCACAAGCAGTCACAATAGTATCTTCTGGAACAGATGCCATCTACACAGGGTGAGAGGAAGAGGGAGCTGAGGGGGATACAAGACCCAAAAAGACTTAGTCCAAGGCTGAGGTGTGCATTGTTGTGGCCAAAAGGACCAATATAATCATTGAGTGTTTATGGAAGAAAAACATAGCAGGAGGAGTACTTGGCAATGGTGAGAGCACTTGGCAACTCTCCTGAGCATACAGTGCCCCCTTTCCTAGAAAAATGTACAGTTTGGGGGACTTTTGAGACAAGCCATGAGGAGGTCAAGGACTAAAAGACATATTTTAGGGCAGAGCATTCCAGGAATATGTAGGTAGGTAGGTAGGTATCTATGTATTTATACACAATATCTGCCACTTGCAGGGGATCAATGCTTTGGGGTGCAGGGTTGGAAGCGGCCTAGAGAGTACATACCCGCACTCTGAAGGGACTGTTTATCCTTAAACCTTCCAAGGAATGTTCCCTAACCCCCCCATCATTCGACCCTAGCTGATTTTCATGTTCTTATCATGGAATACATTTCTCCTAAAGGGGCCTGGTTCTTCCACACCCGCCTACCCCTCAGTCACCATGCTTCCCTTGGCATGGCCTACCTCTCTTTCCAAGTGTTGTGTCCCAAAGACATACACTGTCCTGAGGTGTCGAGGTGAGGAGCAGGATCCCCTTCAATGTCCTATGTGCTCTCCTCCTCCTCCAAAGCCCAACCAGCCTTGATGGCCATTAGCTTTGCCACTCTCAAGTGTCCTCAACCTGCTCGTGAGGCCTGTTTCTCCCACTGCAGAAAGGAATTAGTGCACATAACAGCACYGGCTGCTGGCAAATCCATACTGGCTGTTACTTATCCCTGCTCTATTTACTCTGTTTAGAAATATTTTATACTGTTCTGGTATTCCRGAAGTCCACTCCTCCCACCAGGGTCCTAAAGTATATGGCAACACCTCCAAGATGCTCTTTGCCAGTTCCTCRAGTACTCTGGGGTAAATCCTGTTACCTGGGGTAATTTATAAGCAATTACTTTTTCTGAGTTGTCTCTTAGTATATTTCTTCCCTCCTCTTCCTCTCTTCTGCATTTTTATTCTGTTTTGTTGCTTTTGTTTTCTGATATTTTTGTTGTTTTCTGATATTCTTTGGCAGTTTGATAGCAGTTAAGCTACCATATACTGAAACAAATAAAAAGGCATTAAACATTGATCTTTGCAGCAGCTTTCTTCTGTTTATGTATGCTATCTTTTATGCATATCCTTAGAAATTGGTGACATTTTGCCCTGTTTGTACAAGTTCTTCTAGTAATAGCTGAGCTTGTGTGGCCACCCATTTTGTCCTTTCTTGTATCTTCTGCCTTTCCTTCACCACCGCCTACATTACACTTGTTCTTTCTTACTGTTGCTTTGAAAAACAGCCTGGGCTGTCTTATCTCTTTGACTCATTTCCCACAGGCTTCCATTTACCATATTTCTGAACATACTGAAATTTGCTTCTGTTCCACTTCTTCCTGTGGTGGGGTTCTCAGTGCCTTGTTTCACTGTCACTGTCCCCCATGTTGCCTTCCACACATGAATGTGTCCCACACAGGCATGAGTAGGACCCTGTGTAGGCCCAGCGTAGATCACTCTGATAGATGCATCTCTCAGATTATCTAGAATTCCCCTTTCATATTTCCACAAATCTCATTTTTCCCTAAGACCTAGGAATATTTGCTGAAATAAAAGGTGTTAATGATGATTTGGGCAGAAGAGCAACATCTGAGAAAATAAAGGCTGAGTTCTCCTCCATCAATGCAGACAAGTCAGCGGGACCRGAGAGGAGCTTGGAGCATCCATCAGAGTCCCAGGGGAATCAAGTCCTTGCCCGTGAAGACCCATCTCCTGGTCTGCACGAGGCGCTGCCCCTGCCATCAAGCAGCCTGGCAAAAAGCTCTCCATCCAAGCCATGCCCACCTGTGCCCACCAGCTCGTCCTTGGCCAGATGAGTCATATGCAAACCCTCCTGGAGACTGTGTTTAAGGGTTGACCTCCAACAGCRAGAAATCAGATGTTTCAAGCCCTGTCCTCCCACCTTCCCAAGGTTTCTAGAAACCTGGCTGAGCTCTGGATAATTTTTCCCAAGCCTGATGCCATCTGCAGCATCACACAACAACAGCAACCTAAACCCAACCCATTTCCTTCCCACCAAGATCAGGTGCTCTCACTGCAATGCTTTAGATTTTTTGATTTTCTCCAGAAACCTGTCTCTTTGGGAACTTTTTTTTCCTTTTTTTTTTTTTTTTAAGTCAAAGACTGTTTCCCGTTTGGTAGGTGACCTGTTTAATGTTTTCCCTGTGTCTGGGAACTCCTTAGTGTAATTAGCGACCTTTGAACTCCACAACTAATCCTGAGCTATTTTGTATTCCTTACTCATCTTTAAGGCTGGACCTTTCTTTTCTTTTGAGTCCGCTGCCACAATTAAAGAAGAAACAGCTGCATTTCAAAGGGATTCCAATTCCAGAAGCTTAATCGTGATTGACATGTTCTTATTCTAAGCTATAAGAAACTCTAAGAGTCCTTTCTTGGGTTAAAACTTCAATCATTTTCTAAAAAATTATCTCAATATGGATTTTATTCATTTTCTTTGATAACCATTCTTTGCAATTTTTTTTTTTAAGTTGAAAGATGCTTTGAGTTTGCAATGAATATGAACTGCTCCCCCTGAAAGAATGAATGGTGTCAGGCGCATTCTAGATGCCAAAGTAGCTGAATTCCATTTATTGTCAAAATCTGATTATGAAATCTGACGTCCGCCGTGTAGCTTGACATTCTCCCATGTGCCCAAAAGGTAGGAGAGGTGCAAGTGCTTGCAAATGAACCACAGGGAGAMTTGAGAGGGAGATGGCAAGAAGGCATTCTCCCAAAATCTACATTTTTTCAGTGCGTTTTTCCCGGATCTTGCAGTCTAGATTCAAAAGCCGCTGCCTGATAGATGAGGATGACCCCTTATTTTCTYTTCCCTGCAAAAGATTTCTCTGCAAAAAGTCCTATCAAAAAACAGCGACAATAAAACAGAGATAATTCACTCGGGTTAAAAACGTTGGCACAAATCACCCGACAAAACCTGAACGAGCCCATGGTGGCTGGAACTCTTAGGAGGGCTGATCCTTGAAAATGATGGAAGCCTGTTGGGTCCCATTATTTAATTATATCCGTGTGGCTTATGTGTGAATTCACGGTGACCTCCGAAAAACAAATGCAAAAGAGGAAGCCCCCAAATCTGCTCGCACCCACGTGCGTTCCCAACCCAGGCATGCCCAGCATCGCTCGTAGTCCTGCCTTCAAATCCAGGGAAAGCAGCAGGCAGGACGAGCTGTTCCTAAGACAAAGGTCAAAAAAAAAAAAAAGAAAAAAAAAGAAAAAAAAAAGGACCTTAATAAACAGCCCTTGGGTTTAAGGGACTTTTTTTTTTTTTTTTTTTTTGGAAGGATTACATCTTAAATTCCGACAAATCAGATTTAGGAGTTCCTGAAAGTGAAATTGATCCATCCCTCACGCAAACTTTGCAATACTTTCCTGTTCGGACATCATTTAGATAGTTAGCTGCATTATCAGATTAAAAACCATTGTACAGGGCCGCTGAAAGGAAAAGGAGCCAAAAAGCTAAACACTGGATGAATTCCGAACCTTTTAACCTGGCTGAAGCACGTTGGGTCCCTGTTATGCAAATACCTCCAATCCGCTGCTAAGTTCAGTGGAAATAATTTTCTTGAATGACAGGTTTATTCAGCAAGGATTCAGTTGGCGATTAATCCCCCTTTGATCTAAGGTATTTCACTTAACTACCAGTTACCTCGTTCTGACAAAGTGCAACTGAGATTAGGGAGCTCACTAGAACACTACCAGGGTGTGCGTTTATTCTCCATAACCTTTCAAAGCGCGGGCCAAGAATGCAATCTATTCTCCGTGTTTGAAGAGGTAAAGTCCCGTCTCCCGAGTTAGAAAGTCAACTGAATGGCAAAAGGAGTTGGTTTCTTCCGTAACGGGACAAACGTCGCCGCTGCGGCATGAATGTTTGGGCACGCCGGCCCCTGCTCGCCTTCCAAAATCAAATATWTGTCATATTGCGATTTATTTTTTTGTGGCGTGTCTACCAAAATGCTGTGTGTCCGGTTGCTTTTTCCCTTGCTCCGGCGATGCTGCTCTTCTCTTRCAGAACGGTGCACGATTTTGTGCTAGAGCACAACGCTCTCCTGTTTAATCTCCTGAACTGTCATCCCTTAGAATTCCCCTTGCCTTTTGCTAAAAATCCCTTTTCTACTTCTCCAGCTCTGCCCCTATTAATCCTGGCACAGTTCAATATTTTCTGCCACCACCCGCTCACAGAAGAATATCCATCGCAACCGATTACAGAAGCCCTAAAATCGAATCTTCCCAACCTCAGGCATGGGATCTGCGGCTGTCCGACTGCTCAGTAATCTAGTTTTCCTTTGCCTTCTTACTGAATCATGCATCGTTTCGTAGACCCAGATGCTGCGGAGACCCGGGAGCGCCAGGAGCACGGTCCGGATCCTGCTTTCAGCTGGGTCGGCCAGGGAGAATGTGATTACAGGATGGGGTGAAAAGCTCTATTTTCCTATTGCAAGGAGAAATGCAGAACAATATCCTTCACATTTCTTTCTTTTGGTCAAAGCGGCTGCAAGGATTTTCATTCTGACTCGCTCATTTTAGGGGGGATTGTTTGTTTATAGATGCTAATTATATGCTGTGGAGAAGAAAAATTATTCCCATTTTAGGACCTCTGGATATTTAAAGCATTGACTTAAATGAATTCTCCATCAGTAGAGTTGAAATCAGCCTCGGAAAGTTAAACTGCGCTCATATCTTTGCAGAGKCAGGATGGTATTTGGACATTTTTGTGTTCCACAAAACAAGCAACCTTTAATCCATCCTTCAAAGACATAATTTGTGTTCTTGCTTCCTCACATCAAATAATCTGAGTTTCCAAAAAGCTGCTCTGCAGGGTCAGTAGTCACACGTGAGCAGCTTCTAGCCTGCAACCCGACTTCCCAYTTATTTCCATCGCCAGGGAAAATTTCCAAGGAAATTTTCCTAAGCAAGTGTATCCTTCTGGTCTACCACCTCCCACCCCCACCAGCCTATCGGAGGCCCCCATCGCATTTTATCAAGTCAATAAAATACAAACTAAGGAGGATTTACACTCTAGACAGTAACAGCTTCTTAAGGGCCATTCCGCTGTAGTGGGTTTAAGAAAAAAAAATCCCTTTTTAAGAAATGCCAAAATCTGGAGTAATGTGATAGTCTGTGAGGCTGCTGAGAGTCTSTCCGGCAACTATAACATAACATGGACTCATGATTCAGTAAAAACACAAGGGGAGAATTTTAAAACATTTTACATATTTACCAGCATGATTATACGAACTCCACAATATGCCAGCGCGAGAGAGAAATTACGCTTTGAAAAGAAGCCAAAACGTTGTCTGCCCAACATTATAGCATAACAGTGACCAAAATAAATCAAACGGATGCCCACAAGCCCCATGCTGATCACTGCTCTGCCTAGCTGTTGATAGATAACTGATGACTCGATTTAGCTAATGACTAGATTAAATTATTTAGGAAGATTAGGTTGTATTATATGAAATGCAGAAAATGCCCTGAACCGCATTGCTTTGATTTAAGGAGAAAGGAAAATGTGTAGTGCAAGGAAAGGAAGAGGAGAGTCCTTTTTYTGAAGTATTTGTGCAGGCCTGTTCGTGTGTATTTATCACATATAGCCATGTATATATTATAAATAAGAAAAAAAAAAAAAAGACTAAATAGCTGAATGGCATCTAGGGGTTTKGCTTGCTATTTTTCCCAAATCAAGCAATAATAAACTTTCATTAAACACCTGACCTATCCTTTTTTGCACTGAAAGTTATTTCCAAATTGATCACGATAACTGATGATTATTTAATTTCTGAAGAAATAGGTGTCTGTTCCCAAAGCAGGAGGTACTTCCAACATACCCGTCACGCAGATATTTTCCCTTCCCAATCCACCAGCAGCATTTCTAGAGCAAAGACAACTCAAAACAGACAACGTCCAGTGCACAGACCTCTGTTTTAAAAGGTCATAGGACATAGTAATTTTCATAATAAGCAGGAAAAAATCAGAAAGGGAAGAACTTTACTGACTGGAGAAACACTGCTGTGCCCAAGAAAGAGGCTCATATTCTTCAAAGGCCTTTTCTGCCCCCCGGTGGTGCTGCTCAACCATTGCTTCAGCAGCAAAGAGCAGCAGCAGCAGCGATTGCTTCCTATATATTGCTTATTTATGTCGCTTAGCTTTATTCTGCTGGCTGTGCAGCAGGTTGCTGTATTTTGTCTTCATCGTACTTTTGCAGCTGGCAAGTGCTGGATTCAGAAATATGTTCTCAGATCACTAAGAAATCACTTTAGCATTTGAAGGACTTTTGCAAAGGAAAGGACAAACACAAATTTCAAATCTCCCCAGACACCCAACTGACAGAGGTTCTTCCAGCTCCTGAAGAGCTTTCAGGCTTGGGAGCATAATGTTAGGTGGTTTTTTCTTCAAAATCTCATTAAAAATGCAATAGCAAGCATGAATTATGATTTTGTTTCCGATAGAAAAACAGTGCTTATATTGACCACTAAACTGAAAGTTAGTAGGCTTTGCCGCTGTAGGAAAAAGGTCAGAATCCAGTTGGTATCATTTTATTTAGCTATATTTGTGGGTGAGATGGGACTGCAGATTAAGCTATTAGAAAAATAACTCTCAGAACTGCTATAAAAGGTATATTTAGTCTTAAGTCCAAAGGAGACAAGCAGCATGGAGCGAAATTAATCCATTCCTATAAAATCACTTCTCAAATCACTGCGCTTGCATTCTTATTTTTCTAATTCAGTGATTATATTTCTCCATCTCATGGGTTTGGCCAAAGAACATGCGGGTGTATAAGTGACAGAGCTGGCCTCTATGGTCGGACCCACGTTAGAGGAGAACCAGGGGCTATCGTAGGGGGAATAAGTCCTTGCTAGACATTTCTGCACCTTCTCAACAGGTGCACGTATCTGTTTCTGCAGCCGAAGGGAGCTGGGTTTAGACATGAAACCGTAGATGTGCCTGCAAGCTCCTGGTGGCACTTCTAATTCAATTAACTTACTCAGTGGAACTCCCAAAGAAACTGAATATGACTAGAACAAGAGGAGAGRCTGGGCCGAATTAATAGGACGAGATCCTTTTACAGGCTCTCCGGCAATCCCGATCAGCAGCCCTGAAAAGCAAATTGGAACAAGCAAATTGCTGTTGAAAAATTCTTTCAGCACTCGGCTGTTGCTGCTCGGCTCGTCATTGCTGGGAGTCAGAGGTTGAAAAATCCCCGTTTGGGGCTGACAATGGGGGCATTATTATGACAAACATTTACATTTTATTGAAGTGTTGGAGATAGATTAGTCTCTTCAACTGCTCTGGTCAGACCGCACCGTTCTGAGGACAGGCTAGTGGAAACGAGCGTTTTCTTGGGGAAAAAAATAAATCATGTTTCCCACTCCCGGCTTAATGAAAGGAAACTCAAGTTTTGAAGATTGTACTCAAGAGAAAGCTTTCTTCCCACAGGACTCATTTTCTTTAGGAAATGCACAGTGCAAGGTTTTTTTTCCTGATTCCAATTCAAGTTCACTTGAAAATAATGTCATTTTATGCATAGTGTGCTTTGACGTGTGCTTTATGCAACAGTCGTGCTGATTTTCTACATGCAGGCCAGAGCAGGCAGCAAACAACCGGTTCAAAGTGTCCAATCAAAGCTTTATACAGATGCAAACTAGTGCGTGGGTATTGTTTAAATGGATGTGTAATTGAATATAGTGATCAAATATGCATGGGATATTCGTTAGCTTGTAAAAAGAATAATTGCATGTTCATAGCTACAATTTCCACTGAACCTTTTGACTTAACATCAGCAATGGAGGAGGGGAAGGAGTGGAAGCTGAACTGGAGGAGAGGAGACAAATCATATGGACATGAGGAAACACCCTTCTTCTGAGTTCGGTCAGAAGGGTAGTAAGGGTATTAAAGCACTAATGCATCTGTAGAATAAAATGTTGGGGGGAAAAGGCAGAGATATATGCCCAGTTAGAGACCAATTGAATGGTTTCAACTGGAAGAATAATTATAGCGATTAAGCACAGTAGTTTTTCTCTCTTTTTCCTGGCAGTGCTGGCTGCAGGGCTCAGGTCCTGAGCCAGGGCTCATGTTTCTGAGCAGGACTCTGACCTCAGCGTCCAAACGGGGGGCACCATCCCTGGGAGACAGAACTAAAAACCTTGGGGTCTGTTGCTATTGATGTAAGACATCCATTCCCAGCTTCCCTCTTGGTGCATGGCACACAGGAGGAAGCAGATCTAGTGCTGGCATGTTTCTTAGTGATGTTCTCAATTTCTCCTCTCAGGTCAAGCTCTGTCCTTGACAGTTTTTTGGGGGAACTGAGCCCCAAATCCTTTGTTCTRTGAAGTTCATGCCTGCTGGCCCAAATTTTCATAGCTTCCCTCTCTTCTCTTYAACACCAGGGGCAGGATTTGGCTGTAGGGTGCTCTCTGGCATCAAGGCAGGTTGGTGTCCCGCGCACTTAGAAAGTCTCCAGTGCTCTTCCCTCTCCAGGAGAAGCCAYGTGTCTCTGACCTGCCTCTGGAGGCTACAGAGGGCCACAAAGGAGGGCCGCAAAGGAAGGCCACAACTTCTCTCCCACTCTACAACAGGAATGCAACTGCTCAGCAAGTCCCAAAGCAGTCCAACAAGATGCATCTAATATCAAATATACACACGAGTATGAGACTGCACTCTGGATCTTCTCTATCTTTGTTCTAGCAAAGGCTAGAACAAGCCCTAATAAGTGCAATTTATGCTGTATGCAATTTATGGTCTTGCACCCCATCAGTCCTAAAACCTGGGATGGTGGCTGAGGTCCATCTTGATCTCCCAAGCTGCACCAGGCTGAATTCCAGTGAGACCATTCAGGCCAGCAAAGTTCCTGCCGCATGACATGGGCGCTGCTTCCTTTCGTCCCAATGGCCACAAATSGACAGACAACACCGTGTTTCTCCTGTGTTCCTGCTTCCTCTCTTGTGTCTCAGTGATGGTGTAGCCCAAAACCAAGGACCTTCTTTGCTCTGTCTTGCACAGCACTACCAGAAAGTTTCACACAAGCACCACCTAAAAACTTGCTCAAGCTGAGAGTCCACAGGAGTGCCTGGGAGAGTCCAGTTAGTTTGTATTCTGCACTGAGACTTGGAGCATCATCAAATATTGAGGAAGGATGGAGAGAAAATGTGCTCTCCTTCCTTCCTTCCTTCCTTCCTTCCTTCCTTCCTTCCTTCCTTCCTTCCTTCC
>NW_020456043.1:22578-41972 GCF_003342845.1 Nothoprocta perdicaria | reverse complement strand
CTCTCTTGTAAAAACATGATCACATATGGAAGAGACTGTTCCATCCATTTTACCTGGGAATAGGAAATATTCACTTGTCACTAGAGAATGGACACGGGATCCCTTTACCCGCCCTTGTAAGCCTAAAGCAGCCCTAGGAGCGTGGATAGTTGGACTACCAATATCTGGTTGCAGGATCACAGCATTAAAAACACATTTCAAAGGCTCAGAGAAATTCCTCGTTCCCTTTTAATTCCAGTGACTTTATTTAAAACATTCAATATTTTCTATCATTTTTGTTTCGACTTATTTTTAGCCTTTTTTCRCCCTCAAATGTATTGAAGCTGACATAATTATCGCCTTGACTTCCCCAAAGGCATGTATTTACCTACTTGTTAAAAGGCTTTTTCCATGCTGCCATGCTGTTGCTGTGACAAGATGACTTTGAAGGCACAGTAGGTAAAATAATATTGTATATTGCACAGCAACCCCAACACCGAAATGTTAATTTAACCAATAAAGTAACTACAACAKAATTATAATAATCATTATTCCTTATCTCTTAAAGGGGCTAGAAAGGGAGCTCAGATTTGCCATTTAGTGCCCGTCAGCTCTGAAATTGCTACATAAATCACTCAGAGCAGTGAAGTCTTGAATCCCATGGCCCCTAACTCATGGGAAGTCTCCAGAGAAAACCAAYGTGATTTCATAGCTGTCATCCTCCTCCTCCAGCTCCCTCCAGCTCCAGCTTCCCATCCTGGTATGGTTTTTGGTCTCAATAAATAGCATTTTATTGGAGAGAAAGGGGGACAGTTGGGATTTCTCTGTCCTGAGTGTGTCCAGCATCTCCAGGTGTGTCATTAATACCTCCTTCTGCTTCATACTGTAGGGRTGTAGCAAAAGAGGCATCTCTGAAGCCATGTAACTATGGCTATTGGAGCTATTAACCCAGAAAAGCAGATGAAGCAGCAAGGTAATATGGACGTCATCAACCCCCTTCCAAAGGTGCTCTGCTCTGCTGGGGACATATCATCCAACCAGGCAAGACTGGGTCAGCTTTGAGGAGCACATGACTCCCATTGCTTTTATGTACCAGCACGTYCCTTCCATCAAAACTGAGGTTCAAAAGGCCTCGCGTTCACCCAGGCCTCACTCTGACAGTAAGAAGATGTGTGCCGGGTCATACTCTCTGATCAGATAGTTTGAAATCACCCRTGGGATTGGGTGATGAGATCTTGCTGTCATTCATTTGAGCTTCTAGACCCTTCTACTGACTTTGAAGGAGCTCATCCCAGTGTCACATGGATGACAAGTTCAGCCTCTGAAATGAGCTACTGAAAATAGAGTAAATCTGTAGCAGTGATGGGCATTTAAGAAGCCAGAGAGCCTGCAGTGGAAAAGAAAGAGAAAGAGAAAGATGGTGAGTCTTTCTGTGGTTTTAGGTATGGCCAGCAGATGTGATGAATTCAAAAGAAATGTCCTTGGCCTCTTGATGAGGAACAAGTCAGAAAAMCTGTGGTCACAGTAGCTAGACAGAAGATGATTTGAAGGTCTACAAGGAAATTAGCCCCAGCCTGTGCCCRGTGTCTCATACGTGGCATGGGAGGACTTGAGATGTCAGGGATTGAGCTCAGTTTGGAAACATTTCCCTTTGTTTTTCTGCCCATGTAAAGCAGATTTACACTACAGGCCCAATCCCCAGTCAGATGGCAGTGTGGCTTCTCATGGTGATTCTCAAGATAGTATTAACTTGTCACAGAAGCAACAAGTGAGAAACAGAGACATTTCCATCTCCGCTACGAAAAGAGGGCACATGTCTACATTAACATCAACTTTGAATTTTTCTCCAGCATTTTTACATGGAATTCATTCTACCAGCTGACAATGTACTTCAGGAGTCCCCATTAAYGATCAGCACACCCAACCCTTGCAACAGGAAGGTTTTCAGGATAGCACTGTCTTTCTCTTGTCTTGAAAAGCCATGGAAACAGCAACATTTCAGGTAGAATAGTGGAGTAAATCTTGGTAAATGCTGAACTGGAAATTAATTGTGGCTACACTGACCAAATCACTCCATATGAGTGTGGACCAGTAGCCACCAGTGGGTATCATGAACTATGGTTCAGATTGTCCTTTTGAACTAACAGCCTACATGAATCCAGCTAGGTATTTCCTATACTTCATTTTATTACTTCTGAAGCTGGTATTTCTTCTCTCCTCTCCTCTGGGGATATTGCAGGGGCTGGACACTAGAAAATACCCACATTTCCACCCTTTGCTTTCACTAATGAGGAAATGTTCTCGTAACTCTTTCATGTGGGTTAAAGGAGAAGGGGTTTAAGCCATCTCTGCACGCCTTCTCGTCGCCCCAGCACTCCCAAGAGCATTTACCACCAAATCTGCAACCCGCCTGGCATTTCAGAGCTCTCACTGGTGAGAAACTTTCATTGTCACAGGCAAATGCCACATTGCACATTCTGGGAGCTAGAGGCGAGAAAAAGCAAGCATGCCTCTTTTTAATTTTCTCATCAGGTTAGAGGCATGCACATCATAGGGGTTAATTGTCAGCAACTTTAATTGTTACCCTATGACTCCTACTTCCCTCGTGTGTTAGTGGCACGCAGTCGGGGCTAATAGTGAGAAAATTCCACTGTAGCTCTACCACACTCTCTTCATTAGGCTAATGGAACATTTTCCTCTCATTTTCTCCCTAGGGTAGCTGTAGGAGTGCTACCTTATAATTGTTGCTCTTACTGTAATTGGCAGTAGTAGGAGTATGTATAATCTCATTGTCTTTCCTGTGTGGTGGTAGATTTATTTATGACCTATTGACAATTCCCAGCCAGCGGCGGCAGCGCAGTGAGCGTTGCATTAGCCTTTCCTCTCAGCAAAGCGAAGACTACACCAAGGCTGTTATTAACGAGAAAGAACACGAACTCAGGATGTCCCACGGGACCAAACRTTAACACGGGCAACAGCAAACAAGTGTGTGCGGATCCTGAAGATTCATGGGTATCCTTTTCCCAGGAAAAAAACCCCATCCATTGTGGAATTGCATCGTTTCCAGCATGCCTTGTCTCACTGGCAATAAAAAAAAGGGTTAAATTCATCTCCAGAGTCACGATCGGCTTCAGCGGATTATCCCCCAAAACAATGCTATTCTACCTCCAGTCATCATTTGTTGAGACCAGTAAGGACCCAGTCCWGGAGTGCACTTAAGCAAGGGTGATATCTCAGTCCGTTCCGCAAAGCACGTGCTTAATTTTCAGTCCTCACTTTGGGATTACACTGAACAGGGATTTAAACCAAATAAATTGGATCTTTCTTGTCTGACTTGATTGCTATGACCCAGGAAGAGCTTGTGGGTCACAGCTGGACACAAGTTTCCTAGGAGTACTTCCATCCAAACTCTGTTCCTCCTGACCCCAGAGCTGGAGGAAAACTCTTTTGGTCAATCACAGATGAGCATTTTTATAGAGCCCAGACCCTTAAAAAGCTGGACTTAGTCCAACATAGGAAGCTTTCCTGGCTGGAAGAGCTCAGGTAGCACCTGAGTATTGCAACAACCTGTGTATGAACATCGCCAATGGGTCCAGTGGGGCCAGGATCTGGGCCTACACCACTATTTTACACAGCGTCAGCAGGACTAGCGTTGGTGGAGGAAATAGATGAAGTCCAGTAGTGGGATAAGTCCAAAATAAAATACGGAAGTGCATGGAAAGCAAATGTCTCTCCCTCTGCTCTTCATTTTATTTATTTATTTATTTCTCCTCAGGGTTTCAAAAAAAAGTGAAGAAGGGAACAAAAATAAAAGGGGAAGCGGGTAGGGTGGTGAGGATGAAAGGAAAGAAAAGCTGAGTGAGATTTACTGGCTAAGCAATAATAAAAGAGAGAGGGAGGAATAAAAGGCGTTTGCTGCCCGCTCCCACTTTGTACTTACAAGAAAGGTCCTGCTCACCTTTGGGCTTGTAAGCCAGGTCTACCACAGCRCCCAGCTCTTCCCAGCCCAGGAGAAGCAGGTTTAGAGCTGGTCAAAGGCATTTCTGAACAGACAGGATTTTCTGTCGCAGAGGCACACGCCAGCTCCACCCCAGAATGTGACAGGTAATGAGCTTTGCTGTTTGCCACATGGAGTGCAGGAGCTATTCTGGGAGGCAAACCAGCTTTCCTCTGCTACTGAAATGCTTTGAACTCGGATGGGTTGTCTCAGGGCTGGCTCTGAATGATGAGAGCCACAATGCATACGTGATATATTTAGTGCAATTCTCCTTGGGGAGTGACAGCTAGAAGGAAAGAGAGGAGACAACCGAGAAGAGATGGTGCACTTTGGAAGCACCCTGAGCTAGCTGGAGGCACTTTGTGATGGAGTCAGAAGCTGGGTTGTTCGAAAGGGGTCTGATGGAGGTTGGACCTCCATTGAGGTGAGACCTGGAACCTTAGGGAGAGCTCTTCTAAGCATCTAATTCTCAATGAGACACTTTGGACTTATTCACCTGGCCTACATTCTGCCCAAGTCTTGTGCCAAGTGCTTCTTGTGGGTTGGTTCTTGGCTTTTCGGAGCCTTTAGCTACTAGGAAACAGCCAAACAGGGTCCTTAGGTGGAATTTACTTAATTGACTATGGCTTTTAGCCACCGTGGTGAGTACAGGGTTTAGATATCTTCGGGGCTYTCTTGAAAGGGTTGAGAGACCATGACCATCCATAGAAAGAACTAATATGGGTAGGTCCAGTTGGAGCTTGACCTTAACATGATGGAAAACAAAAGCATGTAGTTACCTTGCAGAAGACACAGGCAACGTTGTCAGATGTTAGGGGTTCTGGGGACTTGCACTGCTGAAAAATTTTCAAAGAGAAACAAACTCACGACTCCAGGAGGAGATGGACACACACAGCCTGTGATCTTTGAAAGCCCCTCCTTTGAGCCTTGCATGTCTCAGCACAGTGACCATCTTGCCATTGCTCTTAGATCCCACCAAGCCATGCCCTCTTCTGGTCCAGGTATTGAAGCTGACTGTGGTGGGGTYGTCCTTCCCAACACTGTCACAGGGTCTGACCTCCTAGCTCAAGCCTACTAGGTCTCAGTGGGTGCCAGGCAAAGTCTAACTTGCAGGACAAGGAAGAAGAGCCCTTAATAGTCCCCACGAAAGCCAGCATATGTATCGATGGACAGAATAGATTTTTGGAATCAGAAGGGTGGTTTTGCTTATCTTTTGCTGCATACAGATAAGCCCATTAAAGCAAAGTCAGGCACAAGATATAACTGTATGATCCATGTAAAAGGCATTGGAAGGTGTTTGTTGTGCTGAGACACTCCACCCCAGCAGATTTTTTCTTCTTTATAGGACAGACTTGACCAGAACCAAAATGTCTTCCCAAGAAAACCAGTAGCAGTCACTCCCCATTGATTTCAGTAGGAYCAATATTTCAGCACTGTTCACTGGTCTGTACAGGAGATATTTTACYGGGATCACAAGAGATCCCAGTACTCTGTGTGGAAAACATGGGTTTAGAAGAAAAAGCAATCTGGGAACTGAATCACCACAGTATTACCATAGACATTAGTACACCATATACCACTTCCATTTCCATTTCTTCTTTAGCCTAGACCAAGAATAAGTTGTCTCTTAAAATCTAAAGAAATGAATGTGCCTACTCTGTGTTGAAAACAAGGCCTTCAGAGCAGCCCCATCTCAGTTTTCAGTTGTTTGCAGGCTACCTGGCCGGCGGTGCCCACCCAAAATAAGCTGTTGAGATGTGTCCAGACTGCAGGGTTCCACGTATGGCCGTGTCTGAGCTTGCCAGCCTCACTGGGTTGGTGGAAGTGGGTGCATTTCTACAAACCAGGCACAAATTCGCTGGGTATTTTGAGCAAAACAGCAAGTAAACACACGCCCAGGCTTTTACATATGAACTTTACTTTTTTTAATCAAGGCCTGGYAATAAGATCTCTGAAAGCATGGAGCATCCTTGGCCATGCTGGAACCAGAGCATRGAGCAGAGCAAGGCAGAATGACTGCCTGAAGGTCCATGTCTGCCCTGTCTGAGTCACCCACATGTCATCGCTTTCTAAGACTTGACAGCATCGGAGAGGACAAAGGTTCTTTCATTTTGTGCTTAACATGAGCAAACCTGCAAATGAAAGCGAGGGCGCAGCGGGGATTCCAGCAGCAGCAGGAATTTGAGTCCACAAGATGGAACAGATCTCACAGCAACCCAGCAATGTCGGCAGCGACCGTGATCGCTGCTCATCCCACCCAGCCTTGCAGACCCAAGACGAGCCAGATGGCCTCATGTTTGAGACTCTCACCCCCCAAAAATTGGAACACTTTTACAGGATCCTAAATGAATCAGAACGATTTTGCATCACAAGAGAGTTGTTTGCGTGGTGGTGGTGTCCACTGCTAGATCCTCCAAAACAAAAGAGCAAGAGAGAGTTACAGCTGCCCACACTTTAATTGACTTCATTCTTGGCAAAAGCATTTTCATGTCACTGATTTTAAGCTGATTTTAGGTCTGTGCAGCTCAAGACAGAAGAGGTCTGTGCGCCTCTGCTGCCATCACTGTGCCTCCTACCTCTCCACATGGCTCTGGGGCCACCATCAGCTTGATCTGCTCCCTGACCCAGCTGAAAGTCAACTGAGTTTCCTCTTGGTGTTCAAATGAATCTTCTCCCCAACTCACATGACCAAAGCAGAGATGTTCACACTTTTCTGTAGGCTGGATATGGCCCTGGCCTTCATTTTACCATCCTCCCAGACAGACTTCACCAGTGACTTCTCACTGGTGGGGGCATCTGAAAGTAGCACCACCTTCACTTGATGTTAGATTCATTGCAAGACTCCAGCTTGTGGAAATTAATCTTTCCCTTGTGTGCTCSCTAGCGAAATGCACCATCCAACATTATCAAACCCAGCTGGTTTGCGTGACTGGCTCTTGCTCAGTCGTCAGCTTATTTAGAAAAGTCAGTTTGCTAATTGGGAAAAGTTTAATGAATTTTTGTTTTATGAAAAAAAAAAGATTACTTTATATTACCAATGTGTTCATTTGAAAAATTCATTACATTTATGTATTGTGTTTTCATGTAAATACCTCTGCCAAAATGCATTAGCAAAGAATACAATATTATGGTTCATGGTTCATGTAGTATCTGAAAGGAATAATTGTATAACTAATCAGTGAAAACAAAGTAAATGTTCCTCTTGAGCTTGTACAATAAAAAAAAAATGAATTAAAACTATTCAGGCTCAAAAATGCAAATATGCCATGTTTCCCATCAGCAAGAAAATAAAAAAATAATATTTAAAAACTTTATATGAGATCCAGAATCTCTTGGATTTTTTGACAGTATTACTGCATGGCGTGGGTCCAGCCTTGGCTCAAAACATTTCTCCATATGCCTTGTTTCAGCCCCAAAAAACAGTTCAGGGCTGGTTTGGACATGGATAACTTATTGTTTGGGGTGGCTTTTAGCTGAAATTATTTAAATGATCTCTAGAGTGTCTTAGAATAACAGAAGTTTGTTGATAGAGGGAAAAAACCTGGAAACGCATCCTTTCCATGGCCCTGATGCAGCAGCTGCCCCTAATGCCACCTCCTGCCATGGTCCCTTGGAGCCCTAAGTGCCCTTATGCAGCAGCACATCCCTCCTGCGTGGCCTTGTCTCCAGCTGCTGCCTGCCCTGTCACAGTGTCACCTCTCTCCGTTGTGACAATGGGCAATTTAGGTAATCGGGTCTCCTGAGTGTGGATGGAGGAGGGATGCACGGAAATCTTTCCATTCCTCTTGCTACACCATACTGGAGGACTGTCCCTCCAACCAAGTGACTGTCACAAAATACATTTAACAATGGCAAGAACCCAGAGGGAGGAGGAGAGAAAGGGGAAATGCCAATGGGGAAGAATTAGCCAGGTCCCAGGCATGGCTAGTCAAGGAACTCAGAGCAGAGACAGCACAAGCAATAGGAAAAGAGAAACAGGTTGGCCTCAATGGCCAACAAGGGTTGGCAGCAGATCCCAGCTGAAAGACAGGTGCTTCCATGAAAATCATTAAGATTTTTGGGCAGTTGTGATTAAGCAGGGSAAATACAGATGTTTGTGATCCAAAGGAGGTGATGAATTCGTGCCTGGAAGCGCCACCAAGGCAGTAAAAGGCAAATGCTGCATGCACAGTCCTGTGTTGGGACTGGTGCCACCAGTCACACACCATGAGCAAACCAGTGAGCATTGATGTCCTGCAGAACACGGATCTTCTCAAAGGCCATCCCAGCACCAGGAAGGGACAGTCTATCCCTTCATCCACAGAGGTCACAGGCCCTGCTGAGACCCAGGAGGGAGCAAGGAAGCAGAGGGATCTGCTGCCTGAAAAAGCCTTAGGAAGGAATTAAACTCCTGGGCAGCAACAGTGCAGTGGAGTCAGGTCCAGAGCTAAGCAGAGTCAAGCCCGGAGCTAAGCAGCCAGCTGCCATTGTCCATCCCTGGAGAACATTTCACAGATTCACAGAATATTTAAGGTTGGAAGGGACCTCTACAGATCATCTAGTCCAACCTTAAGTTTAGAAGTTTCCATCAAAACTCTCAGGRTGCAGGGAGCAGGGAGAGGTCCTCGGGAGACTGTGGAAGGGGTCACCTGGGTTGACCTGCAAAATACTGATAGGAAGCACCCGGCTGGTATCTCTGAGGATGTGTGGTGACCACTGCTGTGCTTCTGATGCCCAAGACCTACATGGAGTCCATGCACCCTGGCAGATTTCTTAACAGATGAAGTAAGGAAAAAAAATCCAGCACCTGCACCAGTTTGAGATTTTCTGACTTTCTGACAGTGCCTATTGTGAGGTGATGTGAATCCCATCCCTGACGGTTGAGTTGGGACACAAACCACTTCCAATCCTTGTCTCAGCAGCTGGGATGCCCCTTTTCCCAGAACCAGCCTCATTCCTGCAGAACAGGCAGCAGCCGCAGTGCTGAATTATTAACCACCTCTGGGCATGCACCACCTCGCTGAGCCCAAGCCAGATGGAAGTGCTCACACAGCGATTTCCAAATATTTTGGGCGCTACCATGAAAGCCTAGATTGTTACTGATAGCAAACAGATGGAATTATCTTAGCTGGTGTCTTCTCTGCGCCATGAGAAGGAGGTCAAGAGGCAACACAGACTTGGCTTCYCCCAGCTGTTCCCGTGCAGAAATGGTCCTGCCTGAGTGTGCACTAGCTCTCTTTAACCACAAGAGTGTGCCTGAGCCACAATTTTGGGAAGAAAATGTTAGCATTTCGCTAAGCCTCCATTAAATCTCTTCTGCTTTCTGAATCTTGATACTGYGTTAACTCGTCTTGCAGACGAAAGGGAGCTTTTGTGTTCTGCTTCCTTTCCTCCCTGGAATAAGTTTGTAGCCCTGACCATTGAGGTAAGGGTGGATAGGAGTGATCCCACAGCCCCACGATGAGAAGCTGAGATGATTCTGGGAAGTCCCTGCCCTTGAGAAATCTGTGTCTCCCCTTGCCTTCTTCAAGGGAAAAGTCCTGGCTTTGGCCCAGTTTTGTCCCTCTTTCCCCCTGTCAGGAGCATGGAGGGCATGGAGCAATCCAGGGCTGTTGAAGAGGGAAAGGAGATGGTTCCTGCAGGTTGGAGACATAAAGAAGCCTGGTCCATGAATCCCAAGAGGAGGATGTTGTCTGGGTGACATATCCCTGTAATTATTTACACAGGCATGTTACATATATATCCACACATATATGTGTGTGTATATATATATATGCTTAATATATATGTGAAGAATAAATACGAGGAAAAAAAGGTGATGGTCAGAAGCTCTTCTGGCCTCTGCACTGTGAGCTGCTGAGGGAGAAATTATTCTGCCTCCATCTTTGTAATCACAAAGTTTCTGCCCTGATCTCCACCAGTTCCTTGTCCATGGCTACCAGCCTGGCTCTAGATGGGTCCCAAATGGCCCTGTGACATCCTCCTGAAATTGGAGCAAATGTGGGTTTAGGAGTCTCTTTGTCTTTGAAGGTGGACAAGATCCACTCTCCATGCCAGGAGGAAGTGGAGGTGACCCAAATGGGGCCACCTTCCTGAGATCCTGTCCCTGCCCTGGAAATTTGAGCATTTTCCTCTGGATGGATGTCCAGAATCCTTCCATCCGCTTGACTTCTGAAATAAGCTCATTTAAAACAACTTTTGTTGCATTAATTCAGCAGTGTTGGACCCTTTGGGAGGGAGGTTCTTGGTTCTTTCTGTGCAGGCACATAAATGTTTTCCCTCCATGCTTACACACACAGCAAACCAGGRGGACATATTCTGACCAGTCTTCCTGGCTCAGATCTGCTTCTCCCAGCAAGGGATAGATTTGGAGACTTGTTCTTTCTCTTATCACCCTTATACAAGATAGAAATACTGTGGTCATTAAAATAACCCAGGTGAGAAAATCATTCCATGCAAATACAGCTAGATCACTTTCACATGTTTTGAATTACACCTTACAGGTGAGGCAGTGGTGCTAACGAAACTGCAATATAACAGTTAAATTCAACAACAACAACTTAAATATAAATGAGACTAATGAATAACTGTGTGAGTGCTAAATACCTCTTAGTTTGAGGTTCTTTTAAAAATTCTGGACACAGATTTTCACCTTCTCTGACTGGCATGCCTGTTATTTCTCTTATTGAATTCTGATGGTCATTGAATTCTTATTTTCAAGGCCTATCTCTGCTGCCTCCAAGATTTCATTCCTGAGCGGTAATAAACCACTCAAGTCAAACATTACTTGCTTGTGGATAACTCCTTTTTCCTAATTTTATCTTTTAGTSCTGGTCAACACAGAATTTCCTTGGAGTTTTATCATACGTTTCTATCATGCAAGTATTGGGATCAGTTGGGTCAGACACCTTCACAAAAATCTTGAGATTTGACTGTCCTAAACAGCTCTTTACTATCAGCAAACAGTGGGCCCTCACAGTCCTCTCCTTTCCTGATMATTTCCAAATATTTTGAACAGCACCACTGGATATTCAAAGAGATCCTGCTGATCAACTGTCTATGGTGAAAAACTCTCTTTTCAATATACATATTTTGTTTTCTCTCTTTAAAACATTTAGTAATTTTGGCAAGGAGTTTCCCTTTTACCTCAAGTCCGTGTCATCTCTTAAGGAATATATTGTGAGAAATCTGCTAAAAGCTTTCTGTAGTAGCAAGCCTGCCTCACTCTCAGCTATTTCCAAGTGTCTTGTTCTAGAAATTAGATTACACATCTTGCTAATTTGCCTGCTAATGGAAACAGGACCTGCTGGTCTGTGGTTTTAAGGGTATCCCTTACAACACTTAACATAAGAAAAACCACACTGAATCAGACTGATTCAAGCAACACTTGGCTTTATGTCTCCAGCACTGGCCAAAGTCAACGCCTAGGAAGAATGTAAGGGCAGGATGARCATAAAGTAGAATTTCCACTGATAATATCTCAGTCTTCTCCAATTTGCCTCTCGGGACCTTCCTGAGCTAGGGATGTGGGTAGGATTTTAGTGGCCTTCAGTGGCTGTTTCTGTCCGGCCTCTTGAACCCACATGAACTGTTGTCACTCACAGTTCCACTTTACGTACAGTTTTTTGCTAAACCTCTCCCATAAAAAGGGACCAGAATTGAGCTGCTTAGGATGGAGTGAGTCACGGATTTGCCCCATGGCACAAMAACCTGAAAAAAACTGGTGTCACATTTACCACTTTCCATTCCTTTGRTAAGTGTCATTGTGTTTATACTATTTCTTGTTACACTTCTGAGGCTTATTTCCTCTTTATAATATTAAAATTCAGGAAGCTTGACGTTTTCTATCCTGCATCTTTCAGAGGATGGTGGAAAACATCCAGTACTCATTTTATCACTCTACTTTTTGGACAGTTTCAGTGCGGTCTGTTTCCTTTCATACAGAATTAAAAGACCATATAACAGGTTAGTTTTTCCATGTTTTATTGTTTTAAACAATCAGTTTAATTTAGGTCCCTTTTGTGTTTCCTTTTCACAGAGCGTGTAATCAAAATGTTTACTGGCAACTGAAGGCCTCATGAATGTATGTATATATTAGAGGATAAATGAAGAAATTACATTTTTAGTTCATTGACACAAGTATTCACCCCCCACAACATGAATTTGAGTTTAATCAAGACCCAAACAAAACATCTTGACTTTCTCATTTCAATTGCTAAATGCCCACCCGGGTTGCATATGAATGAATTGCAGACCAGAAATTATGTGCATAAATTATTTGGCAAACAAGCCTGAGTAACGAACGAGTGTGGGTGAATTGCTGTGTTGGGGAAGGGAGAGCGAGGCATGATTCATTCAATCACCTGCTCATTATGACTGATTCCCCTGGCTCAAATGAGGCCATAATCAAGGATCCTTCAGTTTGGGGGTGAGTTCAGATGGGTTGTGAGCCAGGAGACACAGAATTTGGGAATTTCTCCATAGCCGTGGCCAGCGCCTGTGGCCTCCAACACTCCCCCAGAACAATGAAGCCACAAGACCGTTCAGATGCAGACGCTCAGACACAAGTCAGGAAATTACAACCCCTGATCTCACTTTAAATAAAAATTGAGCTTATCTCTGTCAAATAATAGTTGAGTATTGGCCTCATCCAAGCTGCCTGTTATCTTGTAGCGTAAGTAAGCTTATCACATATGTACCGGTAGGATATCAGATGTTGTATCTGAGCTTTGGCACTTGGACTTGACACAGAGTTTGCAGTGCAGCCTAATGAGGCTTTCCCCTGCAAAGCCTGTTGTGGAACAGCTCGCAGTTTTGGTGAGCTATTTTTCAGCATATCCCCAAGGCTAAACCTTGCTGAGGTGTTGTTTGCAAGAGGACTTCGACTTTGGCAATGGCCTTCATAGTAGGCAGGTTATTTTGAGGATATGTCACCCTTTGCTCTTGTGTCTGCTGTGTGATGCCTTCCTGTTCCACAGTTGTGACAAGGTACATCCACAGAGCTGAACAGTCACTACCTGAAAATGTGGAAATGATAAATGGACCAAACCAGACACAAATACATGTTCCCAGATGTGATTACAGAAGAGCTTTAAGATATGAGTGAAAAACCTTTATCTCTTGAATAAGGCTGCCATCTAACCCTTTTTTTATGGCTGCTCTCCACCCGGCCATGTCCTCAGGCTCACCCCCTTGCTTGCTGCACCCATGCAACACGTAAAGTTCAGCTTCACTGCTTTCTACTCTGCCCTTTTCCCTCGTGGTGCCTGTTTAGTAGGTCTGACATTTCAGGAGAAGCACTGTGCCAACTGTGCTAGACACCCTGGAAAAAAAAAAGAAAGAAAAAAAAAATAGTCTGTATCCAGACATCACCCAAGAACTCAAATATTAACAAAAATATCTTACTCCTGAAGATGGGAAGCTTTTTGGCTACATCCCTCTCTGATCTGAGTTTTGRTGTCTTGGTCTTGTGGCTGAATTACATAACCCGGTGAAAGCAGGAGGAGGTTTCCTGTGCAATCACAGGGCGAGACAGACCATTAGCACCAGCCAAAACGGGCTGCGTTCCGTGTCCCAGACACATTTTCAGGATCTGCCTCTGAAACACTCTCAGACTGGCTACAAGGCTCCTTCAGTGCAGCTTGAAGTATGTGTTTGAAATGCCTTGAAGAAGGCAGGTGCCACTTTCCCCCTTTAAAGGAGGGAAGTAGCAAGAGCAGGGAAGAGATTAAAAGGAGCATAATGGAGTCACATAGTGGAGAAACAGGTTTCTGCTGTACAAGTCCATTGTCACGTTGACAGCTTTGCCATTAAACGCTGTGTAGATTTACTGACCTATTGTCTGCTCCMAGGGCTGTAGTAGCCAGTGGCTTTTTCCCAATGTAGGGGCTGGAGATCAAGCCCATAGTTGTCATGGCTTTGTGCAGGGCCGTCAAATGGCATCAAATAACAGAAAATGAAGTGTTCTGAGGAAATACACAGTGAGGGAAGATGGACAGCTCAGCTAAATCTGAACTTTGGTTCCACTGACCACTAGAACAATATAAAGGTGAGCTTTCCAAGCAACTTCTGCTCCAGCCACTCTCCTCCAGCTACTCCTGATTTCCTGGGCATCAGTACAAGGTTGTGCAGAATACACAGTCAGGTCATTTGGAGGATATTTTTGAAAACATTAAAAAAAAATCCCTTGAACTATTCTGGGAAAAGTGTAAGTAACACTTTTCTGCCTCTGAAAGGAATCTGGAAACGTACATTTCCACGCTAAAAGCAAAATCCCACTTCATATCTGTGGCCCTGCATGAATCTGCTAAGCTTCAGCATGGAATAGGCAGCATGAGTTAAAGTCTTGCCCTAGGAAAGTCAGAGTCGAGTTATTGTTCAGTAGCATCAGGATCTGGTTCAGTGTGAATAGAAGAAAAGTTAAGGCAAAGTTATGAGAGCCTAGTCTGCAATATACTTAAATCCACATTTAAGCTTAAGGTCATGAATAGTCCCAAGTCACATTCAAGTACTGGATATRCTGGTCTTAAGTGAATAAAATTGGGCTTATGCACGCACAGCAATAAATTTTAAGGATGATGTTTTAAGTTGCCTAATTCCCTGCAGCCTTTTGGAGTTTCTGTTTCCAGTTATCTTAAATATCTGTAGGATGACTAAGAGAGACAGAGTGACAAGATCAGGGCTGAGGCAACGTGGTGTGGAGCACATGGCGTTTTGCTTTTCAGGCCACATACCCTACCTCTGCTCCATAGGGGAGTCATGTTAAAGGGGATATTTGACACTGCAGTGTCATATAGGAGAACTGAGGCTTCACATGCCCCTTTACACTTAAACGCTTGCTTAATCGTCAGTGTAATGTAATCCTTAATATAATTATTAGTTTATTTAAATTAGTAAATTATTAAATACATCACTGGTTCTATTCTCAGTTTCCCACCAGCAGAGTTAATAAAATGAGTGCAAAATCCACTTTTTGACAATGTTAGACTACTTCATTGCTGCAAGCTGAATAAGACCAAGATAGGAAGATACCTGAAGAATCTTCTCTAATCTGTTCCTGTAACAGGGCAGGACTCACTATGCATTTTTTTGGTGTTAAGAACTTTCAATAAGTGGAGAAGGGCTCCTCTTTTGTACTTTCTTTTTATTCCACAGAACTCCAAATCACACTGTTGATCTCCAGCCTATCTCTGGATAATCGTCTGTCCCTTTCTAAGCAAACCAGCTTGCACTTGTCTTTATGAAATAGCGTCCTCTCCTTTTCTGACTGTCTTTCCAGTTCATCAAGATCCATGGGAATTCTYTCCCTGTCCTCCCTGTCCTTTTTAGATGATCCCCCAGGATCTTCTAAAAACACTAACATTCCAATGTATTTAAATATTTTAAATTCTACTTTAAATACTTTTAATTAGATTATGACTTTTTTTTTTTTTCAAAGGGCTCTAGTGTCAGTTTAACTCTGTTCCTGCTGAATTAAAAAACAAATTTCTCATTGGCTCCACTGGAAGCTCAGAGATTTAAAAAATCATTTCCCTTTCATTCAGAGTTGAATGAAAAACTGGTAACATTTTTTACCAAAGAAATGGTAAATATGAAACCTGCTCTTATGCAGATTTCAGCAAATAAGCCTGAAAGGGCACAGATTCACATGCTTTTAAAAACACTATAAATATCCTACATGTTTTCTTTTGTTTGACAGGTGTAAAACACACCTGAGTCAAGTGGTTTGAGTTCACAAGTGTTGCCTGGCGTCACTGCAAGAAGCGTGCCTGGTTTTCCTGCCAGCGCGCTCCTCACACARCAAACCGGGATGGGTCAGAGCGCGTGGGTGAGTCGCTCAGGTAAGAAGATGAACACACTGCCTTGCTCAAGCTAAAACACCTCCTCATGTAACGCCGAGAGCACCCAGCAACGATGGAACAAGCAGCCAGACGGAGGAGAAAGCCAAACATGCCCAAGYCTCACAGCACTTGTGCTTCTTGCCAGGGATTGTTTTCTGTGAGCTGAGCCTACACACGCTAGCTGAGATCCTAGCCACCGACGTTGACTTTATGGTGGCACACTRGCTTTTCAAGTACATCGTGTCTGCAGCTTCCCTCCCCACCTCCTTTTCCTTCCTTTTCTGAGAAAGGGTTTGAAAGAGAAGAGCTGTCCCTGGCTATTTGCCAGGGAATGCATCATTTTCAATCGATCGTTCCTCATTAGCTTCACARGCCGGATGCTTGGCACGGTGGAATCAATGCTCTTCTATGAAATCATCTCTAAATAAACATCTCCACTCTTATATACATTTTCTCTTGGTTTACAAGTACACATAAAGCCCCGATGCAACATCAAGGCAGGGAGATTCCTTCTGCCCCTTCCATGGTTTATAAGCACTAGAGAAGGCTGCCGTGTCCCCACAAGGCTGGGAGAAGACCTTGAACCACGTAGGAGTCTTGGCAGAGAAGCAAAGACAGGAAGAAAGCTCTTCTTGAACGGCTCAAGAGTTCCTTATTAGAAACAGCATTCTCGAATGTGCCTACTGGCCCCATCCCTTACTCCTCCTGCTCAGCCATGATCTTCTCCTCCCACAGAGAGCAGGCAAGGAAAAGAGAAGCCAGCTTTAGTTACCAAGGCCTCAGAGAAGYTTCAGCTGTAGTAGAAACCTACAAGCAAGAAATGGAATAAATATTATCATGACTGACTCATCCTCCACAGCTCTCCRCTCATTCATTTATTTATTAGTTTATTTATTGCATCTCCCAAATCTCTCTCGCTGTCATTTCAGGCTTGATTTCAATGTAGCTACAAAGGTGAAGGCGGCAACTGCACTGGTGTGCTCATCTTGACACTACAAGGCCCTGTCTCGCACGCAGACAAATGTCACATCCCCAGAGACTGCTGTCAGAAGAGATGCAGTGACTTCCGTGTGCTCTTCTGGAAAAATAAGCACGGTTATGGCACAGGGTCATTGCTGTGGGAATTTCAGAGGCTAGAGTGCTGTCCAACACTACCCTCTTGTGATTCCTCTTGTTACAACACTCTTTCCAAGCCACAGTTTTTCCAGATGGACCGTTTTACATGAAGATTCCCTTTCTGAGCAGCACAAAGCCTTCCATTTAAGCAGACGGCTTGCTCAGTGGGAACTGAACAACATTTGGTGTGTACACACACATTTTGTTTTTACTGAATTCCTCTTTCACGGTGATTATAACCTTACATAATTTGATATATATGATTATCTGCTGTTTCAGGAGCCCAGGCAGACCTGCCATTTCCACCTACACCAGCACGTGTTGCACTTCCTAAATGCAGTTAGGCGCAGAAGTTCTAGATTTGTTTATACTGCTTTACTATCCCTTTGTATTCATCTGAGGTGGAGGGGACAGAAGTCAAGTTTTAACCGAATGACCATCTTTGCCCACGCAGTTCATTGCTTGGCTCTGAAGAAATCACAGCTCAGGCAGCGTGGCCAGCACAGTGCAGGGCAGTTATTACCCCAGGTCCCTTCTTTGTTAAACATTGACTTGCTCCTACTGCTTGCTTCCCCTGATTAAGTGCAGCTCAATGCTCTGTGTACAGCTCAACATCCTAATTTTTGGTGCAGCTGAGATGTTGCCATTGTTATGACAGGGAACACGACGTGTTCATATGTCTGTTTTCCAGGAAGGCTTCCTTGACAGTAACTGCAGGGCTGATTCAGTGACCAGATACTTCCCTCCAGTGTCTAAGAGGAAAAGAAGGGCCATCAATAGCTCCCTTTCTTTTTAGAGATAACACAACTTTATAGGAACAGTTCCCTAAGTGTGTRCTGTTTTCTTTACAGACCAATTAGCCATAGAAACCTTCGAGTCACACAAAACAATGAGGCAGGAAAACAAAAGAACACACAAAGGTGCTCAGGTCCCACCCCAGCTTCAGAGGAAGGAGAGCTCTGCAGCACCATGAGGGTGCTCACAGCTGGCAAAGGTTCAGAAAGCTGAGCGAAATGATCAAAAATGCACCTGAAGTTATTAAATAACATGGTGCCACATCCAGTACAGAAGGTCCATTTAAAATGTACCAGTTTTCTTTCTTGTCACCCTAATACAAACAAGAAATAAGAGAAATAATAGATGAGGCAGCCTTTCCCACTGAGAACATATCAACAGTGGTCCTAGGACACATTGCACGTAACTTCAAACAGTCTGTTTGAAATGAACTGGTCACATCGAGGTCCCATATTTGATGGGACGATGCCACCTGCGAGACACAGTTCATCTGAGCAGATCTGTAAATCCCATTTAGGATGAATCCTACCCACAAAAGTGCCTCCGTGGAGGTGCAAGGGAACCACAGGCCACTGGCTCAGAGGTKCCTGCACTCTGTGCACCTTTGGCCAGGCGGAATCTCACTGTGGACAATGAACTGTTAAGGTCAACATCCAAACTAGGACCTCCCGAGCCTGGACGTGGTTCAACAGGTACTGGAAGTGGAACAAAAAAAAAAGTTTCCAAAATTGCCCAAAATTGCACGCAAGAGAGGGTTTTTCTTTCCCCCCGTGCTACCTGTGACCTCATTGCAGTATAAGGTGATTTATTATAAAACCACAGCATTTATTATAAAACCACAGCATTTTCACCCTGCATGACCATTTAGGAGCCGGCTTGTCTTCCTAGCACGGGCAGCACCGTGACACGCGGGCCCGGACGCTCCGGCCACGCAGCAAACGACAGCCGAATTCGGGCCGCCGCCACGTGACGTTTATTTGATTTTGGGCCGCCGCTCCGTGSCGTTTGTTTGCTCTTTTCTGTTGAAACCAAGCGCAGTGAACTCCTGCCAGGGCAGCTCCGTCGGGCCTGCGGAAGCCCCCGCGTGCCCCAAAGGCGCTTCAGCTGCCTGGTTTTCACCCAGGGCTTCGCCTTTTCGCCCACTTTTACTCAGCAATTCGCAGTGGGAAGCCTGGAACTCCAGGGCTCATTTTCCTCCTGGTTAAAGAGCCGTGTCGGGACATGTAGGGAAGTTACCAGGTTTTCCCTAGGACCGGGGCTGCCGCTGCCTTGAGAACCAGGAGAAAAGGGGGTTTCAGCACAGGAGGACATGGAGCTTCCACCGCCAAGGGGAAACAGCCGACTTTGAGGGACGGCTGCTTATTTTGAGGGACACATGCTTATTAATAAATAATGTAAACACCACGAGGATTTATTTACTGGGGTGGGCAGCAAAAACCTAAATCAATTAATCCTAATGCTAAATAAATCAATCAGTTATGGAGAGTGGCTGAGACTGGTGACCCAAGAGTGGGCAAAGCAGCAGAAAAAGCCACAATTTCAGTGAGGATTCCCTTTAAATTCGACTCGAGGGCAAAGCGGCAGAGAAAGTGATTCCCCGGGTGAGGATTTTTTTGTTTTTTTTCACAATTTTTATCGGCTTTCCCGGGGCGGCGCGCGGGCCCGGCGGGCGTTGCCAGGCGGCGCCG
>NW_020456043.1:0-22263 GCF_003342845.1 Nothoprocta perdicaria | reverse complement strand
CTGTGTCGCTCTCTCCCGTAGGACATGGCCGAGGTACCGCCGGGGCCTAGCAGCGTGCTGTCCCCGCAGGGGGACGCGCTCTCCCCCTTCCTCGGAGGAGGAGGAGGGGGGGCCGCAGCTTCCTCCTCCTCCTCCTCCTCCTCTTCCACCGCCGCCGCCGCCGCCGCTTGCACTGGCGCCCAGGACGAGGAGGCCGAAGAGGAGGAGGAGGAGGAGGCGGCGGGCGGCCGGCAGCAGCAGCGCGGAGGAGGCGACGGCAGCAAGGGGGGCCCGCAGCCGCCGCCGCGCCGGCAGCACCGCCACCCGCCGCACCACAACCACCAGCTCAACGGCCTCATCAGCCCCGAGCTGCGGCACCTGCGCGCCTCGCTCAAGGGCAAGATCCTCGGCGCGGAGGCCGCCGAGGGCGCCGAGAACAAGCGAGCCGGCAAAACAACGGGCCCCGGCCCGCGGCAGCCGTCACCGCCCGCGGCCGCGGCGGCCCCGCTCGGCAACCACCTCCCTCCGCAGCCAAGGACTGCGCCCTCGCCGCCGCCTCCTTCTCCCCCGGCGGCAACAGGGGACAGGAGCCAGGCTGCTGCCACGGCTACGACTGCTGCGAAGAGGGCAGCCCGCAATGGACTGGCAGGAGGGACTGGCTTGGAGGAGGAAGAGCAGGAGGAGGGGGATGAAGGAGGGCAGGAGGAGGAGCCCCTGCAGCTACTCTCCGAGTCCCTGGCAGCAGCCTGCAGTTTGAAAGGCTCGGGAACGGACTCTCAGCCCGAGGAGGACCTAACGATACGATACGTGCGATACGAGTCTGAGCTGCAGATGCCCGATATCATGAGACTGATCACCAAAGATCTGTCTGAACCCTACTCCATTTATACATATAGGTATTTTATCCACAACTGGCCACAACTTTGCTTTTTGGTAAGTGCCTGGGGCGGAAGCAMTTGGGAGTGGTTTGGGGCTGGGGAGGGGAGGATTAATAGGGGGACATTTGTGGAAATAATGATATTTTTTGTATGGATAAGGGGAAAGAAGGAGCTTTTCTGGAAGTGCTTTTCCCTAACGACTTGCCCTCACCACGTGTGCCTGTATAGATCCTGTGCCCAAAGTTCCTGTGTTCCTGAGTAGATGTTTTCAGCAGTGGTGGAAAGGTTTGAACACAGGCCTGAGGAACTCGGAGGTCGTAATCTTGGTTTTGACAGTGACTTTTGGGACCTTTGGCAGCTCACTTTTATTGTTCTACCTCAATTCTTAGGCTTATATTAAAAAAAAAAAAAAAAAAAAAAATTTAGCCCATTAGTGTCTTATGAGCGCTTAGTAATTCTTGCACAATGGTTTTGAAACAGACCTCGCCATGGTTAACCTATAAATGCTAAGTGATATATGGAGAGACAGTATTAAAGGCTTTAAAGACTTTCTGATTTGCTGTCTTACTTTAAAAAAGACACAACTGTTGCTTCGTACAGTTGTGATGGTGTATGTGGCCTTAAAGAAGTTTTCATGCTCTTTAAACTTTCTTGCAGTACTAACAACTTATTTAGTTTCCCTTTCTTCAYACTATGGTATTGAAAAGTTTTAGAAAGGCTGCCTAAAAACTGTATCAATATTTAGTATTTCTTATGGAAAAACAATCCCTGGGCAGTTTTAGAACCTGCATCTTGGTTGAGAAGCCAGCTGTTAGGATGCTCATCCATCCACAGGTATGTGAAACTGAGTGTAATTTGGCCTGAGGGGTGTAGGTGCATAGCAGAACCTTAGTTGTGCTCAGTGTACTCTAAAATTGAGGATTTGGGGGATATATAGTATTTTTTGCTAACATAAATGATACAGTTTTCTTTCTTGATGCTTTAATTAAGGTCAGATGCTCTTCTCAAGGAGACATATATATATATATATTTAGTTAGATTCAAGATACCCTTCAATTCAGGAGAATCTCTGCAAAGTTTTACTAGGATATGAGTACAGGAGGTCAGGCTAATGGAATCCATCTGGCCTTAAACTTCCTGACTGTTCTCATTTTAGGGTCTGATATAATTTATAGCAGGATTTATATGATTTATAGGAGGATTTTCAGAACTGTGCCTCCTAAAGCCCTGAAGAGGGAATACAGTAAGATTACAGGAAGTTGAGCAAAGCATTACCTTTTGAAACCAAGCAAAATTATAAAATTATATGAAAACCTTTGTGACTTCATTTACCTTTATGCTGTTAATTATAAGCAGACTGATCAGAGCAAAATGATTTCTTTTTCAGGCATTGAGCCTACCCTAGCTATGTGTTATTAATTTCATACAGAAATGCTTGTGAGCTACAAATGTCCCTAGTGTATTGTTGGTAATGCCAAGGAAGTGTTAGCTCTTACAACATCACAGCACATTTTTCTAGTCTTTTTATATATATATATATAAAATAAATATATATATATAAAACATATATATATTTGTCAGAGTAACTTGAGAATTTTGCTATGAAAGTGGCAATAGCAGATTGTTTGACAGAGCATTAAATATTTGATCTCTAATCTGTTTTTAAAACAAGTGCATTCAAAGAGTGTTTTCACTAAAGGAAAACATCTCTTAAGCTTATTTCCTAGTGACAAATTCATTTTTATTTAATAACCTTGAATCAACAAAACTTTGGTTGAACTATGCAAGGCTGCTCAGATTTRCCATTTTTTATTAAGTACAGAACAGTATGAAGCACATGAAGCTGTAGAGAAGGACAAACATTTCAAGTAATTATCAAATTGTTTTATATACGTGATAATTTGAAACTCTTGCACTGTGTTGAGTCAAAATTGTGTTTTGTGACTAATTTTTAGCATTTTTGAGGTTTGCTTTTAGAAGTTTTGTTGAAGACTTTCTCTTCTATGACAGTTCGTTTGTTCTTGCAGTTAATGGATTTCTGGACTGCTTCTCTGTACTAAGTATCTTAAAATATTTACCTTCACTCAAGAACTGTATATTCCAATTAGCAAGAACAGTGTCACGACAGTGAGAAGAAACATAGTGCCTGATTCCATAAATCATGTGCCTTTAATGCCTAATGGCCTCACACTTCRGTTTCAAGCTTTTGTTTTGGTTATCAGTGATTTTAGGAAGGAGGTCAGACTATAATATCATTGTATTTGAAAAAAATATCTGTAGGGGCTGTATTAGTTCTTTAAAGACACAGAAATGGTGAGTTGAACTGATGTCTTTCCATGCTGTCTTCATAATATAGTCATGGGCACGCTCTCATTTCGCATTCCCACCAGTGTGAGGGCAGAGTACTAACTTCATCTAAATTTGGAGACAGGATGTATGTYTTCCTTAAATGGTCAGCACTTGCCCCATGCTGATGTATTCAGCAAACCATCTCAAAGGCCACAGTTTTCCTTTGGCTACCTGACAATGCAGGGCTCTTTCTSGGGGGCAGTATTGACACTATTCCTGTGGACGATGATCTTGCAGATTCGAAACTTCTGAGTTTGGCCTTCCCAAAGTGTAGGGTCACTCTAATGCAATTTAGCGCAACCAAAAGGGGCTCTTAATTTCAAGGCAGCTTCCTCTTCCTCCCTTGTTTAAACGCTTCATGTTTATCTGATTCGGGAGCAGAGCTAACTGTACCCAAAAAAGTAGTATAATGGTCACGGACACATGTACATTTGCATGTATGCATAGACTACATACACATGCATTTGTGTGGATGTTTTAGAGTCTATGTGTGTGTGTTATGGGGTCTGTGTGTGTTAGGGTCAGTTTTCTGTTGGAGTAGCTCCCTGAACATATTCAGAATAGGATCACACAAGTGTAAGTGTTGGTACAAACAAAGGTGCTAGTGCAGAGCTGAGAAGAAAGCACAGGACCAACCCCAGGTAGTAGCTTGGGTTTGCTCTGTCAGGCTGCTTCCCATGGGAGGAAAGCAAAACTCATATTCCACTTTAAAAGGAGCTGCAGATATTAAGAATCTTAAAAAAAAATAAAAATAATAAATCTGATGTTAGAATGAACTTCTTTTTATTTGTCAAACTGCCTTACTGGCAATATTTGATGATCAGTTCTGATATTGCAGCTTTACTAACAGGACTGCTGCAAGGCAATAAGTTGATGCTTCATAAAATCCAACTGTCTGCTTAAACTTAGATTTCATCTGTCTTTCGAAGGCCACTATGTGCTCGGTGTAGATGCTGTGTAGACTCTTGCTTTTTATTTGTTCTCCAGAACTCCGACAGTCCACTTTGTCTTCAAATGAGGTGTTAGGACCATTTCTCACTCAAAAACGACAGAACAAAGCTTTGTTTCATGTAAAACATATTTAAACTGCACGACAGCTTTGTTCACATATTCATTGTACACATGTATTCAAAGCTGTAGATTATTTCAAAGTATTTTTGCACTTTCTAGTCCTTACACTGCTGAAGTTCTAAAAGGAAGGAGTTTTACAGATTGATATTAAATATTTGGAAAATWATTTTTGCAATACATTAGCCTGGAAGAGTTGAGCTTGGGAAACCTTGCTCTGTTCTGAAGCCTAGTTAGGACAGGATGTAATAAAAGCAAAGTTCTGGCCATGTATTGCAGCCTCTCTCGTAACTCACCATGCTGCACAGCTCAGCTCCCTTTTAAGAAAAATCTGGAAAATCTGTGCTTTTATTGCGTTCTTAACTTTGCCACCAGCAATAGTAGCTATTATAATTTAAACTTTGACAAGTTCAAAAATAACCCATTAATTTCATGTAAGTGGTCTTAGATGCATTGTAATTCCGAAATGACTGCAGTTAAGATCTTGTTTTCTGCTAGTACTTGCCCCTCTTTCTGTTTTTTTTTTAAACTGGATTTTATTCAAGACACCTGCAACCTTCATGTAGAAATTAGGCCTTATAAGACACCTTTGTTTTTCTGTTGCAAGGAACTCGGTGCACACAAGAAGAGYCGGAGAAGTCAGGAAACTGCTAGGATATTGTCATATCCATGGCAGGGCTAGAATAAATCCTGTCTTTCCCATTCCCAGTGTGCAAACTGCTGCAATTCCCCCATGTATTCCAATTTCCTCTTCAGAATGATCACAGTTTCAGAGAGGAGATTGCTGTACTACTTCTCGCTGTTTGTGAAAACTACTCATTTTAGCACCTGAGTAATAATTCCTTCCTGTGCAAGGGCATTGTAAGAATAACTGCATTAGCAGTTGTTAAACAGTGCCCAGTTCTATGGAGTGGAAGTAGAGGCAGTGATTAGTGATCTGCTGTTGCACAGATCTGACTTAACCATCTGTTGCACAGATCTGCTGTTGCACAGATCTGACTTAACCATCAGACTTCAGCTTAACAGTTACAGCTTAAATGTCTCCTCTAATGGCATTTGGTAACATGATCAATAAACCAAAAGATCCCTACAGGTCTGTTTCTGTGCTGCTTCGGGAGGGATTTTGGTGCTYGTGTGAGTGGAGCTGTGTTGCAGAACTGCAGATCCTGCTGCATTTGAGTCACAATTTTTTTCTCCTATGGGGGTTAGTTTGGTTGTTTAAATCTTCTTTAAATGAGAACAAATGTGGCAGGAGTGTGAAATGCACAGCTAGCCCGTGGCTGCCAATTTTAATGCCATCTTTGCTAATAAAATGAATGCCAATTGTTTTAGTTTCTCTTTTTTTTTGAAGGCTAATGTTCTTTCTGATACATAGAAGTATTTGTGCTGACTCCTTAGTAATCCATCGTTGAAGATACTATAATCTAGTCTGTTTTAAACATTTAAACTTATGCATAAGAACCAAGTAGTGTAAATACTGAATTTTAACTCAAGTATATTAGTTCTGCTAAARGCTCAGGCTTAAAGTACATCTCAGAATACTCTATCTTGTTTATAATATGTAATGCTCAGTAACTTGGGCCAAACTCTGTGGAAATCTTTTTAGAAGTACTGTCATGTATTTGAAAAGAGAATTTGTCCCATGATCATCTCCCTCTATGAATGATGCTATGTGGAAACTACTTTTTCTTCCCCTCTGCCCATTTTCTACTCCAGTGTCTTTTTATTTAGGCTGTTTAATCTTCCCCAAGGAATTAAATTATTTAGTTTTACATTGCATTTTAGGTTCCTTTTCAGCTTTAGATGAAGTTGGAGAGAAAGGGGAAAGGAAAGGGAAAAGAAGAACTCAAATTAAGGGACAGATGCTGCATTCCCTATGTAAGTGGAACATCCACAGATGAACAGGCAAATTTACCTGCGTGAAGACAGAGAATTAGATTCCCAAGTGTTCAGGGAACTGGTAACAAAGTGACACTTTATGCAACTATCCGCAACAGCAACAAAAACATTAAGTATTTACTACTTCAGTCACTGAAACAAAAATACTTCGTTGCTCATTTAGTGTTTAAATACATGATTCCTGAAAAGAGCTCTTTTAAAACTGTGTCAACCAAGATCTATAATGATGGGAATGTCCTCACTCTCAAAGTGTGTAAAAATATATCTAAGGCTTCTCTACATGACTGTTATGATCAACAACTTGCACGTGTTCACTTCAGGGCAAGGCATAACTATAACATGTTAGTTTGTGGTATGCTCCTTTTTTAAGCGAGGTGTAAGATTACATCTAGGTACTCTGCATAATTATAGCAGTGTTAGGAGCAGTCTGTCTGATGATACTCTTTATTTAACTCCCTGTTTTTCTCGGGTCTGTGCTGAGATACAAAATTTGCCTTGAGCTGACACTTTGCATACACAGTTTTAGTAAAACTACAGTTGTCTTTCTCCCTTTGGGGGGAAAAAAAAAGTGTGTTTTAGGACAAACAAAAAAACTACTTAGAGGCTGTGTGTTTTAGTCCAGTTAGATCATGCTTTGCTTTTGCTTTTTTGGAAACCACATGTTTAGATTGTTCAGAGTTCCTGGGTACTGTGAGAAAGGTTTATTATCCCAACAAATAATGACTTAGCAATTATACTTGATGAGCTTAGAAATTATTTTGGGCTCACACTGTATCATAGCGCTTTGAAACTGCAGCTCATCCCTTTTGGGCTGCTCCATTTCACTTCTGGTTGGGGCTGCTGCCTGATAACTAAGCCAGCTCATAACCACCGTTTGGGAGGGGGTGCTGTTTGATTATTCATCTTGGGGCAAAAAGAAAAAAMCACCTCTCAGTCTGTGCCTGCAACATAACCTGTATAAATGAGTTTTCTGCCCACAGAGTAAGCGTGGATTGTCTTATCCCACAAGCTGCACACAGTCGTTTATAAATTGTTGTATGTACGGTGGATTTTGGGGAGGCGAGCCCTGGGAATGGTGCATAGGTGGGCCTCGGTGAAGCATTGCCTTTGACAAGTCCCTTTCGCTTTGACATCTTGCTGCTGTGAATTTGGATTATCCAGAGGAGCTTGTGCCAGCACATGCTTGTGCCAGTCATATGCTGCAGTTCCAGTTTAGGAGCTGTGTGTGAGCTGGTTCCCCCTGCAAATACAGGTCTTGTTTGGAGTTGTGTGGATCTGTTTATACCCCCATGCATACAACTGGGGGCTGCTTTTTTGAATTTTAGTCTTTCTCTGAATGAATAGTGGTTCRTACTCCCCTTGGACACTAAGTCTCTGTTTTGCAGCCTTATTCACTTATGCAGCTGCAGGTTATAATGTTATAAGGTTATAATCTTGCTTGCTGTCTAATCCTTCACTTAACATGTGATTTGGTTATTTTTGCCCTCTTTCTCCAGTGTATTTCATGGTATTTGGGTGAGCGTATACATAGTACAAATAACTTGAAAGTGTCTGGGAAGGTTTTTCKTATTGTTCTGCTTGCTTTAATATTACAAAGTGCCTTAGTCTCCTAACGTATTTCCTCTTATTATATCAATGGGGTAACTACAAATTACACAGCTCTTAGCTGAAATCTCTGAACAGTTGAAATGTGTGAAGATAYTTGCCTTTTTGTTTGTTTGTACTTTGGATGTTATCTGACTTAAAAGTGACATTTTCCAAAGATTAAATGTAAGGGCGTTTTACTCTGACCCATTATGGGCTTGACAATAACACCAGCCCAAATCAAGCATGTTATCTGCTGCAGACATGAAAACTGAGGTCGTTATAGAACAGAAATGGACTTTTTGGCACCTCACATGAAAGAAGATGATTTATGCCTTAACCTGTTCTCCTCTGCCCCCATCCCCAACCACATATTCTTGCCTTTAAATTTCAAGGAGAAATATTGTAGTTGTGTAAGGGACTGCTTAACGCTTTTGAAAAGATTGTAACTTTATTTGTAAGCAMTACAGAAATAAGAACTTTCTGATTTGTATTTTGGAAACATTTATAACTTATGTAGCCTTTTTTTAATAGCTTTGTGCAGTCAGGTTTGTGTGGATGTTTCATTTAAAATGCATTAGTCTTTTTTTTTTTTTCCGGTTGGCATTGTAAACCAACAACTGAGAATGCGTGCCTGTGTTTGTCTTTAAGGCCATGGTAGGTGAGGAGTGTGTAGGTGCCATCGTCTGCAAGCTGGATATGCACAAAAAGATGTTCCGCAGAGGTTATATAGCCATGTTAGCAGTGGATTCCAAATACAGAAGAAAAGGAATTGGTAAGAATAGTGCTTTTTATTTTCTTTTTTTTTTAATTATTTTTAACTTGGGTATCCTGTAGTTTGCTGGGGTAACTGTCACAAAGATTTAAGCAAAAATGGACCACTAAATGTGATGGTTTGTCTGTTGTCACTCCCTGTCATCCCTTCCTCTCTGATGCATGCTCTCCAGCCTGGTGGGCTTTTTTATTTTCATTTTGTTTATTTATTTTTTTTTAAATTAGAGTAACCTGGAATATCTGTGCTCTGTCATTTTATAATCTTGAGTATGATAAGGACGTAAAGAAAGGCAATTAGCAGTCATTTATATCTGCAATAYCAAATAATTATAGGAGTTATTTTGCATCTTTATGTCTATCTGCATTATTTTATTTCCATGAGGTGCTTGGGACATTTATTTTCAGTTAATTTATCCTTTGATGTTTCCCTGTCAGTTATGCATATATTGTGTGTAAGGAAGATATGTATAGCTCATTGATTTATTAAAACTTGCAAAAAAAAGTGTATTCTTGAATGACCAAAACTGAAATGTCTCTTACTCAAAGCAAGCCGTTGCTCACAGGTGACTTGCTTTCCCTCGTTAGATGTTTTTGCCTGATCAAGACTTTTTTCCTTCCAACCCCAGTTAYCTTTGGCTTGATTAAAGATCCAGTCTTACAGAACTTTAATTCTTTTGATTTGGTGTTGTGATGGATCCTTCCTGTTCTAATATATTTTTTCTTATATAAATATATGTATTATTTTTAACTTAAAATGTAAATGTCGCTTTCAAAGGCCAAAAATGTGCTTTACCACCCWAATGCTGAAAAGCTCATACTCTGTGATTTATGACTTTATAGAATGACTTATAGAATACAGGATACAGAATGCTACCACTGTGTGTTCTCCTCAAAAATTAAAATAAAATAAAACCACTAGTAGCACTAAATAACAGCCTGACTAGGTAAGCATGTGGGAATATTTTTTCTTTAGTAGACTTCAGAAGCCATTTGAGATTTCACTACTGGAGCAGAGGGAAGAACGTAAAGAGAAATCGCCCTCTCCCTTCAGCTGAGTCATAAAGGAGCCTGCTGTAATTYAAAAGCAGGCACTTGGCTTCATGAGTAAATAAGAACAAATGCTGCTCTTGTGCAGACCTCCACGAGGTTTTCCTCTCTCCTTCGTCAATTCATCACTTTAGAATTATATAAATAGATTTTATATTTCAGGTTTTGCTTACTTTAACACTATAAATGTTGACTTTTTTCCCCTGCTCTCACTACCTCGCTCTTTAAAGTATGATGTTAATCTGAAGATTTGTTTTATATACGGTATGGTTTGTCGTATGTTCAAATAAAATCTTAATTGATTTAAAATTTTGAGACTTCTTTAAAACAATCTCTAGATTCCTTGGGGTTTTTTTTCCTTTTCCTTAGCCTTCTAATGGAAGTGAGATTTATGCAATTTCACTGAACAGCAGTTTTTTCCACTAATAACTTTGAAATCAACTTTCAATTTCACCCCAATTCTACAGACAGGTAGGGATATTACGTTTGTAGATCTGTTGTGAAATGGATGAAAAATAATGCTAAAGAATTAAATTAATGCAAGACCAAGGGGAAGGGATGGGCTTCAGCCATACTATTAAACACCAGCAAAACCAAACGGGAGGGAGCCACAAGAAAAGTAGTTTCATAAATGCTTCTATTAGTAACAGAACTTGTTTTAGTAAGAGGAAATTCCCTTGGAAGATGAATGTCCTTCAAGTACATGCCAATAGATTTTGACTTTAAATGCAGCGAAAAGGAATGAATCACATCTTGGAAGGCTATATATAACAATATGTTAAACATAGAAGCCTGTTTTTARTATTCTGGTGTTAAAAGAATCTTGCATTCAGGCTCGAGTCTCAGTAACTTTGCTGGTTGTTTTAATGCTCAAACGTGAGACTGTAACTTGACTGCAGATTCTTTTAATCTTTCTCTCTTCCCCCAGGTGTTATCATATAGGTAGCCTGTATATTAGTTTTGTATAAATATCTTTTGCATTGCAACTTTGTTGACACATATTCAAATCTAAATTTCAGGTACAAACTTGGTTAAGAAAGCTATTTATGCTATGGTTGAAGGAGATTGTGATGAGGTAAGATKTTTATAATCAAAAACTTTGGGATTTAATGTAAATGCTTTGTGTTCTCCTATACCTAGCATTTTGATTTGTTTTGCAGGTTTTTCTTTGGGTTCTATGTTTTCTTGTTTTTTTTTGTTTTTGTTTTTTTTGTTTTTGTTTATTTATTTTGGTAAATAAATTGGTAAGCACCTTGCCGGTCTATTATAAAGAAAAGATAATGTCAGAAAAGATGCAAATGGAAGAATTTTTTTTAAGATTTGTTGTAAGAGCTCAARTTCAGTGCTTCAGGTTTTGTCTTGCCTTGTGAACCTGCATCAGCCTTCCTAGGAGGCCCCTTCAGTGCTTGCAGAATACGGGAAGATACTAGAACGGTGCTGTAATACTGCAGAATATAATTTTATCACAGCAAGCCATCAGATTATGTCATCACAGCAAGTCATCAGTTAGTGTCTAGGCATATTAGGTAGCACTGACAGAACCGTGTCATGGTTTAGCATGTCAGTGAGAACTTTTAAGAAAAATCACAGAATAACTGTGAAACTCTCTGGCCTGTATGTGTCTAGTCTTTCCTTTTCCTGCTTTGCAGTCTCTGCCTTTTTTAATTTAGTATATTACTAAGCAACAAACTATCTTAATGTGCCACATCTAACTTGTGAAAACTCTCCCTAGACCCATTCTCCTTAATCCAGTTATCTCTTCCCTTAACTCTTTCATCTGCTTGGTACAATGGAGCCATTTAACTTCTTCCTGATACCTGAATAGTGTCATTTCAGTGTGTCATACTCAGAGATCCTTTGATCTCTTTGTTTTCCTGCTTCAATTGCTCCCTCACTTGCCACACTAAGTGTGGTGCAAAACTCCAAGCTTTGTCCCAAGACTTCTGGCACATACTCCACTCTGTTTATTTTTCCACTAGTTGAGTTACTCTTTTGCAGAAGCCCTGCATACGTTCTGACTTCAGGAAGTAGTTTAGGTATTTGCTCTTCTCTGCAGGTCCCTTCCTACCTCCATTTACTGGTGTCATATTTTCTATGATGTGTGTTGTACTTGGGCAGTATAGTGCAATTTGGTATTTCTGAGCTKGTTCTCCAAGTTCTTTGGTTTGTCTTGTGTTGTCCTTGTGCTTTTATCACCATAAGCAATAGGCTTTGCCCTAACCCCTTTTACTACTGGCTGCCTTGAACTAGTGGAGAAAGGAATTTCTTTCCCATTGCTCTCTCTTATCCTCTTGAATTCACTTCCCATTGCTAAATATCCAAGATTATTTTAAAGAACTGAGAGGCAGTATGACAATCATGATAGGAGAGCACCGTTATCTTACCATTGCAAGAGCAATGAGATTCAGGGAGCTGAATTGCCCAATGTCATTAGGGAAGCTGGTTTCTACCCCAGCCACCAGAGATGCAATAGCTCCTTATGGTGAGCATATATGTGAGCTGCTTCTCATACAACTTCATTTCTAAACTGAACCATCCAACTGGCGTGCACATAATAATCTYCCATGCTCTTTTTTCCCCCCACCAGTGCTAAAATATTAACCCAAGAGCTCCTCTTCGCTCAGAAGCAAAAYCAATGTGTTAGGGACCAAAGGCTGCTAAGATTTCATGAAGTCTTTGTCACAGGTTTTCATCCGTGGTGCTGTATGAATGTTCTCTATAAACTTGTAGGGCATTTCTCAAAGGCTAGTGCTGTCTGTATTTAATCAAGGGCACCCCAATCCAAGCCTCTTGAGGCATGTGCGGCATGGATGCAGGCAAGTTCCACCTTGGAAASTGCAAAACTGTTTGTGGGATGATGTCCTGCTCTTGGGGACTTCTGCCTGCACTTAGTTTGTGCTGGCACTGAAATGGGACCTCATATGTCCAGGCAGCTTGTAGCACTTTTTGCTCTGATTATCAGACATGTCCATGTGAATTTCAGAAACAGGAGGAAGAAAGAAAATAAGGAAAGAAAGACCAATGCAACATAAATATAGCATAGCTGCAGCCAAACAGTGAATGTCTTCAAGCACAAAGTTTAGGCTTTTTCCAGGTGTGCATGGCATGCCCACGATGATGTTGGCTACTTAAACATCCTAGTTCTGCAGAACAGTCTCCTAGGACTGCAGGAAAACCTTTGGTCCTGATCAACATCTGAAAAGTCCACCCAGCCACCCCTTATTTAAGGTTCATCCTGACAGAGCTGACAAACCTCACCAGTGTTTTTACAGCAGTTGCTGCAGAGCAGTTTCTAGCAATCTGTTTGATGCTTACCTGACCAGATATGAAGCAGTGCATCGTAGTAGGTTGTTTTTTGGGGGTTTTGTTTTTTTTTTTGAGGTTTTGTAGATAGTTTARTTATCTCTGATGCTTAYAAGATTGTGAGGCGTGTATTTCTACCTCTAATAAGGTTAGTAGCAGGATGAAACAAGATGCTGATATGATGCTTGAAATAAAATGGATTGTGATTGAAGAGTACAGTTTTCTGAAACTTGCTCAGAATATGTTTTAAAAACATGAATAGGTGTAGTTAAAACATTTCAAAGCTGCTTGGAAAGTCTTTTTTCAATGTTAGCATGGAAAGATAAARTAAATGTTTTAAATTCCAAATTTGTGACATACAATCTGATGTTTATTTCGATGTTCATAGAATCTTTACRGTTGGAAGGGACCTTTAGAGATGTTACATTTTTCAAGTAGAAAATCAATAATCAATAATAATCAATAGATTAKACTTTTGGGGGTATGAAAATTGAGTTCTCAGAATTGAAGTACTTGTGCAACACCACAGATGGAAAAGTTGGACTGGAATCAGTGTGAGGGGAAGGCGATGGGCTTGGAGGAGGTGGTCAGGGCTATGTTAGAACAGAGAGGAGGAGGACAAGATGACGTTCAGGGTGGCTGGKTGAACTAGGAATAACCTTCAAGCCTCAAGAAAGGACTCCAGAGGTTGCTTCCAGGTGCAGTTTCTGGATATGATGTTATAGAAGTTGGATTTTGAGCATGGTGAGTTTCTTGGGCAGTGGATGTTAATGAATACTCACGTTTGGGATAGTGAACTGATCATTTCCAGGGTTGTAATGGGCTTTGTTTTCATTAAATCGCAGTGATTTAACATAGTTTTTGTGAGTGTACATTAASTGTAAACTGTCTAGTGCAGTGTTCTCATTTGGTATCTAAACAAACAGGTGAGAGTGAATACTTTTCTCTCTTATTTCCAAAGCTTTGAAGAGATTTTCCTTCTAGCATATGAAGCAAAGTGAGTGGTAAATTCAGTAAGTTGGGTACGTGGCGTTACTTTTGCTTGGTCTTTTTTAGAGCAGTTTTGAAAAGCTTTACTTATTACATTGCTTAGTCAAAGAGGRGTTGTTCGTTGTTCATGTAGGATCAATGAGATCACATAGGATCATTTATGTAGGTTCCCGATCTATAGCATGACTGTACAAGCAATCTGCAGTGCTATTTTTCAGCACATCGTCACTGCAATATCACATAAGTGCTAACTGGTCAAAAGAAGGGCAAAAGGCAAAAAGAGTTTTAAGGCAAATGCAGAATTTGAAAAGGAATTGCAGCTTTTTATGTGAACTTCTGTCAGTCTCTTAAATTGATTAAAGGAACTGGACAAAGATCCACAACTTGATTCTGTTGATCTCCCAAACATATTTGTAAGAATAACAGCCTATCCATGAGTGCTGAAAGAATATTTTCATCATTTGTTTGTTTAATTTGTCTCTATTCCATGACTTCATGACTTAGTTTCTAAACTTGAGTTGCTTCAAAGTTTGAAAGTTTGAACTGAAGAAGCAAGGGTTTTTTTTTTGTCCTTTTTGGTTATGCATATTTATGCATAAATTCAAGCTATGTATGAGAACATAGTAGCAGGAAGCATTGCATTTTGTTATTACCATAGAAAAAGATGCTTTGCTTCTAAAAACCAATTAAAATTAAAGCTAATTGAGGTAAATGTTGGACTTAGGAAATTTTAGGTGCAAGAGGAAATGCAGCTTTCAGAAGGTTACAAGTTCTGCAGAAAAAGATTTTAAATCAGATCAGATCTTTGCTGTCATACAGCAAAGTTTACCATTAGAGACCATAGGCGAGTAATAAATGAAATGGTTGAAAGTTTGAGTGTTGACTTAATATCTCATGCAGGAAGAGGGGAATCCTTTACAGAATCAAGCATCTGAAACCTAGATAAAATAATACTGTGTTCCTTGATTAGATAGAGAAATACATTTTGATTACAAGTCACTGCTTGAATCCTCACTGTTGAACTCTATTTGATAAACTAGATGATTTTTTTAGCAACTGATTGATAGCTGATTGATAACAGACAAATTAAAATTATAACTTTCTTGTAGACTAGGTAGTTCCTGCTGCTCCTGAGGTACCTTGCTGTTAGGATTGCAGTTTAAGCAGAATTCTGATTTTTGTGTACACCAGGAGTTGGCCATGTCCTATCACTTAATCTTTTTCTATGTGCTTGCATTTTCTATTGGTTAAAAAACAGCTGGAATAGTAGGGTGTGAGGCCTTTTCCCTTCTAGTGATGAGCATAAAAAATATATATATATATAATGTGTATATATATAGCTAAGATTGCTTTTCCCAGCCACTAAAAAACAGCTTCTGTCATTCCTGAAGTTAATTTATGTAGGATCCCTCAGCTCCTTCTAGCAGAGCACTGTTTTTAACCCTTTATGAGACCATATCCTCAGTATATTTAGGTCAAGGAATTATTTATCATTACACTAAGTCTTTTTCTAAGAATACCAGGGCACATCCATTTCAACATCTTTCAAGCTGAGCATTGACTCGCGCGCAGGGATTCCAGCAAACCTGAATTTCAACCTTTAACCACTCCCTTAAAGGCAGGGTTCAGCAGTGTTGATGGACACCTCTTAGCAGTGCAGGATGTGCTTATGCTGGATGCGGACACGTTCTCTCTCTCCACCAGGTTGCTAAACATTTATGAGAGCGAATGCTGGTTGTAGCTGGGGTTCAAATAAGTCTCTTGCACTGTAGTTCTTGCAGGGGTCACCTTTCCTGGTTGGCATAATGCTTTGTTTTCATTTGAATTTAAAAGTTGTACAGCTTGCATAATTATAAAGAAGATAGCAAACGGTTCAGGAAGACTATTGCACTTCCATAATTGGTCACAAAGTGATACCGATTAATTTTAATAGATTAATGTTCTTGTGAGTATTTGATCAGGTCACAGGACTTGATAATAGTATTCCAGTGAGGTGCCAGCATATGTTTAAGAAAAGAAATTCAATCTCTAATTCTTCCCATAAGACTAAGAATTGAATTAGGCTGTCCCAAGAGTACAGGTACCACAGACTGACCTGCTGTAATTTAAGAACTCTGGCTATTAATATTTTAATATGTGACCTCTAGCTCCTTTTAGAAAAACAAATTACTTCAAATTTTATTTTTCCCTAGTGTATGTTGGGTGTTGGGTGGTTAGCCCTGAATTTACTGTTCTTTGTACATGTGTGTGCTGAATTCTCCGGCTGAATTTGCAGATGGAATGTGGTCAGAGAGCCTTGAAACCTGAGTAATGCTCAAATATATACAGTGAGTAGATAGTTAAATCTTGGAGGTAACCAGTCTAACTGCTGGCTGCCTCTGCCTCTTATGCTAAACCGCTCCTTAGACTGCAGAAGATAAAGCAGATGGGAAGAAAAATTGGTAATTTTCTACCCAGGCTGCTTTTTGAAGTGGCTCAGCAACAAGCTCAGCAGAGCTGGCAAAACAGGCCGGGGAAATGGAAATACAGACCTGGAGGCTGCGGGGCCACGCGCTCCCCAACGCAGATTGGCTTAAACTGGCATACACAAATAGAGCCTAATATTTTATTCCTGATTCCTTTTCCTCAGTTTTGCTAAGGTAGTCTTTTTTTTTTTTTTTCGCTTTGATTTTGATGTAAATGGCTCTTACTGCACACTCTTATGAAATAGTAGTTTAGAAATATCCAGCAATGGTTGAATAAAATACATAGGTTACGTTTGCATCGCGTGGTCTTTCTAACAGTTTAAATGGACATGGTCATGGATTCATACGTGGTCTTTTCAGCTTATTAGTTCATCCTGTGTTCTTGAGTAACCCTGATCCGTTTCTAATAGCAAAATCCTTAAGTATGAGTTGGACAACACTAGGCAAAAGGGTTTTTATCATTTGGAAAGGGTAGATGGCTCAGCAGGTGTGCAGAGCCTCATCTCAGTGCATTTAGAGAAAAGAGGGAAAACAGCTGAGAGGTGTATTTTGGTGCTTTTCTATTCCTTGTTAAATGCCAGTTCCTTTCTTACCTATTCTTGGTAAGAAATTTTATTCTTTTACTTTACTTCTGAGGCACTTTTGGCCCCTTGCTTAACTTGGACCACATTGGGGTTTGATCCAAGCTGCTCTTGACAGGTCATCTTGCTGTTGGGATCTTGTCAATATAGGGGAAAAATGGGCAAAAAGCTGCAAACTGCTCTTTGTTCCTGGCTTATGCAAGACTAGCTGGGAACAGTGATAGCCAACAATTATTCATCTTCTTAAACCCGTGCCTTACTTTAATTATACGCCCTTTCCTTTCTCACCAGAAGCACAGATACTACGAGCATTTCTTTTGTCAGCTAAATACTGAAACTTGTGTCTAGGTCTAAGTCTATCATGTTATGAAGTAAAAAGTTAGTGACTAAGCCAGAACAATTTTCTGCTCAGTTCTTGGATCTCGATACAGGTGAAACTTGCTTGCAAATGTTACTGTTGAATAACTGCTAAAGAGTATTTTTAAATGTGGGGGTGGAGGGAGGTTGCATGAACAAGCCAGAACAAGGTAAATTAATTCCATTCATTTCTAGTGAGTGTAATTTTACAATAGAAACTTTAGTTCGTTCAGTCCTCATGTAATCTGAAATACACAGCTGCTTTCTAATATGATATGTTTTATCTCTTTCTTTTTCTTTTTTGTTTTTTTTTTCCTTAAAGGTTGTTTTGGAAACAGAAATCACAAATAAGTCTGCTTTGAAACTTTATGAAAACCTTGGTTTTGTGCGAGACAAGAGGCTCTTCAGATACTATTTAAATGGAGTTGATGCACTGCGTCTTAAACTATGGCTGCGTTAAAAGAAACCATCACATCGAGCAACTGACTTCCCAGCAGCGCAGAGTTGTCCTTTGCATGCAATGCAATTTGTACAAAATTGCTTTGCAGGTGGACTTAGTAATTCCCATGCAGCTCTTGTCTGTCAGTGTCTCATTGAGTGTCGCACATATTTGTTGCACTTTGGCATGGCGCATTTGTTCTGAATTAAAGCAGATTGTTTCAAACTTGGAGTTCTTTTGGTACCAGCGAGATGTGCCAGTTGATAGCCAAGATATGTTCATTCGTTTGCAAGTCTACTGACTATTACGTACACAGTGAACATTTGATCAAAGAACCTGTCTGTGGAACACGACTTTTGGTTCCAGAGAAAAAGCCAATGTAGATTGTAAAATTCTATAAGTATACTAACATTTCATACAAAAATTGCCATAGTTTTCTGGAGAAAAAAAAAAAAAAGGCTTCAATTTTAGGTTTTATTTTTCAATATTGAATTTTCCATTCTTAAATATTGGTACCTCGGTGATTAGTGAATGAAAAAATGTATTGTAGGGTGGGGTGTGTGTTACAATGAGTAACAGTAACAATTAAATTGCGTCTGCCAGTGCCTGTATAGATAAGTATATTTGTCTTCACCTCTGAGTTTGGAGTGCATGCTTTTATTCTTTTACTTTCTTCAATTGTCTTTGCAAGGAGAATTCTGCTTTTATTTAAATTCCAGATTTGATAATAAATTATTTCAGATTTTTATAATTTGGATACTTCTCCCAGACAAGGGTTTGGAAGACCCTTCTTTTCTTGCAGCAACAAGTGTAAGCTATTTTGAAAACCTTGAGTAGCTGCTACAAGAGAACCTGATGTCACCAGTAAATCTTTGCTGGTTTTGGATGCACTTTTTTTTTCTTTCAAAAGAGTGAGGGACTTTTAAAAGAAGATATAGAAAATTAATGTAAATTGGTATCACTTTATTTAATCAAAATTATTGCTAGAAGCTCTGGAAAAACAGCTCTTTTAAAATAGTTGGAACCATTCTTTTTCCAACAGCTTTGCTTCAGTGTTCTACAGTGCTTCAATCCTTGGTTTTGGTCTTGGAAAATAAATTTCAAGGTGTATTGTATCCATTTTTTTTTTTTTTAAGCTGCTCGCATCTTTTCTAAACTTACATGAGCTAAATTATTGGGGGATATTTTTCCCCTCCAAAATCAAATCAGCAGGGAAGGGACTAGTCTCTGATTCTCTCTCTCTCATTCTCTGTCTTTGTCTCTGTCTCTTGCTCGTTTTTTTTTTTCTTTTTATTTTTTTTAATTGGATTTACCTAGGTTTAACCAACACACATTAATTTGTTTAGTAATTACATTGTCAAGGCTTTCTTGGTCAGTGTGATTATATAGCCCAGTTCTATGAATCTGTTGTTTTTCACTTTGGGGAGGGGAAAAAAAAAAACAGAAAAAAAAGAAAAAAGGTATTAGATGACTTTTGGAAGAACCTGTATAATCTATGGAAAAGGGTGAACTCAGTGGATCTGCTCCTCTGAAGTTGAGTGAACTCTTCAGATTTGCCTTACTGGTTTTTTTAAGGGTTTGGATTGAGTCATGAGTTTGTTTTGTGGGCTTTTTTTTTTTGTTGTTGTTGTTTGCCAATTACTGTAAATTTAAAAACACAAACAACAAAACCCCTACCTCCAATAACATTTGGAAAAAAGAAAATTCCCTGTGTAGCAAAGCTGGATTTAAATGAGCCTTATTTTGCACAAACCAATCATTCACATGGCGATGGGCATTTCTTACCCCTTACAAAGTATGAGTTGTATTTGATTTTTTTTTTTTTTTTTAAACTTGCCATTGGCCCTTCTAAGTTTTCTGCTTGCAGACAAAGAAAATCCCTGTTTGAAGTGGTACCTGAGCCCAAAACGTAACAAACTGGAGTCCAATATTCACGGAGCATTCTGGAGTTTAGAATAAAACCTGATACCTCTGTGCGGCCGCCTCTGCCTTGCAACACCCCTAAAATAGGTTCAGAACAGCCCAATCCCTCAATTTTCTCAGTTCCGAGCAGATTATCTGGAAGGGTCATTCATAATCAAGACTTAAAGGTTGGGAATATGAATCTTCTCCCATCTGTATTCCAGCGGCTTAGGATGCAGCGGCTGCTCCGGCTTGCCTGAGCGCACGAGACAGACGAGGGAGGTTTCCTAGCTCGCTAGCAGCTGCTGGGCTGCTCCCACAGACTCCAGACCTGGCTCTCCTGTGTCTGCTGAGGCTGGAAAACTGGAAAGCCAGACAGGCAAGTTCTCTGGTGGCTAATATTTAAACTGCGGGTTCCTTCGGATTCAGAAGCCGGCTTAGCAGCCGCTTCAAATCGTTTTTCACAGAGGCAACGCCAGAAACGTATCACTGCGGAGCAAATCTCAAATACAGTTCTGTTTGTTTAGTGTAAGAAGCAAAGCTCGCCATGCAAATTTGGGAAGAGACTGCGCAAACTAGGTGCACATTTGTTTTTCCAAGTGCATTTTGGCCAGAAAGGTTCTAATCTTGCTGCTGTGTAACACGCAGGTCACTGCAGAAGAGACTGAAGCTGTATGTGCTGGTTGGTATCAAAACAGATCTGTGCTCTGTGTTGCTTGGTGTCGTGGTGGGAAGTTGCAAATTTGCTAAGAGATGAAAATAGGTTTTCAAATGAAATCTAGCAGAGAAAGTGCAGTCCTCCTCCCGTCTGTTGCAGCCCTTCCTCCCTCACCTCTTTTGCATTGACAAATCTAACTACGGAGTTGATTACTTTTCTGTCGAACTTTGCCCAAATATTGCTATTGGCTGACATGTCAGAATGGATGTCTGCATTATACTGTTGTTTCGTTTATTTTCTTTACAAAAGGGTTCGTCACCGTCGAGAAAAGTAGGCATAATCTAATTGACATAATCTAATTGCCATTGCATCACAAACTCTTATTTTGGGGCACCTCAAGGTGCGGCTAAACCCGAGTGCTATGTTAAAGAAAAAATTTCAGGTCTTGTATAAACATAACAAACTGTGTTGGAGTTCAGGTATCAGGTGGGCGTCTATGAAAGTATCAAGTGTATCTGAAAATACTGGACTGCTGTTTGGCGTGGATTATATTCTGCTGTCCCTTGATCCCTTTGGATGAGAACAAAACCGGTGGGGTTACAAAATGTACGAGCTGTCGAAATACGATGCAGTCAAATAAATGGTTAAGTTGTTTATCTACTTCCTTTTGGATGGAAATGCTCCAATGATTGTTTTGCCTGGTCTGCAAAATATATGTGAATGCGCACGGATGATTCTTGAGAGAGAAATGGTGGAAAAATTTTGTATTTGAGAAAATTGTAAACGTTACTTTTCTTATCGCTGTTTGATTTAATTTCCATGCCTGTGTTGGAGTCCTCTGAAAAAGCATTTGTGTGAATTTGTTTCATTACTGAACTAAAATGCGTTTTTTCCTCCCATGTTTATGAAGTTCTGACTAATATAGTCAGCCTGAGCTTTCAGGAGGGATAAGGACTCTTATTTCTAATGGAACACCGGAAATTAATGGTTTGTAGCCCATGCAAAGATTGGAACAGGCTCTCTTAAAAGCCTGTGCAGGATCCTGTGGGTTTTGAAAATCCTATGTGCTTTATTCTATCTGCAAATTTATTTAGACCCCTAAAATTTTCTCATAATTTGTCAGCTAGCATTGCTCATTTGGGACCACATTTCTATTAGGAATGTGGACAGTTGCAACTAATGCAAAATAACAAAAGGCATGGTTCAAAATGCTGAGAAAGCTCAGAAAACCTTCTTCCTAATGTTGCTAAAAGCCTCAAGTTTAAAAAAAAAATAGAAAAATGGAACAAATTATTTGAGCTAAAGAGAATAGATCTTTCCAAGTGCTGGCAGGTGGGAGAAATTACGATCAATCAGGTGGGTAAATTGCAATCCAAAAAGCAGCAGTTCCCGTGTGATAAAACACATGTAAAGATAGCTTTGAGAAAGCAGGTGCCGGAGGAGCTTTGCTAAGCTAAGATAGTTTTATGCAAAGCTAAAGTTACTGCTAGTATTACATAGGAGGAGGCCGAAACTCTCTTAGCCTGGGGGTAAAATGCTTTTGTTTTCTTAAATGCCACCGGGGAGACTCCTTCCAAGACTTAGAGCTGTGTCGATGTGAACACGCTCCTCCCCATGAGGAATGTGCCTGGAAAAAGGCTCTGAGCATCAATCCAAATGAGCCCTTAATATTGGTAAGCACAAGCGCGGGTGTCCTGGGAGGCTGATGGATCCCGTGGAAATTGCTGGCCTGTCGCTTCTGCGTTAGGCTGAGCGCGCTCCAAGCTTTGGAGGCCGAGCCTAAGAGCTGCTCTAAGCGCTAATTGCGCTAAGACGCCAGGCAGCCTCCCCAGGCCAATTAAGGCTGCCCTCCCTTCTCCGCATCTGAGCATCCTGCTGCTTTCCAGGGACCTGCCCAGGTGAAGGGCTTGCATCATCTGGGACTGCTGCTTATTGATAGGACTGGCCAGAAAATGGGATTTTTGATTTTTTTATCCTTTTTTTTTTTTTT
>NW_020456042.1:14223-18650 GCF_003342845.1 Nothoprocta perdicaria | reverse complement strand
TGGGGAGTCCCGGGGCTCCCTCAGTAACGTGCGGGGGCTCCCGGTAATGTGCAGGGGCTCCCGGTAACGCACGGGGGCCCATGGCAACGCGTGGGGACTCCCGGGACTGCCCCCGGGAACGCACGGGAGCTCTGGGGGCCTCTCCCGGTGCCGCACGGGGGCTCCCAGGACTGCCCCCGCTAACATGGGGGTAMCGTGMAGGGGCTCCYGRGACTGCCCCGGTGCCACCCGGGGGCTCCCGGTACCGTGCAGGGGCTCCCGGTGCCACATGGAGGCTCCCGGGACTGAGCCGAGTAACGTCAATGGGCTTCGGGTACCGTGCAGGGGCTCCCGGGACTGCCCCGGTGCCGTACGGGGGCTCCCGGGGCTGCTCCTGGTAACGTACGGGGGCTCCCGGTACCGGGAAGGGACTCCCGGTASCGGGAAGGGACTCCCGGGGCTGAACCGAGCAACGTGCCGGGGCTCCCGGTACCGTGCAGGGGCTCCCGGGGCTGCCTTTCCCGGAGCTTCACGGTCCCGTTGATCCGTTATCCCCCAACGCCTTTTCCTCCCGAAAACCCGGATCCGCCAGCGCCGCTCCGGCCGTTCCGCCCCCGGTAACGAGTAGCCGCCTGTTCCCTCCGCCGCCTGTCGCCGCCTCCCGCCGCTTGTCACCCGCTCGCCGCCTGTTGCCGCTTGTGCGGCAAGAGCGGCTTGCCCATTCCCAAGGTTTTTCCCCCCAAAAGTGTCCCGAGGAGCCCAATTTGCCCRAAAACCGAGCGCCTCTGGTTCCAAAAACGCCTTTTGTTTATCAGCCGCTCCGGAGATTCCCGGTGCCCGGAGGGCAGCGATCCGGGCAAACCCGTTTTTCCGTACTTCCCCAGCGGTTATCGGCTTTCTTGGGCAAACAGGAGCTCTGGGGGTTTATCCGTCGGGAAAACATCGGCGCCTCCGTCGGGAAACGCTTCCTAAATTCCATTTTATTTTAAAAAACGGCGCTTGATTTAGGCRGGACAAAAAGAAACCGGGGCGGGAAAATCCCGGGGCCTCGGGAGCGGTTCGGATTTGGGCCGTTCCTCCGGGATTTGGCGCAGGGATTGCAATAACCTGCCTCTCGCAGGCGCCGTTTACCGCCCTCGCTTTCCCARATTGCTCTTTTGGGAGCTTTTTTGGGGGGCGTTTTCGAGGAAAGGCGGGAATTCCGCTGGCGCCATCCCTGGGAGCCGCGGTGCGGAGCCGGGGGACGCCCGGACACCGGCCGCCCGGTGCCGTCGCGGACGTTTCCGTGAAGCTTCGTGCCCAAAGATGCATCTTCCTGCGCGTGGCTTGTTGGGGACCTTCCCAATCCCTCCCTTTCCATAGGGATTTCCTCCCGGGGKCTGCTTTTATCCCGGGATCCTGCTCTTCCGCGGAGCCCGAGCTCTTTTTGAGGCCCTAGAGAAGCAAATTCCCACATTCCCCCCTCRCTCTGTTCCACAAGGCTCCCGCACGGCGGCACCCGCCAGCTCCGCAGCGATTCCGTTTGGGAATCGCGCCGCATCCGGAGCCTTCCCGTTGCGGCCCGGAGCGCCGAGCGGCGCCGGACGCTGCCCCGTTCCCGCAGCTYGGGACGCGTTTGAAGCCGCGCCGGGTTCTGCTTCCCGAAACCTCCCCGCGCTCCAGCGGCACCTCCAGTTTGGGGGCTAAACGGGGGATCGGGGCGGGCCGTTTGGGAATCGCGGGGCGTTAGCGGCGGCACGAGCCGTTTCCCGGTGTTTCCAGCCCAAAACGTCACCGTGGARGAGATCGTGGCCGCCTACAAGCAAGCCTGCCAGAAGCTCAACTGCAAGCAGAGCGCCAAGCTCCTCAAGCAGCTCCAGGTAGAGCCCTCGCCGCCCCGCCTCCGGCCCTCCGGAATTCCCTCCTTTCCCAAAGCCTCGGCTGAACCGTGGAGCTAAATCGTAACCGTTGCCTGAACCGTTTTAACTGTCGTGGGTTAAATCACCTGGGCGGTTTCCCRCAGCACGTTGGGCTCGGAGCGGGATTTGCTCCGGGAATATTCCCCACCGCCGGCCCCGGGGGTTATCCCGGTTTCCAGGCGCCCGGCAGCAGCGGCTGCTCCGCTTTTCTGCCGGGATAATTATAGCCCCGTGGGCAGCAGCGGGCGCTGCCGCACGCTCCCGTTCCCACTTCCCCCTCCTCGCCTTTGGAAGGCAGAAAATGGGACCAAAAGCGCTCGCTTTTGCAGCAGTTTTCTCTCTCGGTTTCGTTTTAACGGTGGCTCCGGGGCGGACGGGAACAGGCAGAGCAAGGGGACCCTTTTTGCAGGATTTCTTGGATTCGGGGAGGATTCGCCCCCTTTTCCCCTCTCCTGGTTCAATTCCTCCCTGGTCCTGGTAATGAAACGCTGCCTTTTTTTTCCCCCAAACAGGAATTCAAGGATTTGGCTCCCCGGATAGACTGCTTGGATCTGAAAGGTGAGGCCCCTCCTCGCGGCCTCCCGCTGCCTCGCTTTCCACCCGGCCTCTTGGGCAATCCCGGCGTTTGCCTCCGTTCGCGCTGCTCGATCCCGGCCTCCGGAGCGCGGCCCGGCCTCGCTCCCGGGGAACGGGAAGGCCGCGCTAGCGGCTCCCTCTCCCCGGAGCGCCCGACGGCCGCTGGTTTTGCGGGGAAGGGTAATTGGAACCTCTCCCATCGCTCGGAGGCGGCTGCCTCCCACGGAGCATCCGGGCGGCACGAGGCAATTCCCAAAGCGGCCGCTGCGGGAAGCGCCCGGCATCCGAGGGCCTCTTGGGAAGAGCCAAGTTCCGGAGCTCCCAAGGCCTGGCTTTGCCCAAACACGCTCCGCCAAAAGCCACGTTTGACGGGGCCTGAGGCAGCCGTTTGAGCTGGGTTTTGCCAGGCGGGATCCTGCTCCGTAGGCTCCCATCTGGGCAGGGAGGAAAGGGGGAAYTTGGGAAACCTGCAGTTTCCTCCTGGCTTTATTGGAACAGCCTTCCCAAAAGCCTCCGTGAACCCGCGCTGCCTCCCGAGAAGGGTGCAGGTGAAGCCGCTCGCCTCTCCCGAAGGGAAACCCGCGGAGCCAGGGAAAGATTTCCAGCCGGAGAAAAACCGGAGCGCCAGAGAGCTCCAGATCCCCCAGGGAAAGGCCCGGGTAGCAAACGGGAACATTCCCAGTTGCTCCAGGAGAAGCAGAGCGCGGGATGTATCCAAGGCCCTGGGAGCTCTGCAGAGCGGCGTTCTCGCCGCCTTTGTTGCGTGTCCGTTTGCCGGAGCCGTGTCCGGGTGAGAGCCGGCCTCACGGCGTCGCTTCCCGCTTTTCCCTCCGCAGGGGAGAAGCTGGATTACAGGGCGTGCGAGGCGCTCGAGGAGATCTTCAAACGGGTCCAGTTCAAACTCGTCGACTTGGAGCAGACCAGCTTGGATGAAGACGTGAGTGCGCGCGGGCCGGGGCCGCTGCCTCCTTCCCCGGTAGAACCCGTCTTGCAGCCTCTTCTTCCCAACTTTGGCCATTCCCAGTGGGAATTTTGCCCTCYCGGGGCTAAATGGCAGCCGGGGCCTCCACGCGGGCTCCCGGAGCCGCGTTTTCCGTCGCCTCGGGGGAAGCCTTGGCCCCGGGCGGCCCTTGGAACGGTTAGTGCCTCTCATTTTGCGCCGCGGGCCAGTTCGCTCGCTTCGGGGCTTATCCAAAGCCTCGGCCTTGTTAAACCCGGGCTCATCCGCCCAAACTTCCCTATTTTTGCAATCCCTGTGGCGCCGGCTGCTCCACGTGGGACCCCGACGGAGTAAACGCCGGGGCTGCCTCTCCTCCTGCTCCCGCTCGGCTCGCGGAGCGGCTCGGGCCCCTCAACACCCCGTCTGGGCAAACCAGCTCCGACTTCCCCCGGGAAAAGCCGGCACCAACCCAAGACGCAGCCGGGACGTCGCTTCCCGAGCCCGGCCCCGCAGATCCCGCCTCGCTCGCTGCCGTTTGCCCRTCTCCCTTCCCAAACCGGATCCATCCCGCTGTGTTTTTCCTCCCGGAGCGTCACGCGGCCGCCTGAGTCACCCCATAACGAACCGGCRAGCCCGCATTTTTCCCCCGCCATCGGCATTTCCTATGGATGAGCCTCATCCGCGTGGAAAGTCCTGTTGTTCCCTCAACGCCCGCCCTTTCATTTGCCCTTTGTGCTGCTTTTGTTTGCCCCGGGCCTCCGGGTTTTGCCCCGCGGGGTCCTTCCCGCGGGGTTTTTTCCGCCAGGCTCCTGGCGTTCGGCGGCTCCGAGCGAACTCGGGGCTCGGGGGCACGGGCAAACCTCGTCAGCCGCCATGCAAATTAGCTTGACGAGCTGCTGGGAGCCGCCGGGCTGCCCCGGAGGGAGCTCCGGAGCTTAATGACCCAATTTGCACCCCGCAGCGAGGCGAGCGCTTCCCTTTGGGACCTTGGGCAAACGCTTTCCCTTCTCCAGAGTAATTGGGGTGATCCCAGC
>NW_020456042.1:12023-13423 GCF_003342845.1 Nothoprocta perdicaria | reverse complement strand
AATTGGGGTGATCCCAGCCGGGACGATTCCCTTCTCCAAAGCAATTGGGGTGATCCCAGCCGGGACGATCCCCGGGAGCTCCCGCGCGCCACCGCCTTTGCCTTCCTGATGCCTCCCATTGCCCTTGAGAGAGGAAAAGGGGATGGAAAAGAGTGGGCTGGGAATGTGGCATCTGGGAATGAGCGGTCCCTAGTGCTTTGCCTCCCAAGAGGCAGCAAAAACGCCGTGGTTTTGCCCCGGGTTTTGCCCCAAAAGCGCCGTCCCAGGCCAGGCCTTAGCCCCGGCGCGGCCCCTAACGAGGGCACCACTAATTGCGCCCGTGGGTGCCCCCGTGGGTGCCCCCGCAGGGCGCCTCGGCGCTCTTCGACATGATCGAGTACTACGAGTCGGCCACGCACCTCAACATCTCCTTCAACAAGCACATCGGCACGCGCGGCTGGCAGGCGGCCGCGCACATGATGAGGAAGGTGAGGAAGGCCGGGGGGGCTGCCGAGGGGCCCCCGGGGCCCGGGGGGTCACGCGGGGGGAGGTGGGGGGTTCACACGGGATTGCATGGAGATTTGGGGGTGTCACGCGTGGGGATTTGGGGTTTCCACACGTGGGGATTTGGAGGTGTCGCATGTGGGGATTTGGGAGTTTCACGTGTGGGGGTTTTGTGGGGATTTGGGGGTGTCACACGGGGTTTTGTGGGAATTTGGGGGCTTCACACGTGGGGATTTGGGGGTATCACACGTGGGGGTTTAATGGAGATTTGGGGGTGTCACGGGATTTGGGGGTATCACACATGGGGGTTTCATGGGGATTTGGGGGTGTCACATGTGGGGATTTGGGGGGTATCACACATGGGGGATTAATGGGGATTTGGGGGTGTCACACGTGGGGGTTTCATGGAGATTTGGGGGTGTCACACGTGGGGATTTGGGGGTTTCACACGTGGCGGTTTCATGGGGATTTGGGGGTTTCAGCGCCAAAATGGCCCTTCCCTCGGGCCAAACGCCCCAGTGCTGGGGGCCTCGGCTTGATGGGAGCGGGCTCCGGCGGGGGGGAGCGCGGGGCCCCCGCGCAGGCACCCACGGGGGTCTCCTCCCGCAGACCAACTGCCTGCAGTACGTGGACGCGCGCTGCACGCCGCTGCTCGAGCCCTCGGCGCCCTTCGTGGCGCGCGCGCTGCGCATCAGCAGCAGCCTCGAGGTGCTGCACCTGGAGAGCGCCAGCCTCTCGGGGCGCCCGCTCATGCTGCTCGGTGAGTCCTGCGCGCTAATTAGCGGCCCTCGTTAGCGCGGCGGGACGAGCCGGTCGAGCCCGGGCGGGAGCAGGGAGCGGAGCCGGGCGCCGTCCTCACGTGCTGCCCGCGCCGAGGGAATGAACCCCCCCAAAGCCCCCGTGTTCCCGAGGGAATG
>NW_020456042.1:8726-10871 GCF_003342845.1 Nothoprocta perdicaria | reverse complement strand
GCCCCCGAGGGCCCCCCCGTCCGCGGGGCTCACGGGCCCCCCCGCCTTCAGCCACGGCGCTGAAGATGAACATGAACCTGCGCGAGCTCTACCTGGCCGACAACAAGCTCAACGGGCTGCAGGACTCGGCTCAGCTCGGCAACCTGCTCAAGTTCAACTGCTCCATTCAGATCTTAGACCTGCGCAACAACCACATCCTGGACTCAGGTGAGCCGGGCGCCCTGTCCTCCGCGGAGCGCTCCCGGGGGAGGGAAAACACCCGGGAAAACCTGCGTTGGGAAGGGAGCGAAACCTTCGCGCCTCTCCCACGTGGGAAGCGYGCCGGCACCCTTGGGGGTCTCCAAGACCCTTGAGCAGCTTTTAAGAACCTTGGCCCAGGCCACGAGGTTCCCCATGCGCAGGGCAGAGGAAGAGGCACCTCGTGCCTCCGAGGCAGCTCCCTTGGGTGCTCCCGTTCCGCCTTCCCACTCGTCCCGGCTTTGGAAGCAGGCGTTGCGCAAGCGCCGCCCGTCCCTCCCGCGCYGCATTACCCCGGCTCCCCCGAGCGCGGCCGGGGACACCCACGGGGCCGGATGGGTGCCACCCCGGGGCGCCCACGCGCCCGGAGCACCCTGCGAAGAAGCAGGGCTGGAGCAGGAAGTTCATCCCATCCCTTTTACCGCCCCGGCCTCTGTTTGCCCCCTSTCCCAGTGGGATGAAGGGGAGCGGGAGCCCCCCTGGCCCCACCGCCTCGGCTCCGTGCAGGAAGGCGCCGCGCTCACGGTGCTGAATCCGCGCTCACAGTGCCGGCTCCGCGCTTATGGTGCTGAATCTGCGCTCACGGCGCCGGCTCTGCGCTCACGGCGCCGGCTCTGCGCTCACGGTGCTGAATCCGCGCTCACGGTGCTGGCTGCGCGCTCACGGTGCTGAAACCGCGCTCACGGCGCTGGCTGCGCGCTCACAATGCCGGCTCCACGCTGCCGGCTCCGCGCTCACGGTGCCAGATCCGCGCTCATGGTGCTGAATCCGCGCTCACGGTGCCGGCTCCGCACTCACGGTGCCAGATCCGCGCTCGCGGCGCCGGCTCCGCACTCACGGTGCCAGATCCGCGCTCACGGTGCCGGCTCCGCGCTCACGGTGCTATATGTGCGCTCACGGCGCTGGCTCCACGCTCACGGTGCCAGATCCACCCTCACGGCGCCGGCTCCGTGCGGGAAGCGCCGCGCTCACGGTGCCGGCTCCACGCTCACGGTGCCAGATCCACCCTCACGGCGCCGGCTCCGTGCGGGAAGCGCCGCGCTCACGGCTATATGTGCGCTCACGGCGCCGGCTCCGCGCTCACGGTGCTATATGTGCGCTCACGGTGCCGGCTCCGCACTCACGGTGCCAGATCCGCGCTCGCAGCGCCGGCTCCGTGCGGGAAGCGCCACGCTCACGGAGCCAGCTCCACGCTCACGGTGCTATATCCGCGCTCACGGTGTCGACTCCGCACTCACAGCGCCGGCTCCGCACTCACGGTGCCAGATCCACCCTCACGGCGCCGGCTCCGTGCGGGAAGCGCCGCGCTCACGGCTATATGTGCGCTCACGGCGCCGGCTCCGCACTCACGGTGCCAGATCCGCGCTCGCGGCGCCGGCTCCGTGCGGGAAGCGCCACGCTCACGGTGCCGGCTCCGCGCTCACGGTGCCAGATCCACCCTCGCGGCGCCGGCTCCGTGCAGGAAGCGCCGCGCTCACGGCGCCGCCGCTCTCCCCCAGGCCTGGCCTACCTCTGCGAGGGGCTCAAGGAGCAGCGGAAGGGGCTGGTCACGCTGGTGCTCTGGAACAACCAGCTCACTCACACGGGCATGGCTTACCTGGGCATGACGCTGGTGAGTGGCCGCGGCCGGCGGCGGCGTGCCGGCGCTCCCGTCCCGCCGGCCGCTCCCGCCTCCCGCTTTTCCTGCCCTTCATCCCGCGTGCCCTGCATCCTGCCGCCGGCCCCGGCGCGCCGCCGCCGCTCCCACGGCCTCCCTGTTCCCGCCGCTCGCAGCCGCACACGCAGAGCCTCGAGACCCTGAACCTGGGCCACAACCCCGTGGGCAACGAGGGCGTCCGCAACCTCAAGACCGGCCTCATCGGGAACCGCTCCGTGCTCCGCCTCGGCCTGGCCTCCACCAAGCTCACG
>NW_020456042.1:4533-6875 GCF_003342845.1 Nothoprocta perdicaria | reverse complement strand
GCCCGCGCGCGCCGCTCCGGAGGCGCCGCCGCCGCATCCCGAGGGAGCCGCGGGCGCCGAGAGGAGGATCTCCGTGTCGAGCCCCGGCCGCGGCCACAAGGTCTTCGTGGTGACGCGCGTGGAGGCGCCGCCGGAGCCCCCCCGGGACTCGCGCGGGACCCTGCCCGCGGCAGCACCCATGGGTGCGGCGCCCTGCGAGGAGCCGCTCCGCGCCGCGCCGCTGCCCAACGGCCTCAAGACGGATTTCGCCCGAGCGCTGCCGGCCGCCGCCGGCGCCGGGAAGGCCGGGAGCTGCGCCGTGGAGCACGGTGAGCGCCCCGCTCCAAGCGCCCCTCTTTTTGGGCTCATTTCGGAGGGTTTTGCGTGCCAAGCTGACCCGCCGCCTTTCCCTTCTGCTTTCAGAGCTGAACTGCTCCAAGAACGAGAAGGAACTGGAGGAATTGCTGCTGGAAGCGAGCCAGGACGCGGCGCAGGAGCCGCTGTGAGCGCAGGTGAGGGCCGACACCCTCCATCCCGGGAAAACCGAATCCCCGGGAGCTGCCGCGGGTGTGACGGGAGCGACCGCAGTGCACGAGGCGCTCCGGAGCCGCTTCCCCCCGCGCCGTCCGCAGGGGGGGATCCTCGCGCCCGCCAAAGCCCTGCCCGTGTTTTCCAGAGCACTTTCCTGCCCGAAACGCTTCCCGAGCAGTTTCCTGCCCGAAACGCTTCCCCGCTGGAGAGGCCTCCGCGATTCCCAGCGCCACGGAGGAAGGGAAGGAGACCGGAGCGATGGGACCCACGCGGAGACTTCCCTCCCTTTCCCGGAGCCGTTGCTCCCGTTCTCTAGACACTAGCCGCTCCGATCCCGCGTTTGCTTTTCCTCTCTTTCTCCGGAACGGGCGCTCGCTCCCGCCGCATCCGTACGGAGACGATCCCGGGCTCCGGGGGGGCCGCTCACACTACGAAGCGAGCGGCGTTTCGGGGACAAAACCGCCCCGTTAGGGCTGCACGCGATTCCCCGCCGGAGAGAGGGCGGCTCGGGAGAGCCCCCCAGGACGGGCTGCGCTTGCAGCCGCAATGGTTATTTATTTTAAAAAGTCCCTTTTTTTTGGTTCTTTTTGTGTTTTCCTCTCCTCGGTATCTATTTATCATGAGCTGCACCGTTCCCGGGTGGGGATTGGACTTCAGGGACTGTAGAATTCCTTCCTTTGAGCCTAAGCTGCGCCTTTCTCTGCGCTCGCGCTCTCCCTTTGCAAAAGCCTGACCCAAAAAAAGAGGAAAAATCAGGAAAACGAGCACCGATGGAAGAGGCTTCCCCGGCCAGCGCGGCTCGGATGCGGATGCTGGTGGCGTTCCCGCATGCTCCATCCCTGCGTGGCCAAGCGGGATCCCCGCCGAGCCGGCGCTGCAAAATCCTCGGGTTTTTACCCCGTCTTGGGGCCCAAGGCGCCGGGAAGCCGGCGGGAGCAGCCGCATCCCGCCGGGAGCAGCTCCCGTTCCTGCCCTCCGCCCTCTCCTCCGGGAACGCCGCCGGAGCAGCCCGGGGGCTTAGCCCTGGGATGTGCGGAGCTCTCGTGCAGCCGCCGCGGCCGGCGGGAGCGGGAGAAAAGAGGAGGAAAAGCCCCAGTTGGAGCCGTTTTCCCAAAGCTTCCGAGGAGCTTTTCCGCCCGGCGCCGGAGAAACCTCGGAGCAGCCGCTCGGCTTTCTCAGGGAGGGACCCCGGACTTCACCCTCTCTATATATACAATTTTCCTCTCTTTTTTCCCCCCCTTTTCCTTGGATTTTGTTGGTTCTTAAGTGCAATAAATCTATCAGGGAGCCGAGGGCCGCGCGGGACGGGATCCGGGCACCGAATCCGAATCACGACGGGAAACTCGCTGCATTAACACTACGGGGCGGGGGGGTAGTCGCTGACATTCGTCTTTTGGGTTGTTTCTTCTTCTTCCTCTTTCGTTTTTTGTTGTCCCCCCTCCCCCTTCTTTTTTTTGGGGTTAATAACACTGTTTTCTATTAAACGAAACCCGCATCCGTCCCCGGCCGTCTCCTTGGTCCTTGGCGCCTCCGCGGGCCGGGAATTGGGGGGCTGCTTCCCGGCGCGGGCCCCAGGCGGGATTTGGGGGGGAATTGCGGCTTGGGGGGCGGGTTTGGGAGAGGGAGTCGGGGAAGGGATGGGCGGAGATGCAGGGAATTCTGCCCCGCTCCCTTGGCCACCCGCCCCCCCCGCCCCGCGCAGCGACCGCGGGGCTCCATGAGGTCCTTTTTGGGGACAAACCCCTGGGATTTGGGCGCTGCTCGCCGTTCCCTCCCCACACGTGACACGGGCAGCTTGGGGGGCAGCGGGGGGCTCGGGCTGCACAGGGACC
>NW_020456042.1:1578-3591 GCF_003342845.1 Nothoprocta perdicaria | reverse complement strand
CGTGATGATGCGGTACATGAGGTCCTCGCGCGTCTGCACCGCCTCCTCCAGGCACTGCAGCTTGGAGCGCGCGCCCATCTCCGGGATGGAGAAGGGCAGCGTCACCGTGCGGTTGAGGTAGAGGTAGCCGTTGTCGGCCAGGCCCCGCATGCAGCTCGTCTGCTCCAGGCACGGCACGATCACGCTGGGGTCCACGGCCAGCAGGAAGATGAAGGGGCTGTTGGCGTCCGAGAGCAGCGTGTTCATGGCGTTGAGCACCCCGGCCACCTTCTCCGGGTAGCAGATGTCCAGGCTGGTGATCTCCAGCACCACGCGCAGCTGCCGCCGCTCGAAGATCTCCATGAAGGCCAGGAAGCCGACGAGCGCCTCCACCTCGCCGCGCACCTTGCTCATGAAGCCCAGCTGGCTCGTGAACTTCTCGCTGTTGGTCAGGCGCTCGATCTTCTTCTTCTCGCTCACAAAGAGGTTCTTGAGGATGGAGGCGGCGCCCAGCACCAAGCCGGAGCCCGAGAGCGACGCCACGGTGCTGCCGATGACCTTGAGCGCGTGGTTCTCCTTGACGCCGGGCACCAGCAGCGCCACGAGCAGCGCGGTGAGCCCGGCGCTCAGCACCACGAGCAGCCCCCACAGCTTGAGGCAGGTGCCCCTCTTGAGCTCCCACTCGCGCTGGCTGAAGCCGGCCGCGTAGCGGGGCCGGCTGCCCAGGACGTGGTAGACGCTGAGCGGCAGCGCGCCGAAGTGGTGGCGGATGCTGTCGCAGAGCGTGGTCACCAGCCCGGCCCAGAGCTTGTCGCAGCCGGCGTACTGCCAGGCGCTGAAGCGGATGAAGATGAACTCCATGTTCCTCCTCCGCAGGTGGAGCTCCGTGATGACGGGCTTGTAGAAGGCCAGGTACCAGAGGGCCAGCAGGAGCCCCCAGCCCTCGGGGCTGCGCGGCCGCTGGTGGCTCCGCAGCAGCTCGGCCTCCTCGCGCCGCGCCATCTCCTCCTTCATGAAGCCTGGGGACGGGCGGAGCGACGGCGTGGGTCACCGCCCGGGGGGCTCCCGGGACGGGCCACCATGGCACCACAACCCCGGGCTGCAACCGGGAGCTCCGCGGTGCGAGGGGGAGCTCGGGTGTTGGGGCAGATGAGGAGTCAATGGGCTGGAGGTGGTGCAAGGAGGACCTCGGATGTTGGGGCAGATGGGTTGGACATGCGAGGAGAACCTCAACGGTTGAGGAGCAAGTGGGTTGGCTGTGGTGGGAGAAGGAGCTCGCATGTTGGGGCAGATGGGTTGGACATGCGAGGAGAACCTCAACGGTTGAGGAACAAGTGGGTTCACTGTGGTGGGAGAAGGAGCTCGGGTGTTGGGGCAGATGAGGAGTCAATGGGCTGGAGGTGGTGCGAGGAGCAGCTCGGATGTTGGGACAAGGGGCTGGACATGCGAGGAGGAGCTCGGATGTTGGGGCAGATGGGCTGGATGTGATGGAAGGAGCAGCTTGGATGTTGGGGCRGATGGGTTGGACRTKCMAGGAGGACCTCAAYGGTTGAGGAGCAAGTGGGTTKGCWGTGGTGGGAGAAGGAGCKYGGRTGTTGGGGCAGATGGGCTGGATGTGGCTCTAGAGGAACCTCAAATCTTGAGGAGTCAATGGGCTGGATGTGGTGCAAAAGGGACCTCAAACGCTGGGGCAAGGGCTGGATGTGGCTCTAGAAGAACCTCAAAGGCTGAGGAGCAAATGGGCTGGACTTGGTTCAAGGACCTCAGACGTTGGGGCAGATGGACTGGACCTGCAAGAAGAACCTCAAAGGTTGAGGAGCAAGTGGGTGCGCTGTGGGTGAGAAGGAGCTCRGATGTTGGGGCAGAYGGGCTGGACACCAAGGAGCAGCTCGGATGTTGGGGCAGATGGGCAGGATGTGGTGCAAGGAGCTCGGATGCTGGGGCAGATGAGCTGGACACCAAGAAGGAGCTCGGATGCCGGGGCGGATGGACAGGACTTGCAGGAAGGAGCTCGGATGCTGGGGCAGATGAGGA
>NW_020456042.1:0-1083 GCF_003342845.1 Nothoprocta perdicaria | reverse complement strand
GTGGAGGATGGAGCTTGGATGCCAGGGCAGATGGGCAGTACACCAAGGAGGAGCTCTGATGCTGGGGCAGATGGGCAGGACACCAAGGAGGAGCTCAGATGTTGGGGCAGATGGGGTAGACACCAAGGAGGAGCTCCGATGTTGGGGTAGATGGGCTGGATGTGGTGCAAGGAGCTCAGATGCTGGGGTAGATGAGGAGTCAATGGGCTGGACACCAAGGAGGAGCTCAGATGCCGGGGCCGATGGGCAGGACGTGGAGGATGGAGCTCGGATGCCGGGGCAGATGGGCAGGACGCGGCACAAGAGGGTCCCGCGGGCGCCCCGCGCCTACCCGTGACCTTGTCGAGCAGCGAGTAGAGGCGCCGGGCGCAGGGCGCGTAGACGCCCACGGTGACCGGCGTGGACGTGTGGCACAGCGTCTGGGACAGGCACCGGCAGTAGACGTCATCCTCCGTCAGCAGCTCTGGGCGAGAAGGGGACATGGGACGCGGGGTGGCCCCCGGCACCCCGGGGAGCCCTTCCCACCCGCCAGGGGCCCAGGCGTCCTGGCCACGGCCACCCCCTCCCGCCCCGTTGGGGAGGGGACCGACGTGGCCCTCGGGCACAACCCTAGAGCAGACAGCGGAGAATCCCCCAGGGCGGCGGGCAAAGGGCACCGAGCGTCCCGGCAGCGCCCGGCACCCCGGCCGGCCGGGGCCGCCCTTTGCACCCTGCCGGCGCTCCGCACCTGCGGCCGCGCGCGTTGTTTGCCAAAAAAGGCGGAAATTGCCCCGTTTAGTGGAGCAAAAGTCCTRGCGATTTGGGCTCCGCCAAATCACCCCGGCTGCTCCGCAATAGCCCCGGTGCCAGGGCGAAATTCCAGCCGGAATTGCCCCGGGATTCGTGGCAGGACTCTGCCCCAAAGTGTGGGCGTTTTGGGGCAAAATCCCAGCGTTTTGAAGCTGCTCGGGAAGATTTGGGGTTGCTACGAGAATCTACCCCGAGTGGGAAGGAGGGAGTAGGAGAGATGGGATGGGGTAGGAAGGGGGGGAATGGGGTAGGAAAGGTGGATGGGGTCAGATGGAAAGGATGGGATGGGATGGG
>NW_020456041.1:2912-18351 GCF_003342845.1 Nothoprocta perdicaria | reverse complement strand
TCTGTCTAACAGAAGAAAGGCCCCTTGTGCCAAAGGGACCTCATTGTTTGCATGTTGGACTTATACTGCACTCAAAGAGCATAATTTGTATTGATGGCATTATTTCATGCTTTATTTCTGATTCTTTGCAATTAAGAAAAAATCCTGTAATTGCAGCTAGTTCTCTAAGGAAAGCAGGTGGGAGTTGGGGCAAATGAGCTGTAACCTTCAGTTGCCCATTTCTGTAGAACAGGGAAGCTTCTAACAAGCTTACCTGTTCACTCTAACAAGAGGGATGGAAGTCCCAGGTGGCTGGTGAGAGGAATGGCAGGTAGGGGAGGTGGGAGTAGGAGTGTTCCTACAGTGCTTGAGGTCTGGGACATGGTTCCTACATGTCCAGGTTTCATTAGGAGTCCTTCTGGATTGATTCCATTTGGGAAAATGCTGCTGTCCCTTACTCTGAAAGCTGCATAAAAATAATAATGTGAAACACTTTAAATGAGAAATACTTGTGTATTTTGATGTCTCCACCATTCAGTTACACTCCCCAAATGTCTCCAATTAGCCATGCAAGACTTGGTAAAAATTACAGGAAGACCCATGGTTTGTGAGGAGGTTTTGCATTTTAATGATCCCCGTGGTGTATTTGATGCTGAGCACCTGAACCTCAGTTCCTGAGAGGAGACCGAAGAAAATGTTCAAGAATTGAAAGTCAAGATCAACTGCCAACTTTATGTTGAGTTTTAATTGGCCCCACTGAAAGTTGTTAAGAGCGAAGATTCCTCAGGAATGCTCTAATCCTTCTGATTAGAGCAGAACATTGTCGTCACTGATAACAGGTAGGCAGAGGAAATGTGCAGGTGGCTCTGAAGCCACATTAACCCTTGATGTATTAAGCAAAATGTCCAGGCTTGGCCACTGCACTTCTGGAAAGGGAGACCCTTTCTCCCACATGTTTTCCAGGCCTTCTTGAGGACAGTGTGTGGGGTGGTGTGTGCAATGCTCAGTGCAGGACATTGATATGACAGCTTTCAGGGTAACAACAAGGGGACACTGAGGCCCCAGTTTGTCCTGGCAGGCCTTGGTGGCAGAGACAACAGCCATAGCCAAGGGGATGAAGACCCGCTCTGGTGTCTGTGAGCCCAGGCGGTTCCTTTGGCCATCTCCATCAGAGCCTGTCCTTTGTAGTCTCATACCTGCAGCTGTGTCCATGCAGCCTGTAGGCACCCAACCTGCTTCCCCACTTTGCTGTCACACAGGATCTCCTTCCCTTCACTGATGTGTCTCCATCCTAACTGGCTGTTTCTTCTAACACATGACCCTTGACTCCTCCTGGGTGTCCTGTTGCACCACAGCATTAGCCTTCAAGGGACATTTTTTCATCCTAATGTCCAGTCTGAAATTCTTAATCTGGGGAATGTTTTGGTCTCTTTCATCTTTTCATACTGCTTTCCACTAGCAAGGAAAGCTCCTGGCAGCACCACATTGTGGGGAAGAATATAGTCTTGTCTGTCAGGACAGACTGAACATGAGGAACTCAGGGCAGGCCTGAGGAGAAAGGCCTGGCTCTTACACGGGATGCCACATGAGGCAGTGGTTCATGCTCCCCTGAATTCAGAGGACACCTATGGGGCTGCATTAGTAGTAGAATGGCTAAGCAGAGGAGGGGAGCTGTTACCTTCCTCCAAGGGGGACTTTTCCTGAAGGCAGTGATGGGAATCAATTTGGTGGGAGCAGGTGTGACAACTGAGATGTCCTAGGGTGTTTACCATCTAACCACTTGGAAGGGTCCAATTTCCCTGTTGGTTTCCTCTTGAATGTGCTAGAAACGTGGTGCTTTTGCTGGACCCCACAGGCATCTGAGATGTCTGAGTAGGTCTATTTTCCTTGTATGAAATCAATATATATATATCCCTTCCTGAAGCATGAGGAAATGAAATCGCTTCTTGCCCCTGTGCAAGTGTTCAGTCTTCCTATGGGATAGCAGCAAAGGTTTCAAGAGCAGACGTCCATCCCTCTTAGACAAGCATCCCCTGATGAGCCCGACTGCAGTGCTGGGCCCGCAGTACCAGATGCCTGCAGGGCTTCATTAGTAGTAAGATGCCTACTGAAACAGAGAGAGCTCTTCCCACTGAGTAACTTTTCCTGAAGGCAGTGGTAGGAATCATTTTGGGGGTAGCAGGTGTGAAAACCAACGTCTCCTAGGCTGTTGGCCCACTAAACACTTTCAAAGGGAGTGAGTTTCCTGTTGTTTTGCTCTTGAATATGCTAGAAACAAGGACATTTGCTGGAGACACCATGACACCTTGCATCTGACACGTTGGCCTGTTTTCCTTGCGTGATCAGAAGTATCTGCACTGAATTATACAAGCTCTTTGCAGTGTCTGGAATTGCACAGGTCTAAGCTTCTAAGTCAGTGGTGTTCTGTCCAAAAAAAGTCCAAAGGAGTGAGTTGGTGTGTACATCTGCCTCCCTCCCCCATCTCCACCAACTACAGTGGGAGCTGAGAGAAGGAGCTCCCATGCAGGCAGCTGTTTTGTGCACCCCAAAATTGGGCCAAAGGAATCCTGCTCTGAGTTTATGGAGTGCACAGGAGCAAACTGAATGTCACTGAATCCCAGGAGTGTGAGGTGACACCCTGGCTGTATACAGGGAGCTGAGCTCTCCTAATGGACACAGGACCCCTGGTCCCACCTCATCTGTACTCCTCTGGGCCTGACTCTGTGCCCTTGAGCTCCTTTGATGTCAATGCTAGAAGAGACACTGCAACGGGAAACTCTCCTCATTGCCCTGGAGGTATCCAAAGGAGTCCGGAGCAGTGGGCTCTTAGGTTACCCCATGTCTGTTGGAGGAGGAAGAAGCCTGGCTTCCACGTGGTTGCAGCTCCTGTTCTTCACAGTGTAGATGAGGGGGTTCACTGTTGGAGGCCAACAAGCAGCATGCTTGAAAGAAGACGGTTTGGAGTTTCCCTAAAGATGGTGGTGGAATTCAGTGGTCTAATCATAGACAGGAGAGAAACCAGGGTCTTTGTCCATCCAAAAAGGCAAAGTTTTCCTGTAGATCCCTTCTTTGCAGTTGTGCTAGAAACTCCAGGCATCTGACATAGTTCTACTTCAGTGTCACTGAATCAAGTGCCTGCACTGAATTACGTTCCAATTTGCACTCTCACCAGCTCCACGTGTCCCAGCTTCATGGCAAGTGGAGCTCTGCCAGTAGTGGGCACCTAGTGCCATCTGAGATAACCAAGGAWGTTCCCCACCTGGCCCCCATCTGATCCTCTACAGGCATTTGGGTATCACACGTGCTCCATCAGAACAATAGACACAACTTCATGCCTTGGACCACTTCTGTCCAAGTGTCACCAGGTAAGAGATTCCCACCGTCCAGTTTAGGTGGTTAGAGCAGGTGCTTAGACAGCAAATGCCCATGCAGACATTGCTGTAGTTCAACCTTCAGCTTTGGACAAGCGGAATCTTGTGATCTGCAGGTTTGTGGAGTTCTGGGAAAGAAACTGAATCCTTCTGCAGTCCATGTGCTTCTAAATCTACATAAGATGCCCAGATTGATTCATCTGAACCAATATCTAAAACATGGTTAAGTGAACTCTGTCCTTGCCCTGATCTTGGTGTCCTGACTAGCTAAGATATATGAATTGAGCCTTCCACAGAGAGACATTTCCAAATTTCTTAGTCATATTCCGATAAAAGAAATTGCAATGTTGGAATCCATTTCACTGCAAACTTTAGATAAAGAAGAGGGGTGATTATTTTAATTGCTTGCAGTGACCATCTCCCAGGAGGAGGGAGCACAAGGGACAGAGAAATTGGTGAGTTCAGCTGGGGCTGTGCTGCTGAGCAGCGCCAGGCTCCTGGGACACAGGCAGCTCGTGTCAACGTGGCAGCCCTGCCCAGAGACACTGTGTGCAGGAGCAGCTCCTGTGGCAAGAGCAGCAGGGCTGCGGGCACTGCCTGCTGCTGYTGCRGCCAGGAGAGGAGAGGAGGCAGCGAGAGGTGAGCGGCAGTGTGCAGTGGGAGCACAGAGCAGAGCGCGCTGTGGGAGAAATCTTCGCAGCCCTTGACACAGTGAGTTCCTGGCCTCAGAGCAATGCACCTGGAGCGGTCTTCTGAACCCATCCACTCATAGAATTGGATTTTTAAGGATTGTTCTCCACCTTTGTCCTTTGCAAAGATAGAGGGGATGGTTCAGAGTAGGGATTTCCTGCTCCCTTCTCTCCAGGACGCTGTAAGCTTTGTTTGAGAGGGGTGGCCCCGGAAAGGCAGGTTCTTCCTTCCATGAAGCAGGTGCCACCTGGGTCAAGGCTTCAGTGTCACAACTCCAGCTCACCATGAGGACCTTTCAAGAGTGGAGTTTTCCGGGGGACCTAGCATCTTCACCACGACCATGACACATGAGTTGGTGTGCAGGTCCCTTCACCAGTCCTCAGCCTGCAGATTGCACTACTATCCCCTCGCCAGTCACATTGGGGATTTTTTCATGTCCACTTTAGCACCTGCAAACAGGGAAATGCTGCTGGGTAGTAACCTGCTGCTTGGAAGTTTCTGTAGGACAGAGCTGAGATCACAGTGAACAGGATGGGGTCTAGGCAGGGAAGAGGAACAGCTCCCATCAAGCAGGGTTGTTCTCTGAGGCTGAAAGGAAACTACTGCCAGAAACCTCCTGCGAGGTCGGGGTGCAGGACGTTCTTTGCAAGCCCCTGCAGTGCAGCTGCTTTCCCATCAGCAAGCCCCTTCACATTCCCTCTGACACCCGGCAGAGTCCCTGTCCTGAAGGCGATGGGATCACAGACTGCCTTTTTGGCAGCCAAAGCTCCATGAGAGGAGAGGGGCAGCACTCCTGCCACCTGCATATTTCTTAAATCATGGCAAATGAGCAGGGAACACCCCAGCCTGTGCTCACAGACATTCCCTTGATGACAATGATTACAGAGCAGCCAAGCAGCTGGGCTGCAGGGCCAGGTCTCTCATGACCAGGAGATCCTCGCCCCTGGCTCCCTGCAGCCCCTCTCCCTAGGGATGGATGTGAGTCCTGTCCCCAGGGCTCCTCAGGCATTTCCAGTGAGTGACAGAGCAGCCTGCCCAAGCTGAAACCCACAGGAACATAGTTTTGTATTTGTTGCCCCCACAAGCACCCCACTGCTCCTTTGCTTTTCTCTAGAGATGTCACTGCTACACGGATAGCCTTTGCCCAGGTCTGTGAGTCCATGCTGGCCTGACGGTTCCTGCACCCCTCCCTTGGAAGCCCAAAGGACACTGGGCTGGTGGTGCTGCTCTGCAGAGTGAGCGGTTGTGGGGGACATAGGGTGACTCCACATTGGCCATGATAGTTAGGACAGAGCCAGCTAGACCAGCATCACTGCAGCTGACATCCCCCTCCGCAGGGTCTGCGGCTGTGGAGGGTGCTTGGAGCAATCCCAGGGCATTTCACATTGCTCGAGGTGTGTTTGGAGGTGTTGTTAGACCCACCCCACTGCCTCTCCTGAGACTGCAGAGCCCTCATTTGGGGCAGTGCTCAATTTGACCCTTCACTATTGGGAGAATCCACTTGGGTTTGTAAGTCTCCACACACTAGCCAGTGCAGGCATTGCCCCTGGAGGAGCCCTCTGCTCTCTGGGTGGCTGGCTGCAAAGAGCCTTGCAGAAGCTTGGGCATCTGGCACCAGCCCTCTAAGATGTGAGACTTGCCCCTGCACAGAGCTGTTGACCACTTACCCTCTCTAGGGTCACTGGAGGGCTGAGTCCAAACCCCATTGCCTCAGGCATCACTTTTCCAGCTCATGTTCCTTAGCCTATGCAAAAGCTGAGCATGGCAATGGAGCCTGTTTGGGTGCCACTCCCTGAGTGCATTCCTGGCTCCAGCTTTGGAACAACAAAGTATTCTGGCACAGCACTAAGGTATTCCCCTTTTATTATGGACATGATCCATGGGAGGCTACTCTGACCCAGGGATCAGCAGATTTACAAAAGTACTCAGTCAGAAAGAAAGGGATTCAGACTCAAAAAGGTGGGATGAATTCAACTGTTCATTCACAAAAAAAATGATCATCACAGACAGAACTTCGAAAGCACAAAAGCTGCCTGAGATAAACTAGAAAAGGTTCTAGAGGAGGTGGACTCATTGCTGATGAATGAGTTTCCTCAGCGCATCCTGGAGCTCCTTGTTCCTCATGCTGCAGATGAGAGGGTTGACTGCTGGAGGCACCACTGTGTCAAGAACTGCAAACACCAGGTCTAGAGTTGGGGTGGAGATGGAGGGGGGCTTCAGGTAGGCCACCATGATAGTACTGAGAAACAGGGAGACAACAGCAAGGTGTGGAAGGCACATGGAAAAGGCTTTGTGGCGGCCATGCTCAGAGGGGATCTTTAGCACAGCTCTAAAGATCTGCACATAGGACACCACAATGAAAACAAAGCACCCAAAGCATAACAGGCACTAATCACAATAACCCCAGCTTCCCTGAGGTAGGAGTCTGAGCAGGAGAGCTTGAGGATCTGGGGGATCTCACAGAAGAACTGCTCCAGCACATTGCCTTGGCAGAGCGGTATGGAAAATGTGTTCCCAGTGTGTAGGAGAGCATAGAAAAGATTAGATGCCCAGGCAGCTGCTGCCATTTGGACACAAGCTCTGCTGTCCAGGAGGATCCCATAGTGCAGGGGTCTGCAGATGTCAACATAGCGGTCATAGGCCGTAACTATGAGAAGAGAATATTCTGCTGTCATGAAAAAGACAAACAGAAACACCTGTGCAACACATCCCCAGTAAGAAATGCCCCTGGTGTTCCAGAGGGAATTGGCCATGGTTTTTGGAACAGTGGTGGAGATGGAGCCAAGGTCAAGGAGGGAGAGGTTGAGGAGGAAGAAGTACATGGGGGTGTGCAGGCGGTGGTCGCAGGCTATGGCTGTGATGATGAGGCTGTTGCCCATGAGGGCAGCCAGGTAGATGGCCAGGAAGATCGAGAAGTGCAAGAGCTGCAGCTCCCGTGTGTCCGCAAATGCCTGGAGGAGAAACTCGTTGAGGGAGCTGCCGTTGAACATTTGCTCTTGGTTCACAGCACTGTTCAATGAGGAAAAAGCAACAAGAAGTTAGACAACATCAACACATATTATATAGACAACAAGTGACACCATCTCCGGACAGTCCCTCAGTCTGCTCCTTGTGAGAGAGGAGACACGGGGTTTGGCTGAGAGGAAGTCATCTGCTTTGTAGGGACTGACCAAGACTGATCCAAATCCCCCCTCTCACAGCAATTGCCTTTCTAGTTCCCTCCCATCCACTGATCCTATCTCCATGGATGGAGCTTTTCCTCCTGGCAGCTGCTCCTCTCCCCCACCTCTTCTCCCTGTCAGTGCCACACACCCCATCCCACCCCCTGGGCACTCACTCTGCCCTACAGCAGGATCCAGCAGCAGGGCGCTGGCCAGGGACATCTCTGTGTATGCGGGTGGGAGGGACCAGGGTCAGACAGACCCTGCTGAGGCCACACAAGGGCATGCTGGTGCTGTCTGCGGTCAGGAGAGGGCACAGGGGCTTGCTGAGGTTCCTCACATATCTCTCCATGGAAAGGACTAGAGGGTCAGGTTCCTGCTCTCACCTGGCATGTCCTTTCCATACACCCCCAGCTCTTCACAACCACAAGGACACAGGGCATCTCCTCATCTTTAACATTAACTGCCTGCACTGTCCTCTTCAAAAGGCCCCTTCACAATATGACCCTGCCGTCATGGGGGTCTCTCCTCACACCCAGACCTTCTCCCTGCAGCACATGGGGATTTCCCAGGCAGGGTGGGTGCTGACCCTCGCAGGTGGCACTCACTGCCCTGGGCACACAGCACCCTGGGGTGCAGGGACACWGCTCRGCATTACAGCCCATGCAGAACTGGGGGCACTCGCTGGCTTCACACCCCTGCACCGTCCTGGGGAGAAGGCAGCCGTGAAGCCCTGTCCCTCTGACGGTCTGGCTGGGAATCCCTGCTCTAAAGCACCCCCAGCTCCAAGCAGGGGAAGCTGGGATAGACACCCTGAGAGATCCCATCAGCTGGGGAAGGGGCCAGGTTCAAAAGAGCCCTCCAGGAACCACRGCACTCTTGTCCTGCAGACAGACACTTACCGTGTCAAGGGCTGGGAAGTTTCTCCCTGCAAGGAGCTCTCATTTGTCCTCCCATTCCCAACTGTCCTTCACTKAGGAGCGACTCATCCCAGCCTGGTGCCTGCGGGCAGTGCCCTGAGTCTTGGTGCTCCTTTAAGAGGAGCTGCTCCTGGGCAGAGCTGTCTCTCTGCAGCACCTGCCACGTTGCCAGGGGCTCCCGCAGTCCCAGGAGCCAGGCCCAGCTCAGGAGCAGGGCCCCAGCTGGAGACGGGACACTTTCTGTCCCCTGAGCAGCCTCCAGGCATTTCTGGGCCTCCAGGGCTGTGAGAGGGGAAGCTGTTTGGGTGTCTACAGGGTGCATGGACACAGCGGCAGGTAGGAACCAGCATAGGACAGGCTCAGCTGGACAGAGACAAAGGCACTGCTGGACTCACAGACACCAAAGGAGGTCTTCATCCTCTTGGTATGGCTGTTGTCTCTGCCACCAACAGAGACACCCTGAAAGGTGTCATATCATTGTCCTGCACAGAGCACTGCACACCCCCACCCACACACTGTCCACAGGAAGACTTGAAAAACGTGTAGGAAACAAACCCCTTCCCAGAAGCCCAGTGACCGAGCCCCGACATTTGACCTGATAAAACACATCAAGGGTTAATGTGGCACCAGAGCCACCTGCACGTTTCCTCTGCCTACCTATTACCAGTGAGGACAATTTTCCTCCTCTAATCAGCCCCTGGGGAGTCTTTGCTGCTAACAGCTAGCAGTGGGACCCATTAAAACTCAACCAAAAGTTGGGGGACGATTTTGACTTTGAATTCTTCAGTGTTTATTTCAGTCTCCTCTCAGTTACTGAGGTTCCTGGGCTCAGTACCAAATACACCATGGGGATCATTAAAATGCAAAAAGCTCTCACAAATCATGTAGCTTCCTGTAATTTTTACCAAGTCTTGCCTGGCTAATTGGAGAAGTTTGAGGATTTTAGATGAACTGTGGAAACATCAGTAATATACAAGTATTTCTGCTTTTAAAGTGTTTCATGTTCTTATTGTTATTCAGCTTTCAGAGTAAGTGACAGCAGCGTTCTCCAACTGGAATCAATCCAGAAGGACTCCTAATGAAGTCTGGACATGCAGGAAAGGCAGTGCCCCAGACCTCAAGCACTCTATAGTCACTCCTACTCTTGCCTCCCCAACTTGGCCATTCCTCTCATCAGCCACTTGGCATTTCCATCACTTTTGTTAGAAGCCTCCCTGTTCTACTGAGATCAGCAACTGAAGGTTACAGCTCCTCTGCCTCAACTCCCCCTTTTTTTCTTTAGAGAACTAGTTACAAATAATTGCAGTTTTTTTTTCTTATTTGCAAAGAAACAGAAATAAAGTATGAAACAATTTCATAAATACTAATGATGCTCGTTGAGTGTAGGCTAAGCTTTAAACTCCCTGAAGTGTAAACCTTTGTTCTCTGAATGAACAAAGAGGAATGGGAGTCACAATAGTGCAATTTAACAATGGCCAGCTCGTGTCCCATAAAGATGGTGTTAGAAATTATCGAAATAAGCAAGACACACGCGAATAGCATGTGTCATACAGCTCCTGCAGGCCCTGGGTCATGATGTGGGACATGCTGTTTTGGGACATCACCAAACTACCTGTGCCTCTCTACAAAAGGAGGGAAAAACCTGCGATGCAAGACCCTGGAGAGGAGGGATTTTCCTGGCTGCTCAGTGTGACCCAAGCACAACTTGAGGATGTCAAACAAAACCCAACACATCAACACCAAAAGCACTGGACCTTCCTGAAGCATCAGGCTGGGAGCAGGAGGGGGCAGGAGAAACAGCCACTTTATCAGACCTTCAGCTCCACAACTTGTCATGGCTTCAAGGGAGCTCCTTAAACCAATACTTCCCATGACCCCAGTGCATACAGGAGACTAAGGAGTCATGGAGAGGACAGGGGAGAGAAAAGTGAGAGACTCTAGGATGCAGAACAGGCCTCCCTGTGCCACAGACAGGTTACTAGAGGCTGAAGAAGCAAGCCAAAGAAAGGAGGAAGGACATGCCTCCCTTTGCAGTGGTTTGGAAAGCCACATTTCTGACAAGCTTCAGTAGGGATGGGGTTTGCCTTCCTCAAGATTTGTCCGAGGACAGGGCATGGTCATCAACTTGAGAACAAGTTGAAACACAGCTCCTGAGGCAAGTCAGTTCCTTACAGGCTCCATATGGGAGCCTGGCCAGCAGTGCTGCAAGGACTAAGAACTAAGGACTCCAAGGACTAAGTGAGGTCCAAGATGAGAAATGGCTTTCCTTACGGACAATCGAAGTAAAGCTGGCAAAATTCATGCGATCTGGAAGAACTTCCCCAGATTTGCTATCTGGCTTGACCCATGATTTTGGAGCCTAAGAGGAACCAATGTCCAATCTCAAGCCCTCTGGAAGGAAGACATGTGTTAAGGACTGTATGTATGTAAGGATGTATGTTTGCTCTTTTCTGACACACCATCTCTATCCTACCAAAGACCATGAAACTTTGCTTAGGACTTTTAAAGGCGAAGAGACTTCGGAGCTTCTCGCTGAAGAGTAATTTCTTGAGACGTTCTTCAGGCAATAGGAAATCCAATGCCCTGCTGAAGGTAGGCACCAGTAGAGGAGGAATCTTGTGACCCTTTCTAGTGAACGTTAGATTATGTTTAAGGATGGAGATGTGAGAATCTCTGTGGATTCCTGTGCCAGAGCTCAGACATGCTCATGGAGGAAAAGAGTGGTTCTTGACATCTAAGAAGAATTTCCTATTCTCTTTTTTTTCTCTTTTTTTTTCTTTTCCTATTTTTTTCCCTTCACTCACTGTTGCCTTGCGCGCCATTCATGTGCCCCTCCAAGAAAATCCACCTTCTCTTAGGCCTCCACAAGGGAGTTGTGCACAGCGTGAAGATCCACCTTGGCCTTCTCTGGTCTAGGCTGAACAGAACAAGTTCTCCCAGCATCTCCTTATCTACACCACACTCCAGCCCATGACCATCTTGGTGTCCTTGTGCTGGAGCCCTCGTGTGTGTTATTGCCTTGGTAGAACTCGAGAGACCAAATGGGATCTGCTGTACAGTCACAGTCTCCACTGTGACAAAAGGAGGGGTTCAATGTGTTGATGGCCGGGCTGACTGTGCTCTTACACATCCAAAACCATGGGAGGGAAGGACGTTGGTAACGTGGCCTTTGTGGTGGGCTTGGATTGCAGGAGGTGAAGGACACGGCCAGCGATGTCTCCTGCGCGGTGGAAGATCCTCCTGCGCGGTGCGCCTCCTTTCTCCCGGGAGCACAGAGCATTCCTGCTGAAGGGCAAGTGCCTGTGCTGGAGAATCCTGAAGAAGCAGCAGCCGCTTCTGCCCCGGGTGATCCCCCGCAGGCTGCGATGGCAGCAGGAGGTGCTTCCGAGGAGGCTGCACTCAGCAGCTCCCCCACTGCAGAGGTGCCACCCAGCTCTGCCCAAGGCTCCACTGCCAGGGGCTGCGGGGAAATGGCCCCACCGGAATCCCCGTCGCCCTTCCCACCGGAGACAACACGGCACGGTGCCTGGGCATGCTCAGCATCAAGACGGAGGCGCTGGAGGAGCTCGACAGGAGCTGCCTGGCCCACACGGGGCAGAGCTTGGCCCAGATGTGGGAAGCCACTTTCCTGAGGAAGGAGCAGAGTCTGCAGGAGAGCCCGGCTGAGGAAGAGGAGGGCCGGGGGAAGCGTTCCTCCCTGTCAGCGTCAGGATCCCTCAATGTGAGACCCAAGGAGGTGAGTGCAAGGGAGGGCTGCGCCAGGCGGGAGCCCTCGCGGTGCTGGGGCAGCAGCCAGGCCACGCTGTGACAGCTGGGTTGTCCCAGCACTGGAGGAAGGAGCCCCAGGATTCCTTTCCTGTAGGGAAAAGAAGCTCCCTTCACACATGTGCCTCTCTCCTCCTAGCTCTTTGCCAGAAACTCCTTCCACAACCTGTGGAAACCAGAGATCTCGCAGGTGGAGCTCCTCAAGGACGCCACGACCAAGTGGGAGGTGCTGGAGCGGCTCTATGTTCATGCCCCGGAGCAGCACACGAAAACAGGAGAGAGAGGCCTGGATGAAACAGCAGAGCAGAGTGATGATGAGGATGAGGATGATCTGCCAGGGGAGGAGGTAGAGGAAAGCAGCTCCTTAACCTGGGTCAGACCCAGCCTCCGCAGCCTGTTTGCAGAAAGGGACATGGACAAGCAGAAGGTGCCCTGCTCAGGTGATACCAAGCAGACAGAGGCAACCAGCGAGACCCCTGGTGAAGGGGAGAGCCCCTCTGTGGAGGCAGCAGTGCCCAGAGGAGCTGAGGAAACACTGCTGCAGGGAACACCAGGAGCTTCTCTCCTGGCGCCAGGCCCTGCTCCCCAGGTGAGCAAGCTGCACATCCSCTGTGYCCACCATCCCAATGAGCCGCCATGGGAGCTGTGTGGGGGCTGTAAAGACAGGGTGCCCACAACTGCCCAATGCTGTGGGACCCCTCTGTCCGTGGTGCCCCACAGTCACTCCCAGCCCTTTGCCCTTTGCAATGTCTGCCATGGGGAGATGCCGAGAGCTCTCCATTYCCAAGAGCCAAAGGTTCAGGGCTGACGTCTCCTCCACCCTGTGCCACATTCAGCCCCGTGCTCTGGAAGCCAAGTGAGGAGGGAAGGGGCAGCCCCAGCAGCAGCCCCCTCCACACCCAGTGCACGAGCCCCCTTGTGCCCCACACCCGGCTGCCTCCATCCCCCTGGGCGTCACGGCCCCAGCCCAGCCCTGCTGCTCCAGCCCCACAACCAGCCCTGGCCCATTGCCCTGTCAGCCACAGGGCCCTTCCCGTGGGACACGCAGCCCTGGGCAGCCTCCCCAAGCACAAGCCCTCTCCCCCACGCACCCCAGGGCACCGGTACCCTGAGCAGCAGCAGCTGATGGCCGACGGCTGTGTGTTCTTGCTCTGCCCATGCAGGAGGCCTTGGAGCCCCAAGAGGAGGAGGAGGCATCGTCCTCCTGCAGCCCCACGACACACACWGAGCCAGGTACGTAGCTGAGTGGAGTGTGAGGGCTGCCTGGGACAGCGAGCGGCACYGAGGCCGGCAGCAGGAAGCGCTCGGGGGCTCCGTGCTGAGGCCACAGCCCCTTTGGGAGCCCTTGGTTCTGGGGACAGGCAGGTGCAGCCCTGCGCCCGTGCAGCCCATCGCCCACAGCTCTGCTTCCCCCCGCAGGCATCGCCGCCCTCGCGGCCGTCGCGGCTCCCCGGCGCTGGCGCTGGCGGCTCAGGACGGCGCTTGGGGCTCTGYGCAGAGCGTTCTGCTGCCGCTGCAGCACGGGGCAGCRAGAGGGGCGGCRCAGGGGGAACACGAGCCCTGCTCAGCAACAGVCAGYGCCAGAGCCAAATAAAACCYTCTGAAAGTTGTTCTCTCCATGTCGGTTGTTGTTAAAGAATCTCCAAGGAAAGACKAGTGGGGCTGTGGGGCCATAGGGCCATGGGTGACTCCTGACTCCAGCCTGGCCTTGGGGGCTGGGCTGGTGCCAGCCAAACAGGGCTGCTCCCCACTGCCATGGCTGGCACCTGTCTGGGCTCCTCACTGGTTCTCACAGTGAGCCCAGGGCTCTTGCAGGAGCACGAGATGGTTTCAGGTGTGCGCTAGCTGCGGCCTGKGCTGTTCCACTGCGAGTGCATGAACCGCTCTGCAGTCCTCCTGCCCTGAGCCTCCTGGGTCCCCACTGCTGCTCCAGGGACTGCTGAGCTCCCCTTTCCCCAGGCAGGCCTGCATTTGCTGCTGGGTCTTTGGGGGACTCTACCATGGACTGCCCCGTGCTTGGTGAGACTGCACTCACTGCCCACCCCTAGACATCCCCGCAGATCCCCTGAGCTCTCCTGGAGCCTCACGTTCCCTTCCAGAAGGGTGGGCATCTCTCACCAGCACTGGCACCTGTGCCACAGCCCCAAGCGTGCAATTCAGGGACCATTCTGCATCTCCACTGGCCGTGCTCCCAGGGACATGAACCCCAAATCCAGCCTATGCTCCCTGAAAGATCCTGCTGGGGCTCTGAGCTCCTGCCCTGGAGCCACAGAGGGCACAGGCAGAGCAGCAGCACTTTCATGCTGCAATCCCTCGGGAATATAGGTGTATTGTTGACCCCAACCTTCAGAAGAAACCAAACTTGAGGTATTTCACAGAGGAGATTCCTTTTTATTATAGAAATGTTCTTCTGGAGGCCAGGTGTGGCATAAGGCAGCCCAGTGCCTTGTCCTGCTTTACTTAGGAAACACATTGTGATACAACCAAAGACCCCGAGGGTGTGAGAACCCAGTCCCCAATGCAGGGCATAAAGGGAGCTGGTGGAACCCCARTCCTTGGGGGGGTCAGGGCAGAGGCAGGGGCACCCCGGGGACCYGGCACCCCTGGGGACACCCTGGCCACAGCTCCAGCATCTGGCACCCTGGCACATGGGGAGCATCCTGACTACTGCCCCCAGAGCCTCCTGGGGCACCCACAACACCCAGGGGTGCAGTGGGACACCCCAAACACCTGCAGCTCCTCCTGGGACACCAACACCACCCTTGGGTGCAGCARGACGCTACCGGCACCCTGTCACCCCCCCCTGGGCAGGCACCTGCTCCCCTGGGTGCCAGCAGAGCCTGGGAGCTTCCTCCTCATCTTCTTCACTTTCTGCAACTCCCCTGCCTCATAGAAAAGGTCCTGGGGGACAGTGTGACAGGTGGCACCATCGGGGCACCTGTGGGTGCCACGCAGGCAGTGGGAGACCCGTCGAGCACCCACCTGGCCGTGCAGAGCATCGTCACTGCCCTCCTGCTCCGTGTGGGCAGAGCGCTCTGGGGGCACCCATGGGTGAGCACCCGGCTGCACTGCCGCCCTGGGGCTGCTCCCGCACCCCTTCTGGGCAGCTGCTGCCCCTGCTGGGGGAGGCTGCCCTGTGCCCTGGGCCGGCCCCATCGCCCGCTCTTCCCCTCTCCCTCCAGGGCTCTCAGCAGGGACTCTGGGCACCCATGGGTGCCTCGGGAGCCTCCCCTGACATCCCCCATGGCCGGGGGAGCACAGGCTCCGTGTGCAGCCCGCCCGGAGCCCTGTCASGGGGATGTCCCTGCGACAGAGCCTGCGTGGGGCAGGGGCAGCCCCCAGCGCCCCGTGCAGCCCCTGCCCGCTGCAGCCCCAGCCCTGGCCAGGCCCTGGGGCGGAGGGGCCCGCTCCCCTGTGTGACACGGGCTGTGCTCACAGGGACGTCCCGTGTCACAGGCGCAGCTGCCCTGTCCCGCGCGGCCCGGCCTCTCCCCACACGTCGCGGCGGAGCTGGGAGAGCGCAGGCGCTGGCGCTGCTCTTGGCTCTGCTCTG
>NW_020456041.1:0-640 GCF_003342845.1 Nothoprocta perdicaria | reverse complement strand
ACTGGCTCCCTTTCTCCTCTCCCTGTGCTGCCTCATGGTCATGCGAGTTAGCCAGGCGCCTGTCTTTAGTTTCTGCAGGAAGGAAGCATTGCTGCACTCTTGGCCCATGAGGCTGTGCAGGGCTCRGAATTTGTCCCACGGGAGGGAGAACATCAGCATCCTTTATGGTTTTGCCAGGGGGTTAAAGAAGACAGCTCTGTAGCAGTGTCTTGCTGGAAGKCCTTCCAGCTGCAGGACACTCYCTTGTATTTTCCCCTGCTGAAGAGCTCTCTCAGTGACTGTSTTGCTCTTTTGTTGCTGCCTAGGTCTTAAGGGATATGTGCTCCTGCAGTACAATCGCGTRGCRTATTACACCAGCTTTCCATGCAGAGCAGCRCGGACCTGCATCCTGGAGACCATGAACCAGCTCTCTTGCTGTCTTCAGAGYGGARCCAATGYGGCCCTTGTTCTGAGGGACATCGGCATCCTGCTGATTGAAGACAARGYCGTGAAAATGAGGTTTTACAGAAGCCTCYTGGACAGAATGAATGAGTCGGACGAGGTGATAACAGCTCTTCTTGGGGTAAGTTGTGCATTTCTGCAGTGCTACTTGTTGCTCTTTTGAAGCCCCAACCAAGCCCAAGTGAAGGGATTTCTCTTG
>NW_020456040.1:16987-18528 GCF_003342845.1 Nothoprocta perdicaria | reverse complement strand
AGCCCAACTGCATGTCTCTTCAGGTGACGCTTTCAGGTGAATTGAGATGTGGCTAAGGGGCAGAGCTCAAAGAGTTACGATAGCAGTGCAGAGTCTAAGTGGAGGTCAGTAGGTGTGATGGGTCAGCCCACGCTGACTTTTCACAGGTAGCCCTATTCAGGTGTTAACCACCAGTGACATGATCTGCTCCTGGTGCTTGCCGCCCTGATCTTTTCCCCATTCACCCAATAATTCCTGCTCTTCCCCCATTCACCCAATAATCAACAATAGTAACCCTGATGGCTGCATTCTGACAGGGATATACAGCATACACTGGTCCAAATTCGGTTGAAATGTAACAATGACCATAAGTCAAATATCCCATAAATATGGAGAGAACCTGAGACACCACCGAACTCTCCTAGCACAGCAGTGGACTGCACACCAGGTTCTCCCTGTGAGCAGGGACACCACTCAGGGACACACCTCRGGGTTAGGAGACCCTTGACACAACAGATCGGTGGTAAGTGACTATATCAGGCTCACTGTAAACTTTACAGACATAACCATGCCCAAAATTCTTTAGTCATAAACCGTTGACCAGATCTTGGACTCRTCTTGGATCCAGCTGCACCCAGACTCCTCTCAGAAGGACTTTGGAAAGCAAGGGAGTCCAATCTGAATCCCATGACTCAATGGGAGGGTCTCCTTGGTAATTCAGTGTATATCCCGTACCCCATGCAGCAAATAAGAAGTAACCTTGCAATAGCATCGTTAAACCACTGTCCACATCAATAAACCTACTACTGTTTCTTTCACATGAGTGAAGAGCATGGTGTCTTTCACCYCTATGGCCACTCATTCTGTGACAGTAGCTAGCAGTGTTCCCTGGGGATCAGTACCCGGTCTAGCTTTTGTTCAACTTCATCAGTGATCTGGATGAAGGGACAAGAGGCACTCAGGGCAAGTTTCCTGATGATTCAAAACAGGGAGGAGAGGCTGAAACAGCAAGAGAGCTGTGCTGCTATTCAGAGAGATCTGCACAGGCTGGAGAGATGAGCAGAGAGGAACCTCATGAAGTTCAACAAAGGGAGGGGCCTATGAGTGCCAAATGTCTGGAAAACAGCTCTGCATAAAGGGACCTGGGGGTCCTGGTGAACATGACCCAGCAATGTGCTCTTGTGAGCAAGGAGGCTGATGGTATCTTGAAGTGCATTAGGAAGAGTGTTGTCAGCAATTGGAGGGATTCTCCAAAATTACTTGATGCTGGTGAGGCCACCTCTGGGATAGTGTGTCCAGTTCTTGACTCCACCAGGATTAGAGGGACATTAGACTACTGGAGTAGGGCTACAAAGATGATGAAGGGACTGGAGCATCTCTCCTATGAGGAAAGTTTGGGAGAACTGGGCCTGTTCAGCCTGGAGAAGAGAAGACTGAGAGGGGATCTCATCAGCATGCACAATATCTTAAGGGTGGGTGTCAAGAGGATGGGGCCAGACTCTTTTCAGTGGTGTCCAGTGATAAGAGGAGAAGCTGTGGGCACAAACCAAAATAGAGGAAAC
>NW_020456040.1:3098-15814 GCF_003342845.1 Nothoprocta perdicaria | reverse complement strand
CTCTCTGCACCCTGCCATCGAGCCAATTCCTAATCCACCTCCCCGTCCACTCATCTATCCCACACCTTCGAAGCTTGCCCAGGAGGATGCTGTGAGGACATGCAAAAGGCACCTGGACATACTCCTGGGGCAACATGTBCTAGGTGACCCTGTTTGAGCATAGAGGTTGGATTAGGTGATCTCTGGAGGCCCCTTCCAACCTCAACCATTCTGTGAYTCTTTGTGTTATTCTGTGTTTGTGGGTGGGTAACTGACCCTCCATCTTCAGTGAGTCCAATGAGAACTTAGACAACAGAATCCCATTTAGGTATCTGTTACACACACATCAGCTTTGGCAAGAGGAATGCCACTTCTTGTGAGTTTGCAGAGTGCACAAGAGGGATCTGAATACCATTCCAGCCCAGGACCTCAAACCTGGCAAGAGATGCCCAGATGGACTCATCTGAAGGATGGGTAAATGACCTCACTCCCTGTCCCCATCTCAGTTTGTTACCTAGCTAAGAGGTAGGAATAGGTCCTCTCAGAGTGAGACAGTTCCACCTTTCCTAGATAACCCTCCTCTGATGAGACAGTTCCTAATGCTGGCTTCAGTCCTTGTTTTTCCGAGAGAGACCATAGATAATTAGTTTAGTCTGCTTCAACGACTATTTCCCAGGAGGAGGAGGAGGGAGCAAAAGTACAAGAGGGAGTAAAAATCAAATCACACCTCAAGCTGTGTCACTCTTCCGAGCATGGCCAGGCTCCTGGGGTGGAGCTTGTGGCAACCTGGCAGTGCTGTGTCCAGGAGCAGCTCTGTGCAGATAGCTGTGACCAGGAGCAGCTCCTCCGCAAACAGCAGCAGAGCTCCAGGCATTTCCCACAGGTGCCAACTTGAGACAAGCAAGATRAGCGAGACAAGTGAGACTGAAAGAAGTTAAAAGATATTTGGAGGTGGGAGGATGTCTGAGGGCTCTGTGATGGAGAAATCTCCTTAGTCTCTAAAACAGTAAGTCAATGATCATGAGGTACCCTGAGGAGTCTTCTAAAGGTACCACCTCCCATGGCTGATAGAAAATGTCAGGAGAGCTTTCCTCCTTTCCCTGGCATGAAGAAGGAGGTATTCACAGCAGAGATTCCTTGTGACACTGTCAGAGTGTCCCTGCCACTGCACGGTGCTCTGTGCCTGCAGCAGTGACTCTGCTGCCTGCAAGGATCTACACTCAGCCTTCCTGGGGACTGCAGGGGAGGCTCTGGGCGGAAGCGGAGAGCCCCTGCAAGGCAGGTCTCCATTCTCCATTTGAGAAGGATCTCAAACTTCTCAGTGCCCTCTGTCTCTCCCTGTCCCTTCCTCCTTCAGCAGAAATATCATGCTTGTGCATGCTGATTCTGTTCTTGCCCCAAGACTGTGTGGCCAGGGTTAGTTCAGGCACTAACTCTGTGGATTTGAGATCATCTGAGGAAGGGGCCAGAGTTTGCTGATGTGCACTTTGGTTCTAGATTCCTCTGTGCTCAGCCATGTCCTTTCATTCTGACATGAGTGCAAATGTCCTGTACCTCAGAGGTGCAAGGAGAGGGCAGCTGTGAACAAGGGGATGGACAAGGAGCTCTCCTCACTCGGCATTAAGACCATGGGGACTCCCTTTGCTTTTAGGAATCACAGTGGCTCACTCTGAGTGAGTGCAGGAGCACTCCAGATGATCTCTATGTCCTCACAGCAAACTCAGCACAAAATGGAGCTCAAGTCATAAGAGCTCAGTGAATTTTTTTTGTGATGTGGAGAGAGAAACAGGGAARGGAGTTATGYGAAAGTTCTGCTCCTGGAAGTCWGTACTAACTTGTCCACCTCTCTTCTTCCTTGGACAGTCCCCTTCAGTGCTGCAAGACAGCAGATGTCCAACAGCAGCTCCTTCAATGAGTTCCTCTTACTGGCATTCTCAGAAACGCGGGAGCTGCAGCTCTTGCACTTTGCAGTGTTTCTCTGCATCTACCTGTTTGCCCTCCTGGGCAATGGCCTCATCATCACAGCCATAGTCTACGACCACCACCTGCACTCCCCCATGTACTTCTTCCTTCTCAATCTCTCTGTCCTGGATATGGGCTCCATCTCCACTACTGTTCCCAAATCCATGGCCAATTCTCTGTTGGACACCAGGGCCATTTCCCACTTGGGATGTGCTGCCCAGGTCTTTTTCCTCTTTTTCCTCCTTTCAGCAGAGGGTTCTCTTCTCACTGTCATGGCCTATGACCACTTTGCAGCCATCTGCAGACCCTTGCACTACGAGATCCTCATGAGCAGCAGACCTTGTGCCAGAATGGCAGCAGCTGCCTGGGGCCAGTGGTGTTCTCAATGCTCTCCTGCACACTGCCAACACATTTTCAATACCACTCTGCCAAGGCAATGTCATGGAGCAGTTCTTCTGTGAAGTTGCCCAGCTCCTCAAGCTCTCTTGCTCAGACACCTACCTCAGGGAAGCTGCTGTTATGGTATTTACAGATTCACAGATTCACAGAATATTTAAGGTTGGAAGGGACCTCTACAGATCATCTAGTCCAACCTTCCTGCTCAAGCAGGCACACCTACAGCATTTACTCTTTGTTTAGTTTTTGGGTGTTTTGTTTTTGCTGTGCTGTCCTATGTGCAGATCTTCAGAGCTGTGCTGAGGATCCCCTCTGAGCAGGGTCAACACAAAGTCTTTTCCATGTGCCTCCCTCACCTGGCCGTAATCTCCCTTACTCTCAGCACCATCATGATTGCCTACCTCAAGCCCCCCTACATTTCCTCCCCATCCCTGGACCTGGGGGTGGCTGTTCTGTACGTGGTGGTGCCTCCCGCCATGAACCCCCTCATCTACAGCTTGAGGAACAAGGAGCTCAAGGATGCACTGAGAAAATTGCTTCAGCGGGTACAATGTCAGCACCAGTAAGTGTCCCATGTGCACCTCCTCCTCATTCCCAGGGTAACTGGCATCAAGCCTGGTGTTCTTTTCTTTCTTACTTATGTTTCCTTGTTAGGTTCCTAATAAAGGAAAAATAATTTTGGTTCATGTCACTTGTCCTCAGGAATCCTTTGAATCTGACTCAGCAACCTGTTGAAACAGAAAGCCAGACTTGTCTCTTCATGATCAGAGATGTGGGAACCTCATAACTTGCTGGTCTCAACTCACTCAGATGCCCTCAGTGCAGTGCAGAGAGTTTCCCTTGCAGTGTCTCTTTCARCAATGACACCAAGGGCTCTGGCAAGTAAACATGGGCTGAGAGCCTGGGTCCCATGCCCATGAAGGGGGTGCAGCTCTCCTGGCCAGAGTCAGGCTGTGATCTCRCACTCATTCCTGTGAAGGTGCCAGCCTGGTGTCCCTGTGGCCTTGTCTTTTCCTTCTCCAGTGCTGCAGTGCTCACAGTAGAGTGGGAGTGGAGGGGACAAGATTCTGGATTCTGTGGTGACAGATCCTTTGCTCTTCAGGACCATTCCCTCATTGCTACAGGAGGCATTTCCTGGCTGCAGCCTTCACATGGGGACTGCAGTTTTCCTGGAGACACTTCCACTTCCAGCAGTAGGATTTTCTCTTTTCAGAGTTGTTCTCATTTCCACACTCTCCTGTTGTGCTCCTGTGTGTCTATACAGCCCAAGAGCTATCACAATGAGTTGGTGTTAGAGTTGTTTCCATTGCATTCCTGTCACTACTGGCAGGAGTAGGTAATGGTCACCTTTAAAACACAAGGGCATCTCCTCAGACACATACCTGACATCTTCTTGAGAAGATGGAGTTTTAAATATACCAAGATCATAGTCCTGATGCAATCTGCTAGTGACCACAGGATGGACCCAGGCCATGAGTGCAGGGCAGGCTGCTTTGTCCTTGGGCAGGAGGACCTGTCGGACTGACTGCAGGGCCAGGGCTCTCATGGTGTCTTTGGCAGCATAGTGGGCATGCAGAGATGTGCAGGAGAATGGCCATTTCCCACAGCATTGCTGGGGTGATTCGCTAGTGCTGGAAACGGGTGATGTGAGGGGCTGCTCTGCGAGGAGGGACATGGGACTCATCTTCCCCAGTGTGTCCCCCGCAACGCAGGAAACAATCTGGGCTCTTCTCTTATGCACCCTCTGTGTCCTGGTACCCTTCCCTAAAGACCTGCATTTGTATTGTGAGCTCCCTGATGTGTACTCCCACACTTCTCTTCACATACCCAGCAGCCGAATGGCAGCATTTTTCTTCTTTCATGACTATGTGCACCTGTGCCAGGCCAAGGTATTTTGTGTGCACCACTCAGAAGAAGGTAGCAGGTGGAAAAGAGTGACAGAGATGGTGAAGCTCCAGAAGAAGGAGCTTCTAGGGTGGGGATATTATCTGCACCTGATGAATATCTGAGTTGAAACATGATTTATAAACATTCTCCAAGTCTTCCACTGCTCCTGCTTAAACACAATGATGGGGGAGATGTTGAGCCATTCTTGGTCTCTAAGTGAAATTTATCTTTCACAAAGTTTGTGATGCTTAGAGCAGGGGAAACACACCCTCCCTGCCCTGGTCCCTTTCCCAGAAAACCTGCATTTTTTCTGATGATCTGCATGGTGTGCAATTTGTGTCATTTTTTTTTTGTTTATGTTTGTACTTAAGAAAAATACCTCCTGTGTCTGCAACTAGTTGTCTAAGGAGAGCAGGTGGGAACTGGAGTGGAGGAGCTGTAACATTCAGGTACAGAATGGAAGAAGTTTCATTGTAAGAGGAGAGATGCAAGCCCCCAGGGGCTGATGAGAGAAATGGAATGTTGGGAAAAACTTTGTCCATCCTGAAATCCTCGTATTGAAAATACTGCCTTTCCTACATGCCCACTATGAACTGGAGGATATTGATATCACTTATTATTCCAGTTGAAAAATAAGAGAGCTTAAAAACAGGCATGCTTCTTTTCAGGTGCTCAGTGAAATCTTCCTCTGGTCTATGCACTGATGGAAACTCTCCAAGTAATCATCAAGAATTGAGGAAATAAAGGAAATCACGAGAGCCATGGGTCCTTAGAGGTTTGTTTCATTTTACTGGTCCCTGGGGTGTATTTGGTGCTGATTCCATGAACCTCACATCCTAAGAGGAGATTGAACAAAGTCCTCAAGAAGCTTAAGGCAGAAGAAAATCCAAAAGTTTCTTGGAACCATAAATGAGTCCCACTGAGGGTTGTTACCAAAGAAGGCTCCCCAGGGRCTGATAMAGCAGAACATTGGAGGTGCCGCTTGYGGGYAGGCAAAGGCAATGTACTGGGGTCTCTGATGCCATGTCAACCTTGACGTGCTTGATCAGTTAGACACAGACACACAGCCCGTGGACAGGCTGATCCTTTCCTCCACATGTTGCTCAGGGCTCTTTCTGGGAGCACTGTGAGGGTAAGGGCATGCAAGAAGTGCAGGACAGCAAGATGGCATCTCCTGGGCTCCCTGAAGATGAGGAGGCCATGAGGCCATGGGGATTTAAGGAAACAGCAGCTTCTTAAAGGCCTCAGTGGTAGAGTCAGCAGCCATGGCAAGGGGACAAAGACAGTTTGTTACYTTACTCTCACCCATGGACCTCCCTACCTCCAGGCATGTCTCTCTGTCTTCCCTTGTTCCTCCTTGAAACACAAAGCCAGAGGATGATCACAGAGATMCCTCAGAGAGATAAGGACTACTCTTCAAGTTCTTTCACTCTCTCTACATGGACACAGTTGTCCCCCACTATGAGTAGCACTTGACACTTGTCTTCTAAATCTCCATGAGATGCCTGTTCTCCAAACCAGCCAAGTTTCATAAGGACCTTCAGGACTGAAGTTTCTCTCTGCCAAACAAAAAACAAAAGAACACAGACAGCACCAGTGGAGGAAGGGTAGACTGATTTGGGCTGACTCTATCAGAGGATATAAGGATGTTGGAAGACACAAACTCAGAAGTGGGAAAGAGAAAAAAAATGGGAGAATTGAAAGGTAAGCAAAAGATTGATGAGGAGTGTCTGGGGATTCCTTCCTACAAGTTCTGCATCTGAACCATTGGGAATGGAGGAAGTCAAGAAAGTCGACCTACTTCCACAGACAAGGAGAACCTCTCTGCGACAGAGAGAGGGAATAATCATGGAGTCCTTTAGGGTAGAAGGCAGCTCAGGAGCTCTCTAGCCTCATCTCCTTGTTCACAAGGTCATCTCTGGGGTCAGCCATATTGCTCTGCACTTCAACCAGTCTGATCTTGTAAAGTGGGGAGCCTGTGCAAGTGGCGAAACTGCACAGCCTCTCTGGGCAACCAGTTTCCAGATGCTTGACCATCCTCTGAAGGGAAAAACATTTCCTCATCTCCTCCATGATAGTCTGTATCTGCTCTACTTCTCTCAATTTATGCCCATTATCACTTATCCTCCCACCATGCCTCAGGATGAAGAACCTGGCTCCATCCTCTAGATGTGCTACTCAGGCACTCAGGCCCCAATTTGTTACAAGCGTTCACCCTGTAGCAGAGCAACTGTGGCCTGTTGTTCTTTCCCTCTCTGTTGACTCTGCTAGGAAACATTCCCTGACACCTTCCAAAACCGTGCTGCAGTGCCCACACTCTGATTGACCTGTCAGTGCATGTCAGAGAGATTATACTCTCCTCATAAGAACCAGGGCCTGTGACACACAGATTTCCTTGGGGYGATTAAAGGGGTCTGTGTCARCTTSAAACAAATCAAGTAGWCTKTATCTTSCATCACAGTGTCAGCCTCGTCCTCTCATGCTCACCCTCTCATGCTYCCCCACAAGCTCTCRYCCAGACCCTTGTCTCCCCCAGCATGGAACTCCACACATCTGACCTTCCCCTTGACACAAAGGGCATCCCCTCTCCTCCTTGTCTTCCCTCCCAAGCTCTCCTGAAGAGCTTGTACTGGGCTATCATAGCCCTGCAGTTTTTTGAGTGATTCCACCACATGCCACCTATTCTGAAAAGGTTTCAAAAGGAGCTTGTGCATCTCCATCTGCTCCTGCTTGTGCCCCAAGCTGCATTTATTTATGAATAATATGGGTCCTAGAGCCTCTGCTGTGGCACAGAGTGTGCACTGATCATGGGGAAAGCTCTTGCTTCAAGACCACCATGTGTACAAGGCCCTCACTTCAGAGTGGTGACATCCTGGCATACATAACAGGTGGCAATGTAATAGTGAAATGGCCACAAATGGAAGCACCAAAAGTTCCACAGGAACTTAAGGAAAAATTCCTTAACAGTGAAGGTGACACAGCACTAGAATAGCTTGCCAAGAAAAGTTGTGGAGTCTCCTTCTCTGCAGATCTTCAAATCCTGCTTGGACGCAATCCTGCGCCACATGCTCTAGGTGACTCTACATAGGCAGGGGGTTGGACTAGATGATCTCTAAAGGTCCCTTCTGGCCCTAAGGATTCTATGATTCTATGATCCTATGTGACTGTCTAACAGAGTTAACACGGCAGTACCTGAGGCCAGGGAGAAAGAGAACTGGCCTGTTCGGAAAGAGCAGGAGAGCAGTTGCTGCCTGAGCTGACTCCATAGCAYCTTGGGCCCTGGCAGAGAGATGAAACTGTCTCCATGTAGGATAAGGTTCCAGAATACATCCCAGGCTGTATCTGCTAGACATGTGGTTGTGCTGGACAACACAGACCTTTGACATGGCCCTGAGGACTTTCTTTTACATCAGTGAATCAAATCTCTGCACTGACTTACATAAGCTATTTGCACGGTGGGGATCTGCCTCTGTCTCAGTTTTCTAGTGTGTATAATAGTAGCAGTAGCTTCTAGAACAATTTCAGAGAGCCAAGGATATTCCACATCTGGCCCCTATGAGAGGCTCTAGAAGGATGAAGGTCTCACCTTTGTTCCATCAAAGCAAACAAACACTGGCACAAATCAGGGACTACCTTTTCTTTTAAAAGATCATCTGGTATTTGTGTGGGGACAAGTGGCTCCCAGCCTCCATTTCCACTCATTTATAACAGGAGTTTGGACAAGGAGCTTGCATGCAGACATCTCTCTTTTGTTTCCTTCAGCTTGGGCAACAAGAATGCCACCTCCTGCAGGTTTGTGGAGTCGATGGGAGAGAGCTGAGTCCCACTCCACCTCATGAGCTTTTATGCTGGTATGCTATGTCCAGATTGACTATTGGAAGCAACACCTGAACCCTGGGAAAATGAGCTCCCTTCTTATTCCGCTTAAGAGGTCCAGCATAGCTAAGACATGGGAAGGGCTGTTTCCAGAGTGGGGACATTTCCCACTACAACTAGGTTCTAGTTAACCTCTTGTAGTTAATTGTCGCCCAGTTTGACAAACTGCAATGTTGGGATCAGTCTCTGCACTGCTCAGAGGGAAAGCATAGAGAGACCTCAGTGAGCGCTGCCCAGCAGGAAGAGAGAAATGTATGCCTTTAGCAGGGTCTCTGCCAGGCTCCTTGGATGGACGGAGGTCATGGAAAACGGGCAGCTCTGCTAAGAGGCAGCTCTGTGTGACCTCCTGTGATGCTCCTCCTCCCCCATTGCCTCCTCATGTGCTCTTCTCCCTCCACCCTCAACCTGATCATTCCATGAACAGTACATAGGCAGGGGCTAATTGAGCAGGCACCAACTTACATCCATCTAGTATGCAAATAAGACTATGAGTCAATCATCTTCCTCCCTCCCCTCCATAAATAGTGCAGGCAGCCCAGAGCCCAGTGAGCTCTCCTTCACATCAGCAGGCTGTACTGCAGAACCTCCTCTTGAGCAGGGACACCTCTCCAGGACACTCCTTGAGTGTGAAAGGTTCTTAACTCACAACAGATCCTCAATAAGTGACTAACTGCATGTTGAAGCTTTGCAAACCTTTGAGACTTTCCTTAGTTTAATCTCTGATTGATTGTGCACTTCAATTACAGTCCTTGTCCAAGGATTGTGCAGTCCTTGAGACATAAAMCGTTGACTGCGTTTGAGACTAGGATTGCATCTAGCCAGTCCCAGCCTTCACTGACAAGGATTTTGAAAAGCAAGGGTGTCCATTTGGAAGCTCATGATTCTACAGGAGGGTCTCCTTGACACTTCCATCTGACCCTGTTCTTCATGCAGTACATAAGTGAGTAAASCTTGCCATTGTTCCTTTTCAAACCATTGTCCTATTTATCATGGAACTATGTTAAATCATTATATTTACCTCTGTAAAACCTATTACTCCTTCTGTCTAATGAGAGAACTGCATCACTCCTCACCTTTCCCAACACTCTGCCCAGAAGCAGCTCCTTGGCAAAGAGCAACACGACTCTAGGCACTRCCTGCTCTTGCTGCCATAAGGTGACAGAAGGCAGAGAGATGTGCAAGGCAGTTTGGAGTGGGAGGACAGAGGAGAGCTGCTTGTGGAAGAAATYTTCACAGCCCTTTGCACAGTAAGTCTCTGTCGATTAATGCAACTGAGGGACCTGGAGGAGTCTTCTAAACTCATCTCATTCCCTGAATATGACTGGGATCACCCTCCCAAATTCTGCAGTGCAGAACAGGAGATGGTTCCAGTTTGCATTCACTACCACATAGTGGCAGTAGTGGTAGAAGGACAAGGTGTCCAGCTACCTTCTACCAGAAGCATCAGGGAGGGATGAATGTAGTGGATTCACACAGGAATCTCCAGAGCTGTGATTCAGAGCAGTTCTGAGARTGCAGTGGGTGAGATGTGGTTTGGGGACACGGAAAAGGCAGAGATGTGGGAACAAAGAAACTGGTTTCTGCAGGGAGAATTTTAGAGAGCAGAGTCAAAGTGTGTGTAGGAAGCACCCATTTCAGTACCTCTCCTCCTCTCCCACCCAGCACAGCCCTCAGGCCTGTGGAGTCTAGGTCATGAGTTGTGTCTTTGGTGGCCGCATATCCAGAGGAGAAACACTGCAGTGCCTTCATGTCTCTCTGTGTCCCTGCCTCCCTTGGCAGCAACATCATGCCATAGCTGCATGTCTCCTTGGTTGTCTGTGCTGCTCATGTCCTCTCCATTGGACCTCTGGTGAGAAGGATTCAGATGCAGTTTAAACCACGCACTTGTGGCACCTGCCATGCAGACCTGTCCTTGGCAATGAGGTGCCCAAGTCCCCCTCTGACCTGTGGGATTCTGGGCAATGAACTGTGCAGTGAGAGGGGGCTTTCTGGGAATGATCCACCTCTCTCTTCAGGACAGCCTGTCCTCAGGACATTTGACCATTTAACCAAGAAGAGTATTTGACATTTGACACTGCATAGAAAGGAAAGAGGGGGAGGGGTAGTATCTGCTTTTGTGGAGAAGGCAGAGCTGCAAGAAATAGAAAGCTCTGCTCAGAGAAGGCTGTCCTAACTTGTCAATGTCTTTCACTCCTTGGACAGTTCTTATGCCGAAAGGCAGCAAATGTCCAASAGAAGCTCCTTCAATGAGTTCCTGCTCCTGGCATTCTCAGACACGCRGGAGCTGCAGCTCTTGCMYTTCTCGCTGTTCCCAGGCATCTATGTGGCTGCTCTCCTGGGAAACRGCCTCATCATSACAGCAGTAGCCTGTGACCACCGCCTCCACACCCCCATGTACTTCTTCCTTCTCAACCTCTCCCTCCTCGATCTTGGCACCATCTCCACCTCAGTCCCCAAATCCATGTTCAATTCCCTGTGGGACACCAGGGCCATTTCCTACTTGGGATGTGCTACCCAAGTCTTTCTGCTTGTCTTTTTCATTTTGGCTGAGWACTTTCTYCTCACTGTCATGGCTTATGACCGTTTTGTGGCCATCTGCAGACCCCTGCACTATGGGACCGTCCTGGGCAGCAGAGCTTGTGTCAAACTGGCAGCAGGTGCCTGGGACAGTGGTTTTCTCTGTGCTGTTCTGCACACTGCTAGTATATTTTCAATACCATTCTGCCACGGCAATGCTCTGCACCAATTCTTCTGTGAAATTCCCCAGATCCTCAAGCTCTCCTGCACAGGCTCTTACACCAGGGAATCTGGATCTATTGTGCTTAGTGCCTGGTTAGTCTTTGGGTGTTTCATCTTCATTGTGGTGTCCTATGTGCAGATCTTCCGAGCTGTGCTGAGGATTCCCTCTGAGCAGGGACAGCACAAAGCCTTTTCCACGTGCCTCCCTCACCTGGCTGTGGTCTCCCTGTTTGTCAGCACTCTTGCATTTGCCCAGCTGAAGCCCCTTTCCATTTCCCAACAAAGCTGGATCTGGTGCTAGCTGTTACGTACTTGGTGGTGCCTCTAACAGTGAATCCCCTCATCTACAGCCTGAGGAATAAGGAGCTCAAAGCTGCAGGAAGGAGACTGACTCAATGGGTTCACTGTCAGCATCTGTAACTATCCCAYGTGCCTCTCTTCCCACTTCCCCAGGTACTTGATATCTAGTCTATGTGTTGTTCATTTCATTCTTAAGCTCCTTTTCCTTGATGAATTTTTTTAAAAAAGGAAAGATTTTGGTTCTTGCCACTTTGTGACTGACCAGTAAACCCCTAGCATATAAGGAGATTCAGAGGAGATGGGCAAAGGGTAAGGTGCCCACTAAGCTCAAGGAATCACATAGCATATAACTCAATAATCACAGCTGTTGTACAAAGTATTGACTTCATCCCAACACATAGGGCATCAGAGGATGACCTTCATGTTCCTTCATGACCTTCATCTATAACTTTTGAGCGATATAGCTTGTGTACATGTTTCTTTCTGACTTGATGAAATGAATGTGCATATCTCCCCGAGATTAGCCAGAACAGCACGAGGGAAGGGTATTTTTGGCTCAGCCCAATATAGGGTTATATGAAACAACTAACAATTTATTGTGAGGAGAGCAAAGTGCTTGTGCTCACTTCATCCCGTGTGTCCCTTTTTTTGCAGCTAGGGATGCCCAGCATCATTAATGCAAAGATTTACTGATAAGTGCATTCACATTGGTATTGCGAATGAACTGGCACTGCACTGTGTAAGTGCATTTGTGATTTCTGTACATTGTGAATTCAGGCACCTAAATCAAAATCCCTTGTAACATCAGCTGTCTTCAAAAAAAAAAAAAAAAATTGTACTATTAAACCTTGCACTCTCTGTATGTATAGAATATCAGGAAGAACCTGCTCAGAGAATCTCAAGGGCACTTATTCAGCAACCACTCCAAAACAGCGTGGTTCTCCTGTGGGTCCCATGCTGTATCTGCTAGGACATGCTGGAATGCCAAGTATGTGACACAATGCTGCTGGGCTATTTTTCTGTCCMTGAATCAAGTGTCCATAGAGAATTACATTAGCTGTTTTAATGCAGAGATCTACATGATTGTTTTAGTCTGCCCCAGTGAGCATCACCTAGAAGGAGAGAGTACAAGGCAGAAATCRAGTCTTACATACAGCTGGGCTACTGTTCCTTAGTAGGGCAAGGCTCTTGGCACAGGGTGAGCTCATGGCWASCYRKCAGCAAAACCAAGGAACAGTCCAGGAGCAGCTCCTCTSTGCAGAGCAGCAGAGCTCCAGGCACTGCCTGCTGGTAGCATGAGATGAGAGTAGACAGAAAGGGAGAGGGAAGTGAGAGGGTAGAGAGGGAGGATAGAAGAGGCCTCATTGTTGGAGAAATGTGCACAGCTCTTGATGCAGTAAGTCTCTGGCAGCAGAGCAATGCTCCTGGGGTGCCTGGAGGAGTCTTCTCAAATCATCTYAGAGTTGTAATTCAGGGCAGTGTCCTGTGCCACAGGGTGCTGTGTCCCTAGGGCAGTGKCTCTGCCACTTGCAAGGGCCAGTGCTCAGCCAGCCTGGGGATTTTCTCATGGAGCAGCA
>NW_020456040.1:0-1477 GCF_003342845.1 Nothoprocta perdicaria | reverse complement strand
TGGGCAGCCTGCCTCAGGGCACTATCACCCTCACTGTAAAGAAGTTCTTCCACATATGAAGATGAAACTTGCTGTGTTTCAATCTGTAGCCCTTACCCCTAGTTCTGCCACTAGCCACCACCAAGAAGTGTCTGGCCCCATCCTCTTTACATTCTCCCCTCAYGTATTTATACATATCCATAACAGCCCCCCTCAGTCTTCTCTAGGCTAAACAGGCCGAGCTCACTTAGTCAGCCCTCACAAGATAAATGCTGCAGTCCCTTAATCATCTTCCTTGCTCTATGGGGTACCCTCTCTAGAAGCTCCATATCCCTCTTGTCCTGGGGGATCCAGAACTTCACGCAATACTCCAGGGACAGCCCCTCCAGAGCTGAGGAGAGGGGCAGAATCACATGCCGCGACCTGCTGCAACACTCCTCCCTGAAGCAGGAGGAGTACCTCACAGTTAACTTGTTGTCCACCAGGACTCCCAAATCCCTCTCCAGAGAGCTGCTTTCTGCAGGTCAACCCCCAAGAGATGCTTGTGGAAAACATGTCTGAGGAAACAGCAGGCTTTATTGAAATGACTTTCCCCAACATCTGCTTCTTTCTCCTTCTCTCTCAGTTGCCTTCCTTGTCTCTTCAGCGAAAGGCAAAGGAAAGGGAAATCATCCAAAGCTTTCAGATTGGAGGAACTGTGAGGCAGCAATGTGCCCTCCTAGACAAGAATAAATAGGTTTCTGGCCTGCATCAAGAGGAGTGTTGCGGCATGCGATTCTACCCCTCTCCTCAGCTCTGGAGAGGCCGTCCCTGGAGTATTGTGTGAAGTTCTGGACCCGCCAGGACAAGAGGGACGTGGAATTTCTAGAGAGGGTCCACCATAGGAGAGACAAAGATGTTTAGAGGACTGCAGCATCTATCTTATGAGGATAAACTAAGCAAGCTGGGCCTGTTTAGCCTAGAGAAGACTGAGAGGGGATATAAAGGATTTGTATAAATACGTGAGGGGAGAATGGAAAGAGAATGGGGTCAAACTSTTCCTGGTGGTGGCTAGTGACAGAACCAGAGGTAATGGCTGCAGATTGAAGCCCAGGAACTTTCACCTGCCTATGTGGAAGAACTTCTTTACAGTGGGGGTGACAGTGCCCTGAAACAGGCTGCCCAGAGAGGTTATGGAGTCTCCTTCCTTGCAGATACTCAAAAGTTGCCCGTCTGAGACACTATGCCATGTGCTGTAAATGTTCCTGCTGAGCAGGGGGGTTGTACTAGATGATCTGTAGAGGTCCCTTCCCAACTCAACTATTCTGCGATTGTGTGATCTGTGAAAGCCAAGGAACCATCAGGAACACATACAGTCTCACATATAGTCTCTCACCACCAGTTGCACACACTTCATGTTTCTGTATCTTCTAAAACACACTCTTACATTGGGGAAAGTTGTTTCCATAAACACCAGTATTTCTTCACACATGTTTTCCAGAAGCATCTCTTGGGGGTT
>NW_020456039.1:19304-20348 GCF_003342845.1 Nothoprocta perdicaria | reverse complement strand
GAGCTAAAGGTTAGAGAGGTCCCTGCACTGGTGGTTCCTTCCTGGGTTGTGGCTGTAGAAGTGGAGGAGACATCAGGGGATGTGGCTGAGGTCACCTCTGTGGTGCTCCCTGTGGTCACGGTGACTCCCAAGGTGGACAAGGCTGGTGTGGAGGTCTCTGTTGAGGTGCTGAAGGCTTCTGTGGTGCTGGCAGCAGAGCTGGAGGTGAGAGATTTGCCTGCACTGGTGGTTCCTTCAAACGTGGTGCCCTTGGATGTGGAGAATGCATCAGAGGTCGCGGCTGAGGTCACTTCTGTGTCGCTAATTGTGGTCCCCGTGACACCTGAGGTGGTCAGGGATGACGTGGAGGTCTCTGTTGAGCTGCTGAGAACCGGTGTGGTGCTGGCAGCAGAGCTGGAGGTGACCGAGGTCCCTCCATTAGTGGTTCCTTCCTGAGTGGTGCCCATGGATGTCGAGAAGATATCAGGTGATGTGGCCGAGGTCACCTCTGAGCTGCCGCCTGTGGTCACTGTGACTCCCAAGGTGGTCAGGAACGAAGACGTGGAGGTCTCAGTTGAGGTGCTGAGGACTGGTGTGGTGGTGGCAGGAGAGGTGGACGTTACAGATGTCCCTGCACTGGTGGTTCCTTCCTGAGTGGTGGTTTTGGAGGTGGAGAAGCCATCAGATGTAGAGGCTGAGGTCAGGTCTGTGCTGCTGCCTGTGGTCACTCTGTCTTCCAAGGTGGTCAGGGATGACGTGGAGGTCTCTGTTGAGGTGCTGGGGACTGGTGTGGTGCTGGCCTCAGAGGTGGAGGTCATAGAGATCCCTGCACTAGCGGTACCTGCATCAGTGCTAGATGTAGAGGTGGAGAAGACATCAGGGGATGTGGTTGAGGTCAATTCTGTGCTGCTCCCTGTGGTCACCGTGACTTCCGAGGTGGTCAGGGATGACGTGGAGGTCCCTGTTGAGGTGCTGGGGACTGGTGTGGTGCTGGCAGAAGAGCTAAAGGTTAGAGAGGTCCCTGCACTGGTGGTTCCTTCCTGGGTTGTGGCTGTAGAAGTGGAG
>NW_020456039.1:17342-18409 GCF_003342845.1 Nothoprocta perdicaria | reverse complement strand
GTGGTCAGGGATGACGTGGAGGTCCCTGTTGAGCTGCTGGGGACTGGTGTGGTGCTGGCAGAAGAGCTAAAGGTTAGAGAGGTCCCTGCACTGGTGGTTCCTTCCTGGGTTGTGGCTGTAGAAGTGGAGGAGACATCAGGGGATGTGGCTGAGGTCACTTCTGTGGTGCTCCCTGTGGTCACCGTGACTCCCAAGGTGGACAAGGATGATGTGGAGGTCTCTGTTGAGGTGCTGAAGGCTTCTGTGGTGCTGGCAGCAGAGCTGGAGGTGACAGAGGTCCCTGCACTGGTGGTTCCTTCAAACGTGGTGACTTTGGATGTGGAGAATGCATCAGAGGTCGCGGCTGAGGTCACTTCTGTGGCGCTAATTGTGGTCCCCGTGACACCTGAGGTGGTCAGGGATGATGTGGAGGTCTCTGTTGAGCTGCTGAGGACCGGTGTGGTGCTGGCAGCAGAGCTGGAGGGGACAGAGGTCCCTGCACTGGTGGTTCCTTCTTGGGTTGTTGCTGTAGAAGTGGAGAAGACAGCAGAGGTCGGGGCTGAGGTCACCTCTGTGCTGCCGCCTGTGGTCCCCGTGACTCCAAATGTGGTCATGGATGGAGATGTGGAGGTCTCTGTTGAGGTGCTGAGGACCGGTGTGGTGCTGGTTGCAGAGCTGGAGGGGACAGAGGTCCCTGCACTGGTGGTTCCTTCAAACGTGGTGACCTTGGGTGTCGAGAAGGCATCAGAGGTCGGGGCTGAGGTCACTTCTGTGCTGCTCCCCGTGGTCACTCTGTCTCCCAAGGTGGTCATGGATGACGTGGAGGTCTCMGTTGAGGTGCTGGGGACTGGTGTGGTGCTGGTTGCAGAGCTGGAAGTGACAGACGCCCCTCCATTAGTGGTTCCTTCATGAGTGGTGACCTTGGATGTTGAGAAGGCATCAGGGGATGTGGCTGAGGTCACCTCTGTGAAGCCACCTGAGGTCCCCGTGACTCCCAAGGTGGTCAGGGATGATGTGGAGGTCTCTGTTGAGGTGCTAAGGACTGGTGTGTAGCTAGCAGGAGAGCTCATGGTGACAGAGGTTCTTGC
>NW_020456039.1:14881-15544 GCF_003342845.1 Nothoprocta perdicaria | reverse complement strand
GTCACTTCTGTGCTGCTCCCTGTGGTCCCCGTGACTCCCAAGGTGGTCAGGGATGACGTGGAGGTCTCTGTTGAGCTGGTGAGGTCCGCTGTGGTGCTGGCAGCAGAGCTAGACATGAGGGAGGTCCCTGCATTTGTTGTTCCTTCAAGTGTGGTGACCTTGGATGTGGTGAAGATAGCAGAGGTCGGGGCTGAGGTCATTTCTGTGCTGCCACCTGTGGTCCCCGTGACTCCCAAGGTGGTCAGGGATGGAGATGTGGAGGTCTCTATTGAGGTGCTGGGGACTGGTGTGGTGCTGGTTGCAGAGCTGGAGGGGACAGACGTTCCTACAATTGTGGTTCCTTCAAGTGTCGTCACCTGGGATGTGGAGAAGACATCAGAGGTAGAGGCTGAGGTCACCTCTGTGCTGCTGACTGTGGTCCCCGTGACTCCCAACGTGGTCAGGGATGACGTGGAGGTCTCTGTGGAGGTGCTCAGGACTGGTGTGGTGCTGGCCTCAGAGGTGGAGGTCATAGAGATCCCTGCACTAGCGGTACCTGCATCAGTGCTAAATGTAGAGGTGGAGAAGACATCAGGGGATGTGGTTGAGGTCTCTTCTGTGCTGCTGTCTGTGGTCACCGTGACTTCCGAGGTGGTCAGGGATGACGTGGAGGTCTCTGTTGAG
>NW_020456039.1:11597-13936 GCF_003342845.1 Nothoprocta perdicaria | reverse complement strand
AGACATCAGGGGATGTGGCTGAGGTCACCACTGTGCTGCTGTCTGTGGTCACGGTGACTCCCAAGGTGGACAAGGCTGGTGTGGAGGTCTCTGTTGAGGTGCTGAAGGCTTCTGTGGTGCTGGCAGCAGAGCTAGAAGGGACAGAGATGTCTGCACTGGTGGTTCCTTGAAACATGGTGACCTTGGATGTGGAGAAAACACCAGACGTAGGGCCTGAAGTGGCTTCTGTGCTGCCCCCTGTGGTCATCGTGACTCCAAAGGTGGTTAGGGATGACGTGGAAGTCTCTGTTGAGGTGCTGAGGGCTGGTGTGGGGCTGGCTGCAGAGCTGGAGGTGACAGAGGTAACTGCACTGGTGGTTCCTTCAATAGTGGGGGCCATGGACGTTGAGAAGCCATCAGAGGTAGGGGCGGAGGCCACTTCTGTGCTGCCGCCTGWGGTCCCCGTGACTCCCAAGGTGGTCAAGGATGATGTGGAGGTCTCGGTTGAGATGGTGAGGACTGGAGCGGTGCTGACCTCAGAGCGGGATGTTACAGATGTCCCCACACTGGTGGTTCCTTCCTGAGTGGTGGTCTTGAAGGTGGAGAGGACATCAGAGGTAGACGCTGAGGTCACTTCTGCGCTGCTAATTGTGGTCACTGTGGCTCCCCATGTGGTCATGGATGCTGTGGGGGTCTCTGTTGAGGTGCCGGGGACTGGTGTGGTGCTGGCAGGAGAGCTCATGGTGACAGAGGTCCCTGCAATGGTGGTCCCTTCCTGAGTGGTGGCCATGGACGTGGAGAAGACATCAGGGGATGTGGTTGAGGTCACTTCTGTGCTGCCGCCTGCAGTCCCCGTGACTCCCAACGTGGTCAGGGATGGAGATGTGGAGGTCTCTGTTGAGGTGCTGAAGGCCTCTGTGGTGCTGGCAGCAGAGCTAGAGGGGACAGAGGTGCCTGCAATTGTGGTTCCTTCAAACGTGGTGACCTTGGATGTCAAGAAGACATCAGAGGTAGGGGCTGAGATCACTTCTGTGCTGCTAATTGTGGTCCCCGTGACTCCCAACGTGGTCAGGGATGACGTGGAGGTCTCGATTGAGGTGCTGGGGACTGGTGTGTAGGTAGCAGGAGAGCTGGAGGTGACAGAGGTTCCTGCAATTGTGCTCCCTTCCTGAGTGGTGGCCATAGAGGTGGAGAAGACATCAGGGGATGTGGCTGAGGTCATTTCTGTGCTGCTCCCCGTGGTCATTCCTTCTACCATGGTGGTCAGGGATGACGTGGAGGTCTCTGTGGAGGTGCTGAGGGCTGGTGTGGTGCTGGCAGCAGAGCTGGAGGTGACAGAGGTCCCTCCATTAGTGGTTCCTTCAATAGTGGGGGCCATGGATGTGGAGAAGCCATCAGGAGATATGGCTGAGGTCGCCTCTGTGCTGCCACCTGTGGTCCCCGTGACTCCCGATGTGGTCAGGGATGATGTGGAGGTCTCTGTTGAGGTGCTGGGCACTAGTGTGCTGCTGGATGCAGAGCTGGAGGTCCCTGCAGTGCTGGTTCCTTCCTGACTGGTGGGCTGGGACGTTGAGAAGACATTAGCTGGTGAGGCTGAGGTCTCTTCTGTGCTGCTGTCTTTGGTCCCCGTGACTCCCCAGGTGCTCAGGGATGACGTGGAGGTCCCTGTTGAGGTGCTCAGGGCTGGTGAGGTGCTGGCCTTTGAGCTGGAGGTGACAGAGGTCCTTCCACTTGTGGCAGGTTTCTGACTTGGGGCTGCAGAGTCGGGGTGGACACCAGGTGTGGTGGTGCTGCCTGAAGTCCCTGTGTCTCCGGAGCTGCTCGGGGATGGTGAGGAGGTCCRTGTTGAGGTGCTGGGGGCTGGTGTGGTGCTGGCTGTAGAGCTGGAGGTTCTGGAGGTCTCCACACTCTGTGCTCCTCCAGAGGTGGTCGATGGAGAAGTGGACGTGGCACTGGACGGTCCCACAGGACCTGTTCCCATCGCTTTACCTCCTGGGGTGTCCATAGGGGACCTGGAGGTCCCTGTCAGGTTCCTTGGCTCTCCCGCGGTGCCCTCGTCAGCGGCCCGTTGAACCCGAGTCCCTCCGGTCGCTTCGTCCCTGGTGGCCTCCGCCCTCAGGGACCTCCCGGCTCCGGTCGCCGCCTCGCCGCTCTCCGCCGCCGGGGAGGCTGCCGCGCACGTCCAGGCTTCACGTGAGGTCCTCCCGCCCCCCGACGTCGCCCCCTTTCCCCCCGGGGCCCCTCCAGGACCTCCCGGGACCCCCCTTTCCGTCCCCGTTGCCCCCTTCCTCCCCGAGAGCCTTCGCTGCCTCCTCCTCCTCCTCCAGCCTCCATGTCCTCCATAGGGCCCTTCCCACCCC
>NW_020456039.1:9035-10418 GCF_003342845.1 Nothoprocta perdicaria | reverse complement strand
GGGGACATGGCCGGGGTCACGGGGACAGGGGACGCGGTGGGTGAGGGGACACGGGGAAGTCCTGAGTCATGGTGGGACCATGGGGAGATGGTGGCCCTCTGTGGGGACTCAGGGTGAGGGGACATGGGGATGTCCTGGGTCGTGGTGGGACCATGGGGACATGGTGGCCCTCTGTGGGGACACTGGGTGAGGGGACATGGGGATGTCCTGGGTCATGGTGGGACCATGGGGAGATGGTGGTCCTCTGTGGGGATGGTGGGTGAGGGGACATGGGGAAGTCCTGAGCCATGGTGGGACCATGGGGAGATGGTGGCCCTCTGTGGGGACACTGGGCGTGGGGACATGGCCGGGGTCACGGGGACAGGGGACGCAGTGGGTGAGGGGACGTGGGGAAGTCCTGAGTCATGCTGGGACCATGGGGAGATGGTGGCCCTCTGTGGGGATGGTGGGTGAGGGGACATGGGGAAGTCCTGAGCCATGGTGGGGTTCGTGGGGACATTGTGGCTCTCTGTGGGGACACGGGATGGCGAGGGTCATGGGGACAGGGGACACGGTGGCTCATGGTGGGGACAGTGGGTGAGGGGACATGGGGATGTCCTGGGTCCTGGTGGGACCATGGGGACATGGTGGGACCATGGGGACATCGTGGTTCTCTGTGGGGACATTGGGATGTTCTGGGTCCTGGTGGGACCATGGGGACATGGTGGGACCATGGGGACATCGTGGTTCTCTGTGGGGACACGGGGATGTCCCGGGTCCTGGTGGGACCGTGGGGACGGGGGACATGGGGGTGTCCCCGTGCCCCATGGGGGGTCATGGGGACAGGGGGGTGCCCCAGGTCACGGAAGGACCTTGGGGACAGGACTGTCCCCGTGCTGCTGTCCCCAGTGTCCCCAGTGCCCCCAGTACATCCCAGTGCCTCCCAGTGTCCCCAGTTCCCCCCCAGTGTTCCCCAGTGCTCCCATCACATCCCAGTGCCTCCCAGTGTCCCCAATGCCTCCCAGTGTCCCCCAGTTCCTCCAGCACATCCCAGTGCCTCCCAGTGCCACCAGCACGTCACAGTGGTCCCCAGTGTCCCCAGTGCCTCCCAGTGTCCCCCAGTGCCCCAAGCACATCCCAGTGGTCCCCAGTATCTTCCAGGGCCTCCTAGTGCCCCCCAGTGTCCCCAGTCCATCCCAGTGCCCTCCAGTATCTCCCAGTGCTCCCCAGTGTTCCCAATACATCCCAGTGCCCCCCAGTGTCCCCCAGTGCCCTCCAGTATCTTCCAGTACCTCCCAGTACCTCCAACACCTCCCCATGGCCCCCAGCACTTCCAATGTCTCCCAGTGCTCCCAGTAGCTCCCAGTGCTCCCAGTGCCCCCAGCAGCACCCGGTGTCTCCCAG
>NW_020456039.1:6284-7551 GCF_003342845.1 Nothoprocta perdicaria | reverse complement strand
GGGGGGTGGGCGCCCTTTGCCCGGGGCCCTCGGGTGCCACCCGCGGGCGGCGGCGCCCGGTGCCACCCATGGGTGGCGGCTGTGACGCAGGCGCCGCCGGGCGTCACCCGGCCGCGGGTGTCACGCGGGGCGGCTGCTGCTGGTGCCGCGGGGGTTGTTGTTGGGGTGACACGCGTGCGACACGCGTGCGACACGTGTGGGGCTGCGCGTGCCCTGCAACACGCGTGCACACGCGTGTGAGAGCGTGCACGTGCGCGTGAAGGACCCCCCCTTGCAACACGCGTGCATGCACCAAAACATGTCTTGCAACATGCTTGCACACGCGTGTGCGAGTGTGCATGCAGGACCCCCTTGCAACACGCCTGCATGCACCAAAACATGCCCTGCAACACGCGTGCACACGCGTGTGAGAGCGTGCACATGCGTGTGCAGGACCCTCCTTGCAACACGCGTGCATGCACCAAAACATGCCTTGCAACACGCTTGCACACGTGTGTGCGAGTGTGCATGCAGGACCCCCTTGCAACACGCGTGCATGCACCACAACATGCCTTGCAACACGCTTGCACATGCGTGTGCGAGCGTGCATGCAGGACCCCCTTGCAACACGCCTGCATGCACCAAAACATGCCTTGCAACACGCGTGCACACGCATGTGCGATAGGCACAGGGTTGCATGCGTGCATGCAGGAAAACCCCTTGCAACACGCGTGCACGCACTGCAACATGCCTTGCAACACGCGTGCACACGCGTGTGCGACACATGTGGGGTTGCATGTGCGCATGCAGGAATCCCCTTGCAACACGCGTGCACACATGTGTGCAATATGTGTGGAGCTGCATGTATGCATGCAGGAACCCCCCCTGGCAACACGCTTGCACACGTGTGTGCGACGTACACAGGGCTGCACTGCGCATGCAGGAACCCCCCCTTGCATGCACTGCAACATGCCTTGCAACACGCGTGCACACGCGTGTGCAGCCTGTGTGGGGTTGCATGTGCGCATGGAGGAACCCCCCCCCCTTGCACAACGTGTGCGCCAGCACATGCCCTGCAACACGCGTGCACACGCGTGTGCGAGCGTGCACGTGCGCGTGCAGGCCCCTCCTTGCAACACGCCTGCATGCACCGCAGCATGCCTTGCAACACGCTTGCACACGCGTGTGCGACACGTGTGGAGCCGCATGTGCGCATGCAGGAACCCCCCCTGGCAACACGCTTGCACACGCGTGTGCAAACATGCATGCATGCAGGCAGGCCCCCCCC
>NW_020456039.1:2544-3704 GCF_003342845.1 Nothoprocta perdicaria | reverse complement strand
GTGTATCCTGCCCCATAGCGGTGTGCCCTGCCCCATGGCACTGAATCCTGCCCCATAGCGGTGTGCCCTGCCCCATAGCGGTGTATCCTGCCCCATAGCGGTGTGCCCTGCCCCATAACAGTGTATCCTGCCCCATAGCAGTGTGCCCTGCCCCATAGCGGTGTGCCCTGCCCCATAGCGGTCTATCCTGCCCCATAGCAGTGTCCCCTGCCCCATAGCAGTGTATCCTGCCCCATTGCGGTGTTCCCTGCCCCATAGCAGTGTATCCTGCCCCATGGCGCTGAATCCTGCCCCATAGCGGCGTCTCCTACTGCATAGCGCTGAATCCTGCCCCATAGCGGTGTGCCCTGCCCCATAGCAGTGTATCCTGCCCCATTGTGGTGTTCCTTGCCCCATTGCGGTGTCCCCTGCCCCATAGCACTGTATCCTGCCCCATAGCGCTGTATCCTGCCCCATGGATGGGTGCCCTGCCCCATAGTGCTGAATCCTGCCCCAAAGAGCTGAATCCTGCCCCATGGAGACATTCCCTGCCCCATAGTGCTGTATCCTGCTCCATAGCGGTGTTCTCTGCCCCATAGAGCTGAATCCTGCCCCATGCAGACACTTCCTGCACCATAGCASTGTCCCCTGCCCCATAGCRCTGAATCCTGCCCCATGGATGGGTACCCTGCCCCATAGTGGTGTATCCTGCCCCATAGCGTTGAATCCTGCCCCGTGGATGGGTGCTCTGCCCCATAGTGCTGAATCCTGCCCCACAGTGGTGTCCCTAGCCCCATAGCACTGTATCCTGCCCCATAGCGCTGAATCCTGCCCCATGGATAGGTGCCCTGCCCTATAGCACTGTCCCCTGCCCCAGGGGGACATCTCCTGCCCCATAGCGGTGTATTCTGCCCCATAGCGGTGTCCCCTGCCCCATGGATGGGTGCCCTGCCCCATAGCAGTGTCCCCTGCCCCATAGCCGTGTATCCTGCCCCATGGTGACATTCCCTGCCCCATAGCGGGGTCCCTTGCCCCATAGTGCTGCATCCTGCCCCATCGTGGTGTCCTCTGCCCCATAGCAGTATATCCTGCCCCATAGCGCTGAATAGTGCTGCCCCATAGTGCTGCCCCACAGCAGAGTTCCCTGCCCCATAGCGCTGTCCCCTGCCCCATGGGGACAT
>NW_020456039.1:0-1099 GCF_003342845.1 Nothoprocta perdicaria | reverse complement strand
CCCTATTGTCACCCTATTGTCACCCCATGGGGGACACTGAGGCACCCACTATGGGGTCACGTGACCCCCATGTCACCCTATTGTCACCCTGTTGTCACCCATCCAAATGGAGGTCAGACCACCCAGTTGGAGGTCCCACCCCCTCTCCCACCCCCCCATGTCCTCCAACAAGGGGTCAAGATGATGGGTCAAGAGCACCCAAATGGGGGTCCCACCACCTCTCCCATCCCACCACCTCTCCCATCCCATGATGTCCACCAGTGATGAGTCAAGAGCACCCAAGTGGAGGTCCCACCACCTCTCCCACCCCACCATGTCCACCATTGTGCCATGAGCACCCAAATGGGGGTCGCACCACCTCTCCCACTCCACCATGTCTTCCCGCACTGACCCCATTGTGGGTCAAGAGCACCCAAATGGGGGTCCCACCACCTCTCCCACCCCACCATGTCCTTCAACAATGGGTCAAGATGATGGGTCAAGAGCACCCAGTTGGAGGTCCCACCACCTCTCCCACCCCACCACGTCCACCATTGCACCATGAGCACCCAAATGGGGGTCGCACCACCTCTCCCATCCCACCATGTCTTCCCGCACTGACCCCATTGTGGGTCAAGAGCACCCAAATGGGGGTCCCATCACCTCTCCCACCCCACCATGTCCTCCAACAATGGGTCAAGAGCACCCCATTGGAGGTCCCACCACATCTCCCATCCCACCACCTCTCCCGCCCCACCATGTCCACCATTAATGGGTCAAGAGCACCCCATTGGAGGTCCCACCACCTCTGCCACCCCACCATGTCCTTCAACAATGGGTCAAGATGATGGGTCAAGAGCACCCAAATGGGGGTCCCACCACCTCTCCCACCCCACCATGTCCACCATTGCACCATGAGCACCCAAATGGGGGTCGCACCACCTCTCCCACCCCACCATGTCCTTCAACAATGGGTCAAGAGCACCCCATTGGAGGTCCCACCACATCTCCCATCCCACCATGTCTTCCCGCACTGACCCCATTGTGGGTCAAGAGCACCCAAATGGGGGTCCCATCACCTCTCCCACCCCACCATGTCCTTCAACAATGGGTCAAGATG
>NW_020456038.1:13824-14898 GCF_003342845.1 Nothoprocta perdicaria | reverse complement strand
GCCGCAGATGACGGCGTTCGGCGCCTTCCTGCACAAGGGCTCCTTCTGCCGCAACTGGTTCAACCTCCTGGACCTGCTCGTGGTCGGCGTCTCGCTCATCTCCTTCGGCATCCAGTGAGCGCCGGGGGCGCGGGGACAATTCCGGGGGGCGCGCGGGGACAAGTCCCGGCGGGAGCAGCGGGCGAGGGCGCCGGTGCCGCCCGCAGCTCCAGCGCCATCTCGGTGGTGAAGATCCTGCGGGTGCTGCGGGTGCTGCGGCCGCTGCGGGCCATCAACCGCGCCAAGGGCCTCAAGGTGGGAGCGGGGGCGGCGCCGCGGCGTCCCCGACGGGTGTCACCGATGGGTGTCACCGATGGGTGTCCCCGATGGGTGTCCCCGACGGGCGCCCCCGACGGGTGTCACCGATGGGTGTCCCCGACGGGCGTCCCCGACGGGCGTCCCCGATGGGTGTCCCCGCGGCCGCCCGCAGCACGTGGTGCAGTGCGTCTTCGTGGCCATCCGCACCATCGGCAACATCATGATCGTGACGACGCTGCTGCAGTTCATGTTCGCCTGCATCGGCGTGCAGCTCTTCAAGGTGCCGCCGCGCCCCGCGGATCGGGGGGCACGGGGACAGGCTGACCCCCCCCCGGTGACACCCCGTCCCCCCCAGGGCAAGTTCTACAGCTGCACGGACGAGGCCAAACACACCCCCGCCGAGTGCAAGTGCGCCCTGGTCACCCCGTTGTATGGGGGGGCCTGACCCCCCTTTTCACCCCACTGCGTGTGTGGGGGGGGTCTGACCCCCCTCGCCCCCCCCCGGGCAGGGGCACGTTCATCGTGTACAAGGACGGCGACGTGGCGCACCCCACGGTGCGCGAGCGCCTCTGGCACAACAGCGACTTCAACTTCGACAACGTCCTGGCCGGCATGATGGCGCTCTTCACCGTCTCCACCTTCGAGGGGTGGCCCGCGTGAGTGGCACCCGCCCCCCCAGCACCCCCGCAGGGTGCCCCCCGTCCCGCAGGGTGTCCCTGTCACCCGTGGGCTCCGGCTCGCACTGACACTGCTTTCAATACTCCCCCCCCCAAGCAG
>NW_020456038.1:10237-11493 GCF_003342845.1 Nothoprocta perdicaria | reverse complement strand
GACACCCGGCGACACCCCCGCCCCCAGGTGCGCCACCGGCGAGGCCTGGCAGGAGATCATGCTGGCCAGCCTGCCCGGCAAGCGCTGCGACCCCGAGTCGGACGCGGGCCCCGGCGAGGAGTTCACGTGCGGCAGCAACTTCGCCATCGTCTACTTCATCAGCTTCTTCATGCTCTGCGCCTTCCTGGTGCGCCCCCCGCAGCCCCCTGCGCCCCAGGGTGCCCCCGCTGCGCCCCAGGGTGCCCCCCTGCACCACCAGCCTCAGCCCCGCAGGCCCCTCGCGCTCCCCCCGCTGCCCTAGCAACGGCCCCCGCAGATTATCAACCTGTTCGTGGCCGTCATCATGGACAACTTCGACTACCTCACGCGGGACTGGTCCATCCTGGGCCCCCACCACCTGGACGAGTTCAAGCGCGTCTGGTCCGAGTACGACCCGGCTGCCAGGTGGGGCTGTTGGGGTGTTGTGGGCGGGGGGGTGCGGGTGTTGCCTCCGCCTGTGCGGCGCTCACCCCGCCGCCCCGCGCGCAGGGGCCGCATCAAGCACCTGGACGTGGTGACGCTGCTGCGGCGCATCCAGCCGCCGCTCGGCTTCGGCAAGCTCTGCCCGCACCGCGTGGCCTGCAAGGTGAGCGGCGCCCGGGGCGGGTGCCAGGGGGGTGCCCGCCTGTACTCACCCCCCCGGTGCCCCCCCAGCGCCTGGTGGCCATGAACATGCCCCTCAACTCGGACGGCACCGTCACCTTCAACGCCACGCTCTTCGCCCTGGTCCGCACCTCGCTCAAGATCAAGACGGAAGGTTGGGGGGCAGAGCCGGGGGGTTGGGGGGGGGCGTGGCAGGGTTTGGGGTGACCCCCGGGCRCTGCAGGGAACCTGGACGTGGCCAACAAGGAGCTGCGCGCGGTGGTCAAGAAGATCTGGAAGCGGACGAAGCCCAAGCTGCTGGACGAGGTGATCCCGCCGCCCGAGGGTGAGCCCTGCACCCCCCCCCCAGCCCCCGGTGTGGGCCCCGGCGTCCGGGCGCCCCTCACGCGAGCCCTGCCCGCAGAGGAGGAGGTCACCGTGGGCAAGTTCTACGCCACCTTCCTCATCCAGGACTACTTCCGCAAGTTCCGGCGGCGCAAGGAGCGCGGGATGCTGGGCGCCGCCGGCGGCCCCAGCAACGAGCGGGCGCTGCAGGTGGGGGCGGCGCCGCCACCCTTGGGGGGGATTTGGGGGTGCGGGGGGGGTGCAGCAGTGAGTGCCCCCCGTCCCGCCCT
>NW_020456038.1:9143-10010 GCF_003342845.1 Nothoprocta perdicaria | reverse complement strand
GGGGCGCGCGGGGAACGGGCGGAAAGGGGCCTCGGAAGAGCCCGCGGGAGGGAGAAACCGGGGAGGCAGCGCCGGGGCGGGAAGCTCGGGTTTTACCTGAGGGGAGCGCGCTGAGATGGGCGGACATCACACCTTATACCTCAGGGAACAGGGAGGCGCGAAGCTCCCCTTTTACCTCACGGAAACCCAAAGGCAGGGTGTAAACCTCCCCTTTTACCTCAGGGAAACCCAAAGGCAGGGTGTAAACCTCCCCTTTTACCTCAGGGAAACCCAAAGGCAGGGTGTAAACCTCTCCTTTTACCTCAGGGAAACCCAAAGGCAGGGTGTAAACCTCCCCTTTTACCTCACGGAAACCCGACGGGGAGGCGCGAACCTCCCCTTTCACCCCCGGGAACCTCAACAGGGAGGCGCGAACCTCTCCTTTTACCTCACAGAAACCCAAGGGGAGGCACAAACCTCCCCTTCTACCTCAAGGGAAGCCGTTAGGCTCGAAAAAATCCCGCTTTTTACCTCAGACACGGCCGCGGGTGGGGGAAGGGGAGGAAACTCCCTTTTTGTCTCAGTGGARCCAGCTAAAAGCGGGTAAAAACCCTCACTTACCTCACGAAAAGGCTCCGCAGCAGCGAAACGTCGCTTTTTCCTCAGAGGAGGCCGTGGAAAGCCCCAAAATCTCCCTTTTTTACCTCAGTAACCGTTGCCGCTCCCTCCCCCCTCCGCGGCGCCTCGTGCTGCACTAACGGCCGCCGCCACCTGCCGCGCGGCGCGCGCTCATTGGCGGAGGCGCCGGCCAATAGCGACGCAGCCAGCCCCCGTGCCCCGCCCGGCGCATGCGCAGCGCGGCGCCACCCCACGTGGGGCTCCCCCCCC
>NW_020456038.1:7495-8991 GCF_003342845.1 Nothoprocta perdicaria | reverse complement strand
GCCTGCAGCAGCCGCCAGATGCTCTGCGCCTCGTCGAGCGTCACCTCGAGCAGGTCGCCCTCCATCATGAGCTCCTCGAGCGGGCGCCGCGCGCCCTCGGGCAGCTCCAGCACCGGCCCCTGCAGCCGCGGCAGCGCCGCGCTCAGCGCCTCCAGCTCTGCGGGCGACGGCGGGGGTCAGGGGGGGCCCGGGGACCCCAAGGTGGGGTCAGGGACACCCCATGGACCCCAAGGGGGGGGTCAGGGGTGCCCCACGCACCCCAAGGGGGCATCAGGGGTGTCCCACGCACCTCAAAGGGGGGTCAGGGGTGCCCCATGGACCCCAAGGGGGCATCAAGGGTGCCCCATGCACCCCAAGGTGGGGGTCAGGGGTGCCCCGTGGCCCCCAAGGGGGGGTCAGGGCGCCCTGAGGACCCCAAGGGGGCATCAGCGGCGCCCCGTGGACCCCAATGGGGATGTCAAGGGGGTCCAATGCCCCAAGGGGGGGGATCAGGGGCACCCTGTGCACCCCAAGGTGGGGTCAGAGGTACCTCATGCAGTCCAAGGTGGGGTCAGGGGCACCCCATGAACCCCAAGGGCTCCTATGGGGTTCCCATGGGCCCCATGCATCCTATAGGACTCCCATGGGCCCTCCAGTGTTCCTATGGGTCCTATAGGGCTCCCATGGGCCCCATGGGTCCTACTGGACTCCCACGGGCCCTACAGGGCTCCTATGGGTCCTATAGGGCTCAAATGGGCCCCACGCGTCCTATAGGGCTCCCACGGGCCCCATGGGTCCTACTGGACTCCCACGGGCCCTACAGGGCTCCTATGGGTCCTATGGGGCACCCACGGGCCCCATGGGTCCTATGGGGCTCCCACAGGCCCCATGGATCTTATAGGGCTCCCATGGGCCCCATGGGTCCTATAGGGTTCCCACAGGTCCTTCAGGGACCTGTGGGGTCCTATAGGGCTCCCATGGGTCCTACTGGGCTCCTATGGGTCCTGTGGGGCTCCCGTGGGCCCTCCAGGGCTCCTATGGGTCCTATGGGGCTYCCATGGGCACCCCCGGGTGCCGTGGGGGTCCCTACCTGAGGCCATCGTCCCGTTGCGCTCGGGGCTGGCGGCGTCGCCGTTCTCAGCCACGGCCTGCGAGGAGGAGGAGGAAGGGGAGGAAGGGCAGCGCTGAGCAACGGGGGTGCCCCCCATGCCACCCTGATCCCCCCGTGTCCCCGTCACCCACCTGGGGGGCACCGCGCAGGCGGGAAGCGCGTGGGTCCCCCAAGGTGCCACCCATGTCCCCGTCACCCATGTGTCACCTCTGGTGCCACCCGTGTCACCGTGTCCCTGTCACCCACCTTGGTGGCTCCGTGGGGTTTTGCGCAGGGTGCCCAGGCGCTACAGCGGTGCCACCAGTTTGGGCACGCGTTGTCCCCGCCAATGCCACCCCAATGCCACCCCGGTGTCACCCGTGCCACCGTGTCCCTGTCACCCACCTTGGTGGGTGCCACCAGCTCC
>NW_020456038.1:3162-4429 GCF_003342845.1 Nothoprocta perdicaria | reverse complement strand
CCCATGAGTGTCCCCATGTCACCCCGCGTCACTGTGCTCCCGCGCACAGCACCGCGTGTCACCCTGTGTCACCATGAGCATCCCCGCGAGCGTCACCACGAGTGTCCCCGTGTCCCCGCGCGCGTCCCCGCGGGCGCCACGCACCTCGAGCAGGGTGTAGCGCGAGTTCCTCTTGAGGAAGGTGCGCGAGGCCTTGTCGCGCCACGAGTGCGCGGCGCCCACCTGCACCTCGAGCTGCCGCAGCTCGTCCAGCCGCACGGGCAGGTCGCGGCCCACGGCCACCAGCCCCTCCAGGTCGTCCAGGCACGGGTAGTGGTCGCCGTTCTGCCGGGGGGGACACCATGAGGTCCATGTCCAACACCATGAGGTCCATGTCTGACACCATGAGGTCCATGGCCCCAGGTCCATGTCCCCAGGTCCATGTCCCCATGTCCAACATCATGAGGTCCATGTCTGACACCATGAGGTCCATGGCCCCAGGTCCATGGCCCCAGGTCCATGTCCCCATATCCAACATCATGAGGTCCATGTCTGACACCATGAGGTCCATGGCCCCAGGTCCATGTACCTGTGTCCAACACCATAAGGTCCATGTCCAGCACCATGAGGTCCCTGTCCCCAGGTCCATGTCCCCGGATCCATGTCCCCATGTCCAACACCATGAGGTCTGTGTCCAACACCATGAGGTCCATGGCCCCAGGTCCACGTCTCCGGGTCCATGTCCAACATCATGAGGTCCATGTCCAACACCATGAGGTCCCTGTCCCCAGGTCCATGCCCCCAGGTCCATGTCCACACCATGAGGTCCCTGTCCCTGGGTCCATATCCCCAGGTCCCGGCCCACGGCCACCAGCCCCTCCAAGTCATCCAGGCACGGGTAGTGGTCGCCGTTCTGCCGGGGGGACACCGTGAGGTCCGTGGCCCCAGGTCCATGGCCCCGTGTCCATGTCTGACACCATGAGGTCCATGTCTGACACCATGAGGTCCATGGCCCCAGGTCCATGTCCCCACGTCCATGTCCGACACCATGAGGTCCCTGTCCCCGGGTCCATGTCCCCAGGTCCATATCCAACATCATGAGGTCCCTGTCCCCGGTTTCATGTCCTCAGGTCCATGTCCAACACCATGAGGTCCCTGTCCCCAGGTCCCTGTCCCCAGGTCCATGTCCAACACCATGAGGTCCATGTCCCCAGGTCCATGTCCCCGGGTCCATATCCAACATCATGAGGTCCCTGTCCCCGGTTTCATGTCCTCAGGTCCATGTCCA
>NW_020456038.1:0-1654 GCF_003342845.1 Nothoprocta perdicaria | reverse complement strand
ACATGTCCCGCGTGTCCTACGTGTCACAGGTGTCCCCTGTGTCCCGTGTGTCCCCCATGTTCCATACATGTCCCACATGTCCCCTGCATGTCCCCCGTGTCCTATGTGTCCCAGGTATCCCATACGTGTCCCCTGTGTCCTGTGTGCCCCCTGCATGTCCCATACATGTCCCCATGTCCCACGTGTCCCCCGTGCCCCCTACGTGTCCTACGTGTCCCCTGCATGTCCCATGTGTCCTATGTGTCTGTGTCCCGTGTCCCCTGCATGTCCCACGTGTCCTATGTGTCCCCTGTGTCCCACATATCCCCCACGTGTCCCGTGTGTCTCCTGCATGTCCCACATGTCCCAGGTATCTCATACGTGTCCCCCACGTCCCATGTGTCCCCCACATGTCCCACATGTCCTACGTGTCACAGGTGTCCCGTGTCCCGTGTGTCCCCCATGTTCCATACATGTCCCACATGTCCCCTGCATGTCCTCCGTGTCCTATGTGTCCCAAGTATCCCATACGTGTCCCCTGTGTCCCGTGTCCCCTGCATGTCCCATACATGTCCCCATGTCCCACGTGTCCCCCGTGCCCCTACGTGTCCTACGTGTCCCCTGCATGTCCCATGTGTCCTAGGTGTCCCCTGTGTCCCACATATCCCCCGCGTGTCCCGTGTGTCTCCTGCATGTCCCACATGTCCCAGGTGTCCCATACGTGTCCCCTGTGTCCTGTGTGTCCCCTGCATGTCCCACGTGTCCTATGTGTCCCAGGTATCCCATACGTGTCCCCCACGTCCCATGTGTCCCCCACATGTCCCGCGTGTCCTACGTGTCACAGGTGTCCCCTGTGTCCCGTGTGTCCCCCATTTTCCATACATGTCCCACATGTCCCCTGCATGTCCCCCGTGTCCTATGTGTCCCAGGTATCCCATACGTGTCCCCTGTGTCCCGTGTGTCCCCTGCATGTCCCATACGTGTCCCCATGTCCCATGTGTCCCCCGTGCCCCCTACGTATCCTACGTGTCCCCTGCATGTCCCATGTGTCCTAGGTGTCCGTGTCCCGTGTCCCCTGCATGTCCCACGTGTCCTATGTGTCCCCTGTGTCCCACATATCCCCCGCGTGTCCCGTGTGTCTCCTGCATGTCCTACATGTCCCAGGTGTCCCATACGTGTCCCCCGCTTCCCATGTGTCCCCCACATGTCCCACATGTCCTACGTGTCACAGGTGTCCCCTGTGTGCCGTGTGTCCCCCATGTTCCATACATGTCCCACATGTCCCCTGCATGTCCTCCGTGTCCTATGTGTCCCAGCTATCCCATACGTGTCCCCTGTGTCCCGTGTGCCCCCTGCATGTCCCATACATGTCCCCATGTCCCGCGTGTCCCCCATGTCCCCTACATGTCCTACATGTCCCCTGCATGTCCCATGTGTCCTATGTGTCCGTGTCCCGTGTCCCCTGCATGTCCCACGTGTCCTATGTGTCCCCTGTGTCCCACACATCCCCCGCGTGTCCCGTGTGCCTCCTGCATGTCCCACATGTCCCAGGTGTCCCATACGTGTCCCCTGTGTCCTGTGTGTCCCCTGCATGTCCCACGTGTCCTATGTGTCCCAGGCATCCCATACGTGTCCCCCGCGTCCCGTGTGTCCCCCACATGTCCCACATGTCCTA
>NW_020456037.1:15479-18935 GCF_003342845.1 Nothoprocta perdicaria | reverse complement strand
GGAACCTGCCTGCAGGGAGGGCAGCGGCACCGCCGCGCTCGCCCCATGTCCCGTGTGTGGAACCTGCCTGCAGGGAGGGCAGCGGCACCGCCGCGCTCGCCCCATATCCCGTGTGGGGAACCTGCCTGCAGGGAGGGCAGCGGCACCGCCGCGCTCACCCCATGTCCCGTGTGGGGAACCTGCGTGCAGGGAGGGCAGCGGCACCGCCGCGCTCACCCCATGTCCCGTGTGGGGAACCTGCCTGCAGGGAGGGCAGCGGCACTGCTGCGCTCGTCCCATGTCCCGTGTGGGGAAGAGGCTCTAGAGCTTGTGGGCTCAAGAGCTCAAGAGGCTCAAGAGCTTGTGGGCAGCGCTGGGAGAGCCGGCCTGGTTTGCACTGGAGCAGTGGGGAACGAGTGTGTGTGTGTGATGGGGTGAGTGACACAATGCACTTCACTCCTATGAAAGAAATAATGGGTTTTATTGATATGGGCAATGATTTCGCAGGATTCTATGCAAAGGGCGCTTATTATTTACTGCACGGAGGTTCAAGATACACAGAACTAGCAAGGAGACCCTCCCATTAATTTACAAGGCTCAGATTGGACCCCCTTGCTTTCCACGCTCCTTCTGAGAGGAGTCTGGGTGCGGCTGGATCCAGTCCTAGTCCCAGACCTGGTCAATGGTTTATGACTAGGGAATTTTGGGGACAGTTACAAAGTGAAGTTTACAAGTTCAGAAAGAGAATGCACTATATTCACTTGCTATGAATCTGTTGTGGAAAAGATCTCTTAACCCCAAGGAGTCTCCTTGAGAGGCGTCCCTGTTCAAGGGGACGTCCTGGTCTTCATCCCACTGCTGTGCTAGGACAGCTCAAGGGGCTCTTGGGCTGTCCCCATGTTTATGGAATAAGATGATTGACTTGTAGTCATTCTTTCATTTCAGAGGACTTTTGGCTGGGGTATGCACCATCAGCCTTATCTCCCCATCAGGATGCAGCCATCAGGACTGTTATTGCTGGCTAATGTCTGAGTGGGGGAAGAAATCACGGAGGCGACCACTAGGATCAGATAATGTCATTGGTGGTTAACATCTGAATAGGGCTACATGTGAAGTCATGTTGAGCTGGGAAGGGAGCATAAACGTCACAGCACTGCAGGATGGGGAAAGGTCTCCCCAGGATGGATCCCGCAACAACCCTTGGTGCCTCAGCCCACCACAGCCCTCCTGCTTGGGCAGCCTCCCGCAGCACCCGTCCCTGTCGAGCCCTGCAAATGTCCAATGATGTTGGACACCTCCTAGCCCAAGCCCCACTGTGGGCACAGCAGATCCAGGGGACAGGGCTATGTGTGTCAGGTGTCCCATTAGGCTCCAAGCTGGGACTGGACCCAGTGGCACAAGGACACAGAGGACAGGGACACTCTGTGTCTCTTGTTCCTCTATCCCAGAGATTCCCTGTCCCAGGCTGCCCACAGCCCCCCATGCCAGGCCCTCTCTCCAGCAACACACAAGGGTCCCTGCCCTTGGGTCCTCTGGCAGCTCCTGCTGCCCCAGGGACACAGCACCCAGCCCTTGGTTGACATGCAGAGAAACACATTTCTTTTCCCCATTTCTTCCTCCTTCCAAGAGCACAATTGCTCCTTTCTTCTTCTCCAGAGATATCCCTGCTCCCTAGAGAGCCCTTCCCCAGGGTGGTTCCTCAGGGATGGTCTGCCTGGAAGTTCCTGGAGCCTCCTGCTGCTCCCTACAGGACCCTGAGATGCTGGTGCTGCTCTGCAGAGTGAGTGGGATGGGGTGCTCTGGGGTCACAGGGTGACTCTGCAGCACTTGTGGTGGTTGGGGTTGGACACAGGCCCGGCTGGACAGACATCATTGCACCTGAGAACACCACATCAAGGGGCTTGTGGTTTTGAATGACACTCTGAGCAATCACAGGGCCTTTCAAACGGCTCAGGCTGTGTTCAGGTGTCCCTACATTCAGACTGTGGTTTCAAGTGTAAGGTATCAGGAATGGATTTTGCTCCCTTCCTGCAAGGTCCCCACTGTGGCCATCTGCCACCATATGGGAGACAGTCCCAGGCAGATCCTACTTGGCCATTCGTCACCTTTGAGAGCATTGAGCACCCACAAATGAGAAATGAATCCAGCCCTTATATCCCAACACATCACCCCATGAGCTCATTGCCTTGAGGGCATGAAGAGCCCCAGGAAAGCAACAAGTGCCTTTAAGGCTGAAAGGCCTTGAGCAAATTCTTGCCATCAGCTTTGGAAGAAGAGCCCAAGATGCAAGCTGCACTGAAATAAACCCTTTTATTAGAGGGAAAACAGCTCTGACACGCTGAGAGACACATTTAAAGAAGACTTCTGGGACCCAAAGACACCCTGAAAAGTGGGATGACTTCAGAAACTAGTGCAAAAAGATCATTATTAGAGCAAGAATGCCCAAATCATGAAAGTTGTCTGAGAGGAATTGAATATTCATTGAGTAGAGGGATGGGCAGCTTATTGCTGCTGAAATATCATCAAATGAATCATCTTGGTCAGCGCATCCCTCGGTTCCCTGTTCCTCATGCTGTAGATGAGAGGGTTCAGTGTTGGGGGCAGAACTGAGTACAGAACAGCCACAACCAGATCCAGAGGTGGTGTGGAGATGGAAGGGAGACTTCAGGTAGGCCAAAAATGCAGTGCTGACGAAAAGGGAGACCACGACCAGGTGTGGGAGGCACATGGAGAAGGCTTTGTGGTGGCCCTGCTCCGAGGGTCTCCTCAGCACAGCTCGGAAGATCTGCACATCCATGTGACCTTCTTTGGTTTGTCCTCACTGATGCTCTGCAGTGCGAGACGGAAGGTCTCGCCTTGGCTGCAGCTGCAGTCGAGCTGCCATCGCGGTGCTCCTTAAAGAGGAGAAATGTCTCATTAAAGAGAGAAATGTCTGGGCTGGGGAGACGGGAGGAGGGTTGTGCGTGAACCCCTGATCTCTGGGGCGCTGCTTCTCCTGCGTGTCCTGACTTCATTAGGAGTCACTCTGGAGTCCCGGTTGCTCCAGGAGAGCAGCAGACACTTGCACAGCTCTTGGAGCTTCCCTGTCCCTTCCAGAGCCCAACGGTGGGTGTGTGTGTGCAGCTGCCTCCCTCTCCCCATCCCTGCTGGTCACAGGGGCAGCTTAGGCAGGAAGCCCCCGTGCAGAGAGACATCAACTGTGGTGCAGGGGAAACCTCCTGTGAGTCTGTGGAGCGCAGAGGAGGGAGCTGAATCCCGCTGCATCCAGGAGCTTCTCGAGGGGCACTGGGTGCATTGATGAACTCCCTGTGMGGAGCCCGTGGAGCAGGAGGACATGAAGCAGCTCCCGCTCCTGGGCAGCCGCCCTGTCCTCGTGCGAGGTGAGAGCAGCGGCTGCCGCAGGGGCCGTTTCCCTCTCCAGCTTCCAGCAGCTCCCTTTATGCCCTGCATTGGGGACTGGGTTCTCACACCCTCGGG
>NW_020456037.1:12248-13769 GCF_003342845.1 Nothoprocta perdicaria | reverse complement strand
CCTTGGATGGAGGACACAGGTGACGTGCTGCTTGCTCACCTGGGGAGCAGGACCTGCAGCCAGGGGAGGAGCCGCTGCTGCCGCGTCCTCAGGCAGTGGGTGCTCCAGAGCGGGGCTGTCACTCTCAGGGGGCACCTTCTGCTGGGACGTCTCTCTTTCTGCAAAGAGGCTTTGGAGGCTGGGTCTGACCCAGGTCACGGACGTTTCCTCCACCTCCTCGCCTTGAAGAACCTTTTCACCATCCTCCTCCTCATCATCAGTGTGTCCCATGTGCTCCTCGTGCCCTGCTTCCAGGTCCCTCTTCCCTCCTCTCCCCTGGTGCACCTTCCTGGGGGCATGGGCGTAGAGGCGCTCCAGCACCTCCCACTTGCCCCTCGCATCCTTGAGGAGCTCCACTTGTGTGATGTCGGGGTTCCACAAGTCGTAGAAGGAGTTTCTGGCCAGGAGCTGCAGGAGAGAGGGAGGTTTGTGAAGGGGCTTCATTTCCCCCCAGGAATGGCCTCCTGGGCCCCGCCGGCRMAGGGACACCCGGGCTGTCCCAGTGCAGGGCAGCGGCTGGCGCCAGCATCACAGGGGTTACGGCTGCCCCAACCATCCCTTGTGCTCACCTGCTTGGGCCGCACATTGAGCGACCCCGAGGCTGTGAGGGAGAAACGCGSCYCCTCRCCCTCCTCTTCCTCATCCTCRCTCTCCTGCGGGCTCTGCTGCCGCMYCGGGAAGGCSCCTTCTCGCAGCTGGGCCAGGCTGTGCCCGGTGCGCGCCAGGCAGCTGCGCTCGAGCTCCTGCAGCGGCTCCGTGCGGATGCTGAGCACGCCCAGGTAGCGCGCGCTGTTGTCCGGGTGCACGCGCAGCGGCTCTCCTCCCAGCTGGCASACGATGCGCGCAGGCTGCTGCTTCGGGCCGGGCCCTGCCCGTGCTGGGCGCGGRKGGGCAGYCTTCTGCGCCTCTGCCCTCAGCTCCAYGGCGATCTCCCCAAAGAGGCTCTCCACGAAGGCAGCGGGCTCCAGCAGGGACGAGCACGGGGCCTGCGGGGAGGCCGTTTCTGCGGGTGCGCTGGCAGCAGCCAGGTCTTCTGCAGAGCCGCGCGGTGCCTCTGCGAGGGGCAGCCCGGGGAGTTCAGCCTCCCGGGAAGCCTCTGTGGCTGCCGCTGGGCACTGCTGGGCATCCTGCGGGGCAGAAGAGGCTGCTTCTTCCTGGGGTGTCGTGGCCGGCGGCACTGGCACTGGGGGAAGCTGCAGCTCTGCCCCTGGGCACCCTGAGGACGCGCTTGGCTCCGCGTCCTGGCTCGGCACCGGTGCCTCCAGGTGCTGGGCCTCGAGCTGCCGGCCCACCTGTGGGGAGAAGGAGGCCCGTGATGGAGGTGGGTGCGTGGGGACAAGCGGCTCCTGCAGCACAGGGAAGCTCAGCCCTGTGTCCAAGGGAAGCTCGTGGCTGCACACAGCCTGGCTGAGCTCGGCCCAGAGCTGCTCGCTGCCCCTCAGCACAGAGCTCCCAGGGTTTGGGTGGCCCTGGGAGGACCCA
>NW_020456037.1:8125-11135 GCF_003342845.1 Nothoprocta perdicaria | reverse complement strand
GAAAAAGAAAAAGAAAAAGAAAAAGAAAAAGAAAAAGAAAAAGAAAAAGAAAAAGAAAGAAAAAGAAAAAGAAAAAGAAAAAGAAAAAGAAAAAGAAAAAGAAAAAGAAAAAAGAAAAAGAGAAAAAGAGAAAGAGAAAAAGAAAAGGAAAAAGAAAAAGAGAAAGAAAAAGCTCTGTGTCCAGCTGCCCACGGAGGCCCAGGGAGGCCGCACAAAAGCCCAGAGATCCCGGGGGTCCAGCCGTGCACGGAGGCCCAGGGAGGCCGCATGAAAGCCCAAGATCCCGAGCGACCAGCCGTGCACAGAGGTCTAGGGAGGCTACACAAGAGCCTGGAGATCCCGGGGGTCCAGCCGTGCATGGAGGAGCCGGGGGGCTGGAGATCCTGGAGATCCTGGAGATCCCGGGGGGCTACACGTGCACGGAGGCCCGGGGAGGCCGCACGCAATGGAGGCCCTGAGGAGCCTCACGGGGTCCGCAGAGCCTCCCCAGGCCCACACAGAGCCTATATCGGCCATGGAGGGCCTCTACGGAGCCCACGGAGGCCGCACGAGGCGCCCAACCCCGCTAAGGCACCACTAACTGGAGCGTTAATTACTGATCACGAACGAACAGGGGGTTCTAGAGGAGGGGCTCCCACATTTTAAGGCTCGGCCTCCTGAGAAAGGGGTAATTAACCCTAGGGGGACGTCCGGCTTTGGGGGAGCAAGTTAATTAATCTAATGAACTTCATTGAAGTTGATTAGAGTGCCCTGACGTTAACGGGGTGCGGGGGGGGCCCGCGCAGGGCCCGGCCGGAGCTGCCCACCGGGAATCATTAGTGACCAGAGTTAACGGCGGCAGCTCGGAATGCGCAGGGCCTGGGGGAATAAAAGCACATAAATAAATAACATTACAACATAATGTTATAACATAAATAACATCAATAACATCAATAAATGAATAAATAAAAAAGAATAAATGAATAAATAACAAATAAATAACATAAATAAAAAGCATGAATGAATAACATAAACATAACTAGCATAAATAATACAAATAAATCAACAGATAAATAAGTTAATTAATGGCGTACAAATAAGCACATACGTAAATAAATAAATAACACAAATAACACAAATAACAAAAATAACATGAATAAATAATGACATTAATAAAATAAACATCCCCCCCACCCCGGGGCAAAAAGCGGCCCTTTTGGGTGTTTATTCTCGGAGGGGAGGGGCCCTGGCAGTGACTGGGGGGGCGGGAAGGGGCCCAGGCGTCCGGGCGGCCTTGACGGCGCCGCTGGCGTCACTGGCGCCACCGGGACAGTCGGCGCCGCCGGCCCCTCCCCCGCGGCACCGGCCTTGTCACCATCACCCGGTGTCACCATCGTCCTGGTGTCACCATCACCCCAGTACCCCCAGGCCTGTCCCCCCCTTGTCACATCACCCCAGTGTCACCATCACCCAATGTCACCATCACCCAATGTCACCATCACCCCCTTGTCACCATCATCCTGGTGTCACCATCACCCAATGTCACCATCGCCCCCTTGTCGCCATCACCCCCTTGTCACCATCACCTGGTGTCATCATCGCTCCGGTGTCCCCAGGCCTGTCCCCCCCTTGTCACGAGCACCACAATGTCACCATCACCCTGGTGTCGCCATCACCCCCTTGTCACCATCGTCCCGGTGTTCTTGTCACCATCACCCCCTTGTCACCATCGTCCTGGTGTCACCGTCACCCCGGTGTCACCCTCACCCCTGTGTCCCCAGGCCGGTCCCCCCTGCTCCGTCACCGTCACCCCGGTGTCACCGCTCCCCCCGGCCCTCAGCCCGGTGTCCTCCTCCCCGCTCCTTGTCACCGTCACCCGGGGGACGCCCTCGTCCCCAGCCAGTGTCACCCGCTCCCGGGGGACTCGTGTACCCCGTCACTGTCACCTCCGTGTCACTGTCACCCCCATCACTGTCACCCCCGTCACTGTCACCCATCACTGTCACCCATCACTGTCACTCCCCCGTCACTGTCACCCCGTCACTGTCACCTCCACCTGGGCACAGGGTCGTCCCCTCGTCACCAGAGCTGGAGTGTCACCGTCACCCCCCCCGGGGGCTCCATTGTCCCAAGGCCACCAGGACCTCAGAGACCAGTGTGTCCCCCCATCATTGTCACCCTTCCATTGTCACCCCGCCCCGTTGTCACCCACCCCATTGTCACCCCACCCCCTTGTCACCAGCCCCGTTGTCACCCTCCCGTTGTCACTCACCCGTTTTCACCCCCCCATTGTCAACCGCCCTGTTGTCCCCCTATTGTCACCCTTCCTTGTCCCCTCTCATTTTCACCTCATTATCACGCCTCCCATGGTCATCCCTCCTGTTGTCACCCCCCTCGTTGTCACCCCCCTCATTGTCACCCTCCCATTGTCACTCCCCTGTTGTCACCTGCCCATTGTCACCCCCTCTCTTTTTCACCCCATTGTCACCCCTCCCGTTGCCATCCCTCCCGTTGTCACCTGCTTGTCACCCCCGTTGTCACCCCCCTCATTGTCACCCCATTATCACGCCTCCCATGGTCATCCCTCCTGTTGTCACCCCCGTTGTCACCCCCATCATTGTCACCCCATCGTCACCAGCCCCGTTGTCACCCTCCCGTTGTCACCCCCTTATTGTCACCCCCATCGTCACCCCCCTCATTGTCCCCCCCTATTGTCACCCCCCTCGGTTGCCACCCGCCCGGTGTCCCTCGGTGTCCCCGCGTCCCCTCCCCCCCCCATGTCCCCGCTGGCGCCTCCGCGTCTGCCGCGGGGGGCCGGGGCCGGTGACCTCGGCAGGGGACAGGGACAGCAAACAGCGGCGGCGCCGGACGCCTGGGCCCCCCTGCCAGCGCCCGGACGCCTGGGCCCCCCCGTCATGGGGGCGGGGGGGACACCCCGGCCCCCCTCTGTGGTGGAGGAGAGGGGGGACCCCCCCCAGCTAACCCCAGGGGACATGAAGTGGAAAAGCCCCAAACTTGGCTGCTTTCCACC
>NW_020456037.1:3690-5284 GCF_003342845.1 Nothoprocta perdicaria | reverse complement strand
CCGCCCTTCCGGCGCCTCTCGGGTGGGTGTCCCCCCGTGGCACCCATGGGTGTCACCTCCGTGTCACCCTGTGTCACCCATGGGTGTCACCCCCATGCCCCCCTGAGCCGCCCTTCAAGCGCCTCTCGGGTGAGGGGCACCCCCTTCCCCCCCCATGTCACCCATGGGTGTCCCCATGTGTCACCCCTGGTGTCCCCACATGTCACCCACGGGTGTCCTTGGGTGTCCCCTGGGTGTCCCCGGTGTCCCTGCGCCCCCGTCGCCCCTCCAGGTCCTCTCTGCAGCGACACGGGCACTTTGCTGTGTCCCAGGGTGGCCCCGTTGTCCCCGTGTCCCCTTGGGGGTGTCCCCGTCCCCCCCAGGGGTGTCCCCATGTCCCCCAGGGTTTCCCCTCTCCCCCTGGGGGGTGTCCCCGTGTCCCCCGGGGTGTCCCTCTCCCCCGGGGTGTCCCCGTCCCCCCCGGGGGTCCCCGTGCCGCCCCGCAGCGCCGCTCTCCGCAGTGGTGTTCGGGGAGCACTCGCTGCTCGTCACCGTCTCCGGCCAGAAGCTCTTCGTGGTCAAGAGGCACCACCGGCCCCCGGAGCCGGGCCCCGCCTGAGCCCTGGGGCACCCACGGGACCCCCGGCGCACCCGCCTGACCCACGGGGACCCGCATGACCCCTGGGCACCCGCCTGACCCACGGGGACCCGCCTGACCCCCCCACCATCCCCAGGACGTCCTGTCCCGGTGTCCCCACGGGGTGACACCCCCGCCCCGGTGTCCCCTGTCCCGGTGTCCCCACGGGGTGACACCCCCGCCCCGGTGTCCCCTGTCCCCGCTGTCCCCACAGGGTGACACCCCCGTCCCGGCGGGTCCCCCTCTGTGACAATAAAGTGGCCTCGTCCCCATGTCCCTCAGTGGCAGCTGCTGCTTTTGGGGGGGTCGTTGTGGGGAGCGGGGGTCCTGCCACCGCCCCAGTGTCCCCACGGGGTGACACCCCCGCCCCGGTGTCCCCGCGTCACCGTCCCGGTGTCCCCGCGGGGTGACACCCCCGCCCCGGTGTCCCCGCGTCACCGCCCCGGTGTCCCCACGGGGTGACACCCCCGCCCTGGTGTCCCCGCGGGGTGACACCCCCGCCCCGGTGTCCCCGCATCACCGTCACCGTCCCGGTGTCCCCGCGGGGTGACACCCCCGTCCCGGTGTCCCCGCGTCACCGTCCCGGTGTCCCCACGGGGTGACACCCCCGCCCCGGTGTCCCTGCGTCACCGTCACCGTCCCGGTGTCCCCGCGGGGTGACACCCCCGTCCCGGTGTCCCCGCGTCACCGTCACCGTCCCGGTGTCCCCACGGGGTGACACCCCCGCCCCAGTGTCCCCGCGTCACCGCCCCGGTGTCCCCACGGGGTGACACCCCCGCCCCGGTGTCCCCGCGTCACTGCCCCGGTGTCCCCACGGGGTGACACCCCCGCCCCGGTGTCCCCGCGTCACTGCCCCGGTGTCCCCGCGGGGTGACACCCCCGCCCCAGTGTCCCCGCGTCACCGTCACCGTCCCCTCCAGGCGCTTTATTGACAGGCAGAGACGCGGACGCGAATAAATAAGAGGGGCCCCGAGTGTC
>NW_020456037.1:0-2205 GCF_003342845.1 Nothoprocta perdicaria | reverse complement strand
CGCGCTCGCCGTGAACTGCAGCTTCAGCTTCATGTGCTGCGAGAGCTGCGCGCGCCGCCTCAGCCGCGGGCCCGGGCAGCCCGGGGACCCACCCATCCGAGGGGCCCCGGCGTCCGGGGTGCTCAAGGGACCCCCCCGCGTGAGGGGCCCCGGCGAGCAGGCGGCCCTACCTCGAAGAGGCCGCCGCGCAGCGCCTCGAAGGCGACGCGGATGCTGCGGGCGCTGCCCTTGCGCGAGGAGCCCACGTTGGTGAGCGGCGAGTGGCACACGATGGCGTCGAGCGCGGCCTGCGCCGCCCGCCGCTCCGGCCCCGACACCTTCTTCCCTGGGGACGGCGCCGCCGTCGGCTCCCCCGGCCCCGCGGCCACCGCGGCGCCTCCCGGCCACCCCTGTCCCCTCCTGGTCACCCCGGCCCGTCCCGGTCACCCCTGGCCCCTCCCGGCCACCCCGGCCCGTCCCGGCCACCCCTGTCCCCTCCCGGCCACCCCTGGCCCCTCCTGGTCACCCCGGCCCGTCCCGGCCACCCCTGGCCCGTCCCGGTCACCTCTGTCCCCTCCCGGCCAGCCCCGTCCTCTCCCGGCCATCCCTGTCCCCTCCTGGCCCCTCCTGGTCATCCCTGTCACCTCTCAGTCCCCCCCGGCCCCTCCTGTCCCACTCCCACTGTCCCCATCCCAGTCTCTGTCCCTTCCTGCTGTCCCCATCCCCGTCTCCTTGTGCCATCCCCTCCCGCTGTCCCCGTGTCCCCCCGTCCCCTCCCGCTGTCCCCGCGTCCCCCCGCGCCGCGCACCGGCGGCCTGCGGCGTCCACACGAGCCGCACGGCCAGGAAGTCCTGCAGCTCGTTGCGCAGCGTGTAGGTGACGGTGAAGGGCTGGCGGGCGCGCACGGGCGACTCACACGCCGCCGTCAGCACGAGGCGCGGGCGCTCCAGCCGGATGCTGGGCAGCCTGGGGACACAGGGACACCCCCATGGGGACACGGGACACCGCAGGGACACAGGGGACAGGACCCAGTCCCCACGGAGGGGACGGGGACGCAGGGGGCGGAGGGGACAGAAGGGATCCCCCCCCGCTGGGATCCCCCTCCTTCCTGGGGGACGTGGGGACCCAGGTGTCACCTCCCGTGGGGACAGCAATGGAGGAGCCCTGGGGACAGTGACCGAGAGCTCCCTTGGGGACAGTGGTGGAGAGCTCCCCCGCTTGGGGACAGGTCCCCTTGGGGACAGTGACACAGATTCCCCCCCGGGGACAGTTCCTCTTGGGGACAGTGACGCAGGGCTCCCCCCTTGGGGACAGGTCCCCTTGGGGACAGTGACGCAGGGCTCCCCCCTTGGGGACAGCCCCCCTCGGGGACAGTGGCCTCACCGGTAGTGGGTGAAGATGCTGCTGGTGAAGGGCAGCTTGGGCGTCGACCACTGGAGCACGGCCACCAAGGGCACCTCGAGGCCCTGCGGGACGCGGGGACAGTGGCGGGTCCCGGCGCCGCCACACCCCTCCCMCCCCCCCTTGTCCCTTGTCCCTTGTCCTGTTGTCCCTCCCTGCTCTCCCTTGTCCTCCTTGTCCGTCTTTTATCCTCCTTATCCCTCTTTTGTTCTCCTTGTCCTTCCTTGTCCCTTTGTCCCTCCTTTGTCCTCCTTGTCCCCTTGTCACTCCTTTGTCCTCATTGTCCCTTGTCTCCTTGTCCCCCCTTCGTGCCCCTCGTCGCCCCCTTTGTTCTCCTTGTCCCCCCTTTGTCCTCCTTTGTCCCCTTGTACCTCCCCAGCCCGCTGTGTGTCCCCATCCCCACAGTGTCCCTGTCCCCACAATGTCCCCATCCCCACAATGTCCCCGTCCCCAGCATCCCTGCAGTGTCCCCACAACGTCCCCGTTCCCGGTGTCCCCATCCCGTTGTCCCTGCAGTGTCCCCGTGCCCAGTGTCCCTGTCCCCGCAGTGTCCCCACAATGTCCCCATCCCCACCATGTCCCCATGTCCCCGGTGTCCCCTCACCTCGCGGGCGTCCTCGGGGCCGCGCTCGGGCGCCTGCAGCTGGAAGAGGAAGTTCTGCTGCTCCAGGGCGCCCAGGGCGCAGGGGGCGGCCGCCGCGCCGGCCACGCGGCAGAAGGCGCCCACGGGCACCTCGCCCGAGTGGTGGCTGCGGGACACGGGGGACGGCTTGGGGACAGCGCCGTGTCCCCCATGTCGCCATGTCCCCGTGTCCCTGTGTCATC
>NW_020456036.1:19722-20850 GCF_003342845.1 Nothoprocta perdicaria | reverse complement strand
TGCTGACCCGCACAGGCGGCACAGTCACTGCCCCGGGCACACAGCACCATTGGGTGCAGGGACACGGCTCTGGATTAGAGCTCAGGCAGGACACTGTGCACACGCGAGCTTCACATCCCTGCAGCTGCCATGGGTGAAGCCAGGAGGATGGTCTGTCCCTGTGACAGTGTGGTAGGAATCCCTGCTCTGAAGCATCTCCTCCTCTGCACTGCTCGAGTCAGGAGAGTGTTAAAAAAGGAATAAATCCCCSCAAGACAGGGCTCGGTTGAGCACACCCTCCAGCAAACTCAGTAGCCAGGTCCTSCAGCCAGGGACTCACTGTATTGTGGGCTGTCAATATTCCTCCCACCAAACGCTCTCGGTGCTCCCGCTCCACACTGCCCTTCACCTCTCGCTGCCTTCTCTCCTCTGCTGTGTGCAGCAGCAGACAGTGCCCGCAGCCCTGCTGCTCTTGGCACAGCAGCTGCTCCTGCAGGGTGACAGGTTGTCACGAGCTGCCTCCATCCCAGGAGCCTCAGGAGCAGAGGCCCAGGTGAACTCATGAATTTCCCTCTCCCTTGTGCTCCCTCCTCCTGGGAAAAGTGCATTTCAAGAAACTAAAATAATCATCTGTTGTCATTTCCTAATGAGTGGTGAGACATGGATTCCAACTTGGCAATTTTCTGCATCAAAGGCTGACTCTCTAAGAAAGTTGGAAATGTCCCACTCTGGAAGCCTCATTTTCCATCCCTTAACTAGACAAGAGACTGAGGAGTGGAGAAATCTCGAGTTCACTGACACAAGGTTCAGGTGGTGATTCAGAGATATCAATCTGGGCAGTACCTGCCTAGGACTGAGTCTGAAGTCATATTCAGATCCCTCCTGTAAACTCCACAAACACATTGATGATGGGATTCYCCTTGCCAAAACCAAAGGGAGCAGAGCACAGAGATGTGCACATGAGCTCCCTGCTCATCCAAGAGCATGAGCTGGCGTCCRGGTGGGGAAYTGCCTTGGCTATCGTGGTCATCGGAAATGACCCCATGTGACGGATATGTTCCTTTCCTAGCTCATCCTGGCCTGTACCTTACATGCAGCCCTGTTTTGTTGCTGACCACCAGCGACCGATCTAATTCTGGCAGGCGCCAT
>NW_020456036.1:17986-19497 GCF_003342845.1 Nothoprocta perdicaria | reverse complement strand
TTAGGGTTAAGGAATAAGGTTTCCCATTAGGACATGGTTTGGGTTGGTGTTAGACATGACATTTAGGGTTAGACATAAAATTGGAGAAGGGTAGGATTAGACATGCGTTTAGGGTTAGKGTTAATTTAGACTGAGGGTTATACATTTAGGGTTAGGTTCTAGGTTAGGGTTTATGCATCAGGTTAGTGTTAGCAACTAGAGTTATGGTAAGGTTCAGAGTTAGGCTTAGTCTTAGGCTTAWGGTTARGTTAGGCTAAATGTTAAGGTTGGGTTAGGCTTGGRGTTAGATGCCAGGGATTAYAGTTAGGRWTTAGGGTTATGTTTAGATTTAGGTAGGGGTTATTGTTCTGCAAGAACTTGCAGAAAGCTCCAAGCAGGAACCTTGCAAATCACCTCTGGTCACACACACGTCAGTCTTGTACTCTGGGTCACACATAAACTRTGAATGAATGAATAAGATCTCTGAAAGCCTGCTTCACCTCCCAGTCACGATTACTCTTAGGCAGGTTAATAAATTAAAAAAGGAGGGAGGGAAGGAGGAAGGGAGYGAGGCAGGGAGGGAAGGAAGGAAAGAGAGAAAGACGACGCTTTTTTAGAGATCTGTCTTCCAAAGGACCAACCTTCRGCCTGCATTCTCTGGACTCTCTTTCTACAGCCACTTCTACCAACTTCCCTGTTCTCCCATTACAGAAGCACTGATTTGGCTACATGCACTCCTGCCTCTCTGTTCATCAYTCCTCACTAAATAAAGCCTTCCGGAAAGCTATAAGTTGCCCAATAGATAAGAATTTCAAAACACTGCTATCGTATTCAAGGAGAAGGATTTGTTCATTTGCACATATGTTTCAGCTCTCAGAAATTGCACATCCATGGAAAGCTGMCTTGACTTACTCTTGCAATTCTGTTAAATACTGATTCAGGAAGGACTACGTGCACCTCACAATTAAAAGAAAAGAAGCATTTCTAGTCTGAAAAAATAAGCAGACTATATCGACCACCACAGAGTGCCACAGAATAGGCTTGTTCTTTCATTTCCACCTCGCATGGCAAATGCTAAGGAAAAAAACAGCCATCAAAATCCAAGGACCTCTGTGGCTTTACGGAAGTAAGAGTCTTATCTCTGCCCTTTATGAAATACAAAGCACAGCTCAGACGTTTTTAATTACATACTTAGGTTGTATAACCAATAGCCAATATCTTCCTCTCTCCAATCTTTTAGAAGATTTGTTTTAGTTTTCCTTTTACATACAGATTCCGAACTCAAGACGATTAGTTAGGACTTTTTCAAAAGGCCTATTCTGATCATAGTGTGTTTCCTCAAGCCATTATGGGCTTAGACCATAGAAAGCCAAAATTCACTMAATKGGCAGCCAGCAAGCTGCAGAGGAAAGATGGTGGTGAGATTCCAGGGACAGGACAAACGGAGGTGTTCTTTGACAACACATCATGAGTTCCCTTCCAAACCTACTCGTTAATTTTGAATCTCCTAACTCAGTCTCCCAAGTTATATA
>NW_020456036.1:3451-15876 GCF_003342845.1 Nothoprocta perdicaria | reverse complement strand
GCATTTGGAGTCAAGCAGCAGTTTGTGAGCTGAGCAGCTCCCTGCTCTGCACTGATGAAGCTGGAGAACATCCCTGCAACCCACCTGCCTGCTCTTCCTCCTCTCTGCAGAGTCCTGGGACACTCTTGCAGAAGGGAGACCCCATCCCCTGGAATCCTGTCCGAGATGTGGCTTTCCAAGGCACCGTAAAGGGAAGTCCGCCTTGGCTCATTCCTGTGGGTTGCTTATTCAGTCTCCAGCATCTCATTTGTGGCACTGTGAGCCCTGCTCTGCACCCTGGCATCTCTGTCCCCTTTCTCTCCTATCTCTTCTGTTTCTGCTCAGTCTCTTCTCTGCCCCAGGGCCATGGGAGGTCTTGGTTTAGGGAGCTCCCTTGAAGCTGTGGCAGGTTGTGCAGCTGGAGGCCTGATGGAGGAGGCGTGGGATGTGGCTGTTTCCCTTGTCCTTTCCTGCTGCCAGCCCAAGGCTTCAGGAGAGTCCAGTGCTTCTGCTGTTGGGTTTCCTTAGAGATGCCCAAGTGCTACTTGGGTTGCTCTGAGCAGCAAAGAGAATCTCCCCTTTCCAGGAAATAGCACCAAATGATTTTCCCTGTTTTAGTAGAGCAGCAGAGGCAGGTCAGGTATCCACAAGAGCAGTAATGCCCACATGATGGCCCAGGAGCTGTGTGGCTCTCCCATTCCCACATGTCCTGCTCAAATGGGCACTTTCTAACATCTCCTTTGCAGCAACTAGCTGCACATGGTCAAGCTGCAGGATTGGGAGTACTCCTGTTCCTCTCTGTTTGCTCAGACCCCTATGTGCTGGTCAGCACTGCAGGCAGTTTAAAGCTTGCTCTGGCTTGTCAGGAAAGCTTTCCCTTGTGACCTGGGAATTTCATTGTTGACATCAGGGACTTATCCTATAATCAACGAGCATCATTAATTTTATGGAACAATTGCATGCTTTATTTTGTTTCTTTGCAGTTGAGAAAAATATCCCATGTCTACTTTCAAATAGCTCTCTAAGGAAAGCAGTTGGGAGTTGGGCAGATTAGCTGTGTCCTCTGTTGCTGCCTTCAGATGAACAGGGAAGCTTCTGAGAGGAGTGGTGGAAGGCCCAGGCGGTTGCTGAGAGAAATGGCAGGTTGGCGAGGGGAGGGAAGATTGTCCATGCAGGGCCTGAGCTCTGGGACCTGCTGTTCCTGCATGTCCAGACTGCACTGGGAGTCACTATGGGTTGATGTAGATTGGATTCACTTACTCTGAAAGCTGAACATTAGTAATAAAAGCCATTAAAGGCAGAGGTTCTTGTATGATATTGATGTCTCCACCTTTCAGCTGCACTCCTGAAAGCTCTCCAATTAGCCATGCAAGCCTTGATGAAAATTACAGGGAGAGAYARKGWTGRTCAGAGCTTTTTGCCTTTTAACGAGCCCCATGGTGTATTTGGTGCTGAGCCCATGAACGTCAGTTCCTGAGAGGAGACTGAACAAAATGTTTGAGAATTCAAACTTAAAAACAACCTTCAAAGTTGTGTAGTCCCTTAATGGGTCCCACTGCTAGTTGTTATCAAMAAAGATTCCCCAGGGGCTGATTAGAGGAGAAAACTGTAGTCACTGCAAACAGGTAGGCAGAGGAAACGTGAAGGTGGCTCTGATGCCGTGTTGACCCTTGATGTGTTTTATGAAGCCAAATGTCCAGCTAGGCCAGTGAGCTTCTTGGAAGGGAGATCCTTTCCTCATATGTCTTCCAGGTCTTCCTGGGGAGAGTGTGTGAGTTCGGATGACCAATGCTCAGTGCAGGGACAATGATATGACCCCTTTGAGGGTGTGGACAAGAGAACAATGAGGCCCCAGGGTCTCCTGTGAGGCATCAGTGGCCAGTTCACCAGGCATAGGCAAGAGGATTCTGACCTCCTTTGGGATGTGTGGGCTTTGGCAGTGCCCTTGGCTGTCCCCAGCAGAGCCCGTCCTGTGCTGGCTCCTCCCTGTGGCTGTGCCCATGCAGCCTGGAAACACTCAGCCTGCCCCCTCACTTGGCTCTCGTGCAGGATCTCCTTCCCTTCCCCGATGTCTCTCCATCCTCACGGGCTCTTCCTTTCAACACAAAGCTAAGGGATCATCCTGGCCTAGAATATGCTAGAAACATGGTGGTTGTGCTCGACACCCCATGCATGTGGCATGGCCAAGTAGGCCTGTTTTCACTGCATGAAATCAAGTGTCTGCAGTGAATTATGCAAGGTCTTTGCAATGCCAGAATCTGCAGAGGTATGAGCAAGTGGAGCTGCAGCGGGTAATAGGCAGTGAGATGTCAGATGGCCCAGAAAATTCTCCGCCTGGCTGAGGCTCTAGATGGATATGAGTCTCCTGATTGCCCTGCCAGAGGAGGCAGACACTGGCACAAGTCTTGGAGCACCACAGCCCCGTCTGAAGTCCAAAGGGATGAGTGTGTGTGTACAGCTGACTCCCTCTTCCCATCCCCACTGACTACAGTGGGAGCTTGGACAGGAGCTCCCATGCAGAGAGCTGTTTTGTGCCCCCCAGACGCTGGGCAGAGGGAATCCTCTTGTGAGACTGTGCAGTGTGCTGGCATTAGGTGTGCTGCTGTAGTCCTCCCAATGAGATCCTGACGCCTGAGGAAATGAACTCGCACTGTTCTTGGCCCTGTGCATATGWKMYSACTGCTTATGAGATGGAAGTAGATCCTTGCACTGCAGGACATGTCCACCTCTGCTAGATAATTGTTTTCTGATGAGACCAACTGCAGTATCTCAATCTGTCTCCATGGCTAAAAGAGGGACCATCGGTGATCATTTTGTGGATGTGAGTGGACATTTGCCAGGGGTATTTAGCAGGGGGGACCCTTCAGTAGCTTTCAGGAGCCATCGGCCCTGGAGGTCTGTGATCATCCGGAGAGAGCCTGTAGCACTCTAGACGTGATGACCCTGATGGCCTGTGACCATCCTCCACTGGTTGAGGAGGATTGGGTTAGGGATCACTTAGGCAAACTGGTCACCCATAATCTTTTAAGTTTGGATGCGATGTACCAAACAGTGCTGAAAGAACTGGTAGGGGTTATTGCTGAACTGCTCTCCATCATCTTTGAGTGGTCATGGAGAGAAGGTGCCTGAGGACTGAAGGAGAGCCAACATCACTGCAGTCTTCAAAAAGGGCAAGAGGGAGGATCTGGGAAACTAGAGGCCGGTCAGCCTCACCTCCAACCCTACAAAGGTGATGGAGCAGCTCATCCTAGAGAGCATCTCTCGGCATGTGAAGGAGAAGGAGGGGATCAGCAGTAGTCAGTGTGTCCAGTGATGTCCCCCAGGGGTCGGTACTGGGCCCAGTGCTGTTCAACTTGTTCATCAGTGACTTGGATGAGGGCACAGAATGCACCCTGAGCAAGTTTGCAGATGATCCCAAGCTGGGTGGAGTAGCCAACACTCCGGCGGGCTGTGCTGCCATTCAGATGGACCTGAACAGGCTGGAGAGTTGGGCAGAGAGGAACCTCATAAGGTTCAACAAGGGCAAGTCGAGGGTCCTGCACCTGAGAAGGAATGACCCCCAGCATCAGTACAGACTAGGGGTTGACGTGCTGGAGAGCAGCTCCGCAGAGAGGGACCTGTAAATCCTGGTTGACAGCAAGTTAACCATGAGGCAGCAGTGCTCTCGTGGCCATAAAGGCCAAAGGGATCCTGGCCTGCATCAGGAGGAGAGTTGCCAGCAGGTTGATGGAGGGGATCCTGCCCCTCTACTCAGCTCTGGTGAGACCATACCTGCAATATTTCATGCAGTTCTGGGCTCCCCAGTATAAGAGGGATGTGGAGCTTCCTGAGAGGGTCCAGCGGAATGCAACAAAGATGATTAAGGTATGAAGGATCTATCGTATGAGGAAAGCCTGAGTGAGTTGAGCCTGTTTTCTGTGGAGAAGAGAAGTTTGAGAGGGGATCTGTTCAACGTGTACAAATACCAAAGGGGAGAATGCGTAGAGCAAGGGGCCAAACTCCTCTCATTGCTGGCCAGTGATAGGACAAGGGGCAATGGATACAAGCTGAAACATAGGAAGTACCATCTGCATATGGGGAAGAACTTTTTCACTGTGAGGGTGACAGAGCCCTGCAACAGTCTCCTTCTCTGTAGGTCTTCCAATCCTGCCTGGATGACACCCTGAGCCATGAGCTCTAGGTGACCCTGCTGGAGCACGGGGGTTGGACTAGATGATCTCTAGTGGTCCCTTCCAACCTCAATGATTTGTGATTCTTTGTGCTCCGATGGGATCCCCTCTCGTCTTCCCTGCAGGCCCTACAGGCTCAGCTCTCTCTGGCTCTCCTCACAGGAGAGGTGCTCCAGTCCCTCATGCTCTTTGTAGCCCCGCACTGCGCTGTGACCAGTAGCTTCCCCTTGTCGTGGGTAGCCCAGACCTGGACACAGGACTCCTGAGGTGGCCTCCCCAGGGCTGAGTTGGGGGTGGGAGCACCTCCCTCCACCTGCTGGCCACATGCTTCCTAACGCACCTTGGGAGAACATTGGCCCTCTTGGCCGCAAGGACATATTCCTGGTTCATGGTCAGGCTGTAACCTACTACCACACCCATGTCTCTCTCTTCATATCTCCTTTCCACCCTTGGGATCTTCAGGGCATGTTCTTCTTAGGAGCACCTTTGCCCTCAAGGACTGCTCTACCAGAAGTTTTCAGGAGGGTAGGCAGGCTTCACAAGGGCAACCGGGAGTCAGAGAAGGCCTCCAAGACAGAAGACATCTTTGAGCAGCATGAAACTGCAGGTCGCCTTGTGGCATCTCTCCTACATGTGAGCAGCTTCAGGGCCAGGAGCAGCTTGCAGCCTGGCTGGCTGGCTGCTCTACAGCAGCTCTGCCAGAAAATGAGCCTTGTCAAGTCATGTTTGCAAGCATCTGGTAGGTCAGCAGCAGGCCCCTGGCACTGCTGCTGGTTTGGAGGTCCCGTTGCCTGTGCTCCAGATTGGACAGGAGCCGGCATCAACAGGCGCAAGGCTGTGATGGTGACCGTGAGCTCTGCTCTTTTTGGAGTCCTTGACAGGCCAACAAGGGAAGGCAAGCTTGCCTGGTGGGAAGCTCCTTGCGAGGTCCGTGCTGCCAGAGCAGCTGCAAGGCCAGCGCTGGCCCATGGCTGGGACGGGCTCTGAGGCCGCTCCTGTCCCAGCAGCAGCAGCACCTCCCTGTCTTGGGCGGTTCTGCTGAGGAACCTGGTGTCCCTGCAGCCCGTGACAGCAGCAGTCCATGCTGGGCTGTGCGCGTGCGAGGTCCCCACTGTCCCAGGAGCTGCTGGGCCAGCAGGAGGTTGACTTTGGGTTGCTGGTGCTGAGGTCCTCACAGTGCTTGAGTGCACATGGTCTAACAAGAGCAGTGCCATTAGCAATTTATGCCTGCCCAGCTCTTTGTGCTCTAGTAATTCCTCTTCCTGTCTGATGGGTGAGTACAGTGTTAAAGCAGACACTGCTGAACTGCAATCTGAAGATGTGGCAAAGACGTGATAAGGGAAACGATGGTCACTGTCCCCAGCAACAAGTTCACAGGATCATAGAATAGTTGAGGTTGTAATGGACCTCTAGAGATCATCTAATCCAAACCCTCTGCTTGGGCACGGAGACCTGCTCAAGCATGTGGCACATGATCATATCCATGTGGGTTTTGAATATTTCCAGAAAAGTAGACTTCAGAGCCTCTCTGGACAGCCTAGTCCACGGCTCTGTCACCTCACAGTAAAGAAGTTCTTCCTCATATGGAGATGGAACTCCCTTTGTTCTAATTGATACTCCTTACTCCTTTTTCTGTCTCTGACCACCACTGAAAAGAGTTTGGCCCCATCCTCTTGACATTCTCCCGTCCGGTATTTGTACATATTAATCAGATCTACTCTCAATCTCTCCTTTTCCAGGTAAAACAGGCCCAGCTCCCTTAGTCTTTCATCATATAATAGATGTGCCAGTCCCTTAATCATCTTTGTTGCTCTATGCTGGACCCTTTCTAGAAGTTTGACATGCCCCTTGTACTGGATAGCCTGGAACTACAGCCGCAGTTCCAGTATAATACACCAGATTCAGCAGCACAAGAGCTGAATAGAGCATTAAGATCCCTTCCCTCAACCTGCTGGCCACACTCCTTCTAATGCAGACCAGGATCCCATTGGCCTTCTTGGCCACTAGGGCACAGTGATGGCTCATGGTCACCTTGTTGTCAACCAGGACTCCCAGATCTCTCTCCATGGAGCTGCTTTCTAGCAGGTCAACCCCTTATCTGTACTGGTGCTGCAAGTGCATATTGGTTCAGTAAGTACAGAAAGGAGGTTGCCACTAAGGGAGCAAAGTCTGCAGTGCCTGAGACCTGGAAGAAGCAGCGGTGCCCATGCAGGAATGACACATAAGCATTTGCTGTGTGAGATAACTCTGTGGTACCACTGGGCCTGTGAAATACTTCTTGAACCAATCTACAGGAAAGACAAGTTACCTAGTGAAGATCTCTCTTGTCTTGGATAGCCCATGAAAGAGATGTCCTGTAAACATCCTGAGCCTCCATGTTCATATTCTTAGGTTAGGAAAGTAAACATTGAGGAAGAGGAAAGGTAGAAGGGTTTATGAAATATGCAAAACTTCAGGAGGGATGGACTTGGCCTAAAGGCAGTGGAGGGATCCAGTTGTTTGGGTAATGGGAGGAACCCTCAGATGACCTGGGATTCTTGCCCAGAAATGACTCCAAAGGGACATGGCTTCCCATAAATCCCATGCTGTGTGTTCTGGAGGGGACATTTGGTTATGCTGGAAAGCGCAGGCATCAGATAAAATCAGATAAATGCACTGAATTATAGTAACTTTTTACACTATAAATATCTGCCTGGGTCTCTGCTTTATACTGCAAGGTGCTCCTGTAGCAGTGGAAGGGGTCATTTGAGATGACAGTGAGAATGTCCCACCTAACCTTCTCATGCTCCATGAGCATGTGAGTCTCACATTTGCTCGATCAGAGCAAGCAAACAGGGGCACCTTTGTGGTATCTCCTCTGTTTCTGCAAGCAGGTGTTTGGGTGTTGTCTGCTGACTCACACCCTCCATCACCAGTGATTACAAGGGGATCTTAGAGAAGGAGCTCCCATGCACATGTCAGTGCTGTGCACAGCACTGTGCTTCAGCACAGGTGAGCAGCATTCCACCTTCTGTGTTTTGGTGGAGTTAACAGGAGGAATGTGAAAGCCATCCCAGAGCAGGGGCTTGTGAGCCTTGGGTGTGCTGCCTAATAGGGGTTTCCTAAGTAGGGCCTTCCAGAATGGGACATTTCTAACTTGCAGAGATAGTCATCCTCTGAGGAAATAGACTGCAATTGTGGAATCCATCTTTCTCATTAGGAAAGGAGAAGTTTTATTCTTTTAGTTACTTCATGCCCATATCCCAGGAGGAGGGAGCACAAGGGACAGGGCAAGTGGTGAGTTCAGCTGGGCCTCTGCTCCTGAGCGGGGCCAGGCTCCTGGGACGGAGGCAGCTCGTAGCAACCTGTGAGCCCTGCCCAGAGACACTGTGTGCAGGAGCAGCTGCTGTGCCAAGAGCAGCAGGGCTGCGGGCACTGCCTGCTGCTGCGCACAGCAGAGGAGAGAAGGCAGCGAGAGGTGAAGGGCAGTGTGGAGTGGGAGCACAGAGGAGATCTGCACAGCTCTGGACACGGTGAGTTTGAGCTTACAGCACAATGCTACTGAGCTTCTTGAAGGCAACTTCAGGACCCATCCCACCCCATGACTGACAGCAGTTTTCGCTTCCTTCTCCTGCCTTTTCCAGTGCAGAGGAAGAGGAGCTGCTTCAGAGCAGGGATTATCTAACATAGCACGTAGGGGCAGGGCATCCTGCTGCCTTCCCCAACAGAAAGGGCAGTGATGTGAAGCTGGACTGTGCAGACAGGGTGAGAGATCAGCAGTTCAGAGCAGGGTCCCTGCACCCAAAGGTGCTGTGTGTGCGGAGCAGTGACTCTGTTGCCTGTGAAGGTCAGCACTGAGCCCACCCAGGGAGCTCCTCACACGGCTTAGGGGAGAAGTTCTGGCTGGGAGGATTATCCTCTACCAGGACAGGCTCCTTCTCCTGCWGGGAGRCTGCTKCGTGGRTCAGGTCTKCTCACAGGTCTAGCTGTGAGCACATTTCAGAGGGCACTTTTCAAAAGGAAAGGCAAGACAGGCATTGCCTGAAAGAGAAGCCAGAGAGGTGGTGCTTAGAAGTCCCTTCCACTTGGTAGGAGGAAACTGGAAATGGAACTGTCAGCTTTGGGCAACAGACTGAGATACATTAAGAGTTTCAAGGAGCAGCCAGTGAATCTGCCAGAGGCTTCTGAACGTCCCCTCCCCGATCCCTTATGCCATAGACAGCACCAGCTTCTCCTGGGCTGCTGCATCAGCGTTTATCTGACCTGCTCCTTAGAGCCTGTGCACACAGGGAGACACCTGGACTGTCCCCCTGCTACTGGAATGTTTCTGCAGGGAGAACTGAGCTGACTTGTGAGCGTCGTTGTCCTTCATCTAAGTGAGGTGTAAGGACAGGACAGTGAGGGACAAGGCTCACAGATGAAGCAGGTCCCGTAACAAAGTCATGATAAGTCCTTTTTTTTTTTTTTTTTTTTCATATTGGGATGCACGAGGGTTCATGCTGACAGCGTTTGAAATGCCACAGTTTATTCCCCCATCCAAGAATGCTCCCATATTGAGGAGACACCTTTGTGTGTTTATGCATGCACCATCACATATATTACATATACACATACATGCTTCCTGTCTATCAAAGAATGCTCCCACAGTGAGGAGACATCTTTGTGTGTTCATGTGTATACCATCATATATATACACTCATTTATATATCAGCTGACTCCTCCACTGATCCTCTTGCAGAGAAGACTGGATTTCCAAATATTGAAGAGCCCTGCCTGAGAAGGGTGGACATTTTCTCCTACAAGTTGTATGCATCAAAATTACTCCTTCTCTCTGCAGTGCCTGGAATAGGGAACGGATATTACGGTGGCATGAAGACAAGGTCTACTTCTAGGCATCTAGGCATCAAGAAAGTGTAAGGTCAATCCTTGTTCCCATTTGACTGTTTTTCTCCCTTGCTGGAGTGGGATCTGGTGTGACAGATTCAGATACAGATATCTGTGTTGAGGARGAAAAKATTGATGGGGATGAATCCCTCACAAAGCTCTTCTCCTTCAGACTAGACTGGTGTGAGGGCTGTATTCAGCTCTGGTCCTGYTGAAAGGAGAAYATTCCTACTGTGTCTCTTCASCAAGTCCCTTCCAAGCAATGAAAGATGCCATTCCCAGGCATCTCCACAAATACAGTCAAAGGGTAGTTGGACACATCCATTTACACTTGCAGCACAGTAGAAATAAGTTCTTTGGAGCTAGGATGTGTCATGTGCTGCACATGACACACTCAGCCAGTACAAAATGGAATACTAGAAAGAGAAATGAAATAAGATAGAGAGGAAATGTGGGAGGTTGCTGAGAAACTGAAAAAGTCTGGTTCAGACAGCCCTGTTCTAACTTTTTGACTTCTTTCCTTTTCGGACAGTACTCCTAAAGGAATTAAATGTCCAACAGCRGCTCCCTCAACGAGTTCCTCCTCCTGGCATTCACAGACAGGCGGGAGCTGCAGTTCTTGCACTTCTCCCTCTTCCTGGGCATCTACCTGGCTGCCCTCGTGGGCAACGGCCTCATCATCACAGCCATAACCTGYGACCACCGCCTCCACACCCCCATGTACTTCTTCCTCCTCAACCTCTCCCTCCTCGACCTGGCCTCCATCTCCACCACTCTCCCCAAATCCATGGCCAACTCCCTCTGGGACACCAGGACCATTTCCTTTTTGGCATGTGCTGCCCAGGTCTTCCTGTTGGTCTTCTTCTTTGGAGGGGAGTTTTCTCTCCTTACAGTCATGGCCTATGACCGCTTTGTGGCCATCTGCAGACCTCTGCACTATGGGAGCCTCCTGGGCAGCAGAGCTTGTGTCCAAATGGCAGCAGCTGCCTGGGCCACTGGCTTTCTTTCTGCTCTCCTGCACACTGGGAACACMTTTTCCATTCCWCTSTGCCAAGGCAATGAGGTGGATCAGTTCTTCTGTGAGATCCCCCAGATCCTCAAGCTCTCCTGCTCACACTCCTACCTCAGGGAAGTTGGGCTTATCATGTTTACTGCCTGTTTAACGTTTGGGTGTTTCATTTTCATTGTGGTGTCCTACGTGCAGATCTTCAGAGCTGTGCTGAGGATGCCCTCTGAGCAGGGCCGCCACAAAGCCTTTTCCATGTGCCTCCCACACCTGGCCGTGGTCTCCGTCTTTATAAGCACCGGCACATTTGCCTACTTGAAGCCCCGCTCCATTTCCTCCCCAATACAGGATCTAGTGGTGGCTGTTTTGTATTCGGTGGTGCCTCCAGTACTGAACCCTCTCATCTACAGCATGAGGAATAAGGAACTCACGATTGCCATGAGGAAATTGATCTCATGGAYTTCTTTCAGACGTGCTAACATTTCCATCTCTCTTCCCAAATGACTCCTTCTGTATCCCTTAACTGGAATGAGCATTTATGTTATGTTTATAATGGCTTTTATTTGTAGTAAAAGAATTATCATATTTCTACACAAGTACTTGCATTCATTCTACCCTTACAAAGTTTGCTCCTTCTTCCCTGGTACCTTGAATTGTATCTNCCCAGGACACTGTGGGGAGAAGCTCTGGGTGAGATGGTCGACCCCTGGCAGGGCAGGTTCCTGTTGGTGCTGAGAGGCTGCTGTGTGGGTCAGGGCTGCCCACAACTCTAGCTCAGCAGCAGGGCATTTTGAGAGTGGAGATTTCCACTCCTGTAGACTTCTGTCTGTACGGTAGAGATAGAAATGCAGTGGAGAGGTTTAAGAAAGGGGCATATCATCTTCCCCACCACTGTGAATGTTGGAGAGGTTTGCAAGGAACCTCATCAAGTGCCTTCAACAACTCTCAGTCTTCAGACAGCACCAAAACCCCCTTGCCACTCTCAGGAGAGACTCTCTGATGTGCTCTGTGGCACCTGCAAACAGGGAGATGTCCCCAGGTGCTCTCTGCCCTTTGCTGCTTTCTCTATGGCTGAGCTGAATGCCCAGCAAGGCGGCAGGGGTCTGTGGTGGGGACAGGGACAGAGCCCTCCCTAAGGACATCTCCAAGCAGCAGAGATGTGATATGAGGCAAGAGGAACCTGCTGCCCAAACCTCAGGCAAGGTTGGGGTGCAGGAAGTTCTTTGCCTGCCCCTGCAGAGCAGACACTTTCCCCTCCACAAGCGCCCTTCACCCTTCCTCTGGCACCCAGCAGAGCCTCTGCTTCCAGGCCATGGGATGGAGGACACAAGGTCCCTTTTTGGGAGCCAGTGTCCCAAAAGAGGAGAGCTGCAGCTCTCCTGCCAGCTGTCCATTTACTCAACCAAGGCAAAGGGAGTGGAACAGCCCCGCTGTGATTTCTCCATGCAGGAGCTGGTGTGCACAGCTGGGTTAGGGAAGGCTGTCCACAGTGTGTCTCTCTGCTGCTGCCTTTGCCATCCCAGGCAGAAGCACCAAGGTGTTGCTGCTTGTTTCCCTCCCAGGCTGGGCTGCCCTTGTTCCTGTTCTTGGGCTTTCTGGGGAGTTCATTTGCAACTTGAGAGTCTGACCCAGACCCTTGTTTCCTGCTTGCAGAGGTGCCTCCCAATGGAGGGAGAGGACAAGGATCCCTTCTTGCCGTTGGGGCTCAAAGCAGCACAGTCTGTGGGTGAGGGGTATGAGCTGATCGTATTTTCAGGAGATGCCATCTGTAAGGCCTTTGGCCCTGCTGGGCTCTGCTGCTAGAATGTGTGTTGCCCTGCAGTGGGGCACAGCTCTTCCTTAGGACATTTGTGATGGCTGAATGTGTCATGCAGAAGCCACAGAGGTGCCAAGGAAACAGAGATGCTGCTGGGGGTGACTGTATGTGAGCAGCTGGTCTAAACACTCTGTGGCTTTGTGTAGAAGCTGAGCCCTGAATTATCTGTACCTACCAGAACCACAATACTGGATCCTTGTTCTGATCACTGGAGCCACGTGCCGTGTTGCACTCTGTGTATCACTCTTGGGACATCAGAGCTGAGAAAGAGAGGTGAGTTTGGAGAACTGTGTGTTGCAAGTGGAGACCAAAGTCAGCAAAGGCTATGGGTGCTCAAGAGTTTCCCCTACTTAGAGAGATGCGCACCCACAGCATCTGGAAATGGGATGGCTGTGAGATCACTGTGCTGGTACTGTGCTAGGGCACCGGGAGAGCATTTGTCTCTCTTGATTCAATAATCTTCCCATGGAGATCAGTGGAAAGAGTGTCTGGAGAGCAGACAAACAAACCACAGAGTCTCCCAAAAATAAAGTATTTGGTTTCCTGGCCAAAATGCCTTGAGCAATATAACTGACTGTGAAGATATTGAACT
>NW_020456036.1:0-2181 GCF_003342845.1 Nothoprocta perdicaria | reverse complement strand
CTTCATGTTATTTTTTTTATAGCTTTTATTAGTAGGAATAATTGTTATCACGTTGCTACACAAGTACTTGCATTCATTCCACTTTTACCGAGACTGCTCTTTCTTCCCTGGTACTTTGAATTGTATCAAATGCTGTATTAGAACTGGACCCCTCCCTGTGTCTGTGTAATTATGTAGGTTCTACCCACTGCACCTTTTCTTCCAAATCTGCAGTCAAGAACGTGCCTAGGTAATTGCACCTCAGAAGGGCCTGCAGAACAGGCTTCTCCATGAGTTGCAGAGCAAAAAGCTCATAATTTTGCAATGATCTCTTTGCAGGCCAAGAGTTGGATATGAGGTTTCTGCAGATTTGTTTAGGCTTGTCYAACCCTGAGGCCTTCCATCACTATGTCTATCAGTGCCASAGCTGTCGTCCCACTAATAAAAGGCACTTGCTGCTTGGGCTCTTGCAAAGCTGAAGCCAAGAATTTCCTCCAGGACTTTCTCCCTGAGAGGGTCAGTTACTTTCCTGGGGTTGTCATGGACTGAAGGCAAGAAGTTCCTGAGTTAACATGTTTGGGAATGAGGTTTGGGTCCAGCTCTCACTTGGTGTCCTCGGTGCTCATGATTGTGATGAATGGTCAAGTAGAAACTTCCTTGGAGCATCTCCTCTCCCTGGGAGCAGGTAAAGGGAAGTAGAGACAAGCTCCAGGACAGGGGCTGACACCCCCAGGACAGGAGCTGGCATTTCTGGGACAGGGCTGGCTACCAAGAGAGGTGCTGGCTGCCCCAGCACAGGGCCAGCACCTCCAGGCCGGGTCTGGCACTGCTGGGGCCTCCTCACCAGGCAGCTGTCAAGACAGGAGCTCTGCCCTGTCTCAGCCATCTCATGCAGCTGCCTGCGGAACAGAAGCACGGCAATGGGGAACCCCAAGGGACTCCAGCAGCTCCCTGCTGCTGTACTCACGTTGGGGAAGAGGGTCAGGAGGTCCCGGGGCATCTGCATGCAGAGGTGGCTGCTCTGCCGTGGGTCAGTGGGGTGCAGCACATTGTGCAGCAGTGCCAGCACCTTGGTGTCCATCTGCCCATCAACGTCCTGCAGCCGATTCACCACGTTGGGGACCAGGTCCCGCATCTTCCTCGCCTGAAGGGAGACACGTGGTGCATTTCTTGGAGTGCTGGGGCTCGAAGGGCTCGAGGGATGTGGAACTTTCAGAGAGGGTCAAGCGTAAAGTGACCAAGATGGTTAAGGGACTGGAGCATCTGTCTTACCAAGAAAGACTAAGTGAGCTGKGGCTCATTAGTGCAGCAAAGAGAAGACTGAGAAGAGATAGAATCAATATATAGAAGTACCTGAAGGGAAAATGTAGAGAGGATGGTGCCAAAGTCTTCTCACTGGTGGCCAGTGACAGGACAAGGGGTAGTGGGTGCCGGTTGAAATACAGGACCTTTCATCTCCATGTGAGGAAGAAATTCTTTAATCTGAGAGTTACAGAGCCCTGGAACTGGCTTCCCAGAGAGGCTGTGGAAGCTCCTTTTCTGGAGATCTTCCAAACCCACCTGGATGTGACCCTGCGCCACATGCTCTAGGTTACCCTGTACAAGGTGAGGCTTGGAATAGCGGATCTCTAGAGGTCACTTCCAACCTCAACCATTCTGTGAATCTCTGATGTGCTCTGTGACACACACGTGACCGCCATGCGCCTCAATGGATGGCAGCTCCTTGGTCTTTGARCATGGCTGCTGCATATTCCTACTTGTGGTCATGTGGCCGTGTCCTGATCTCCACAACCTTGGAAAGAGAGCAGATTTCCTGCCATAGCAGCCAGCTGTTCCCATGKCCATGGATGCCAGSCACYCCMTCCTGTAGAAGGCAGGAAGGACATGACTTCCTCAGAGCTCTCTAGATTCTCTTTGGYCAGATTCTCTGACTCACTCTGGAATAAGGCCACATTTCCTAATTTCTTMTTTTCTTTCACTGAAGCAGTAGCCGCTCTTCTGCCTATCCTTCACATCTCCTGCAAAGTGGCTCCATCTTAGGACTTGGGGTGTCTCATTTTCATTGCAGTGTCCTGTGTCCTGTCCTTCATTTAGATTTGGGGTATTTCCTTTTCATTGCAGTGTCCTGTGTGCAAACCTTCAGAGATGTCCTGAAAATGTCCTCTGAGCAGGGAGGGCACAAAGCCTTTCCCCTGTGCCTCT
>NW_020456035.1:15588-18463 GCF_003342845.1 Nothoprocta perdicaria | reverse complement strand
GGGGGACATGGGACCCATGGGGAGGGGACAGGGCTGTGGGTGACACTGGGACGGGGATGGGGACACTGGGGGACACAGGGAAGGGAGCAGGGCTGTGGTGACACCGGGAGGGCATGGGGACACTGGGGGACATGGGACCCATGGGGAGCGGACCGGGTCCGTGGGTGACGTTGGGACGGGGATGGGGACACTGGGGGACATGGGACCCACGGGGAGGGGACAAGGCTGTGGGTGACACTGGGACAGGGATGGGGACACTGGGGGACACAGGGAAGGGACCAGGGCTGCGGGTGACGCTGGAAAGGGATGGGGACACTGGGGGACACGGGACCCATGGGGAGGGGCCCGGGGCCGCGGGTGACACCAGGAGGGCATGGGGACACTGGGGGGACCCATGGGGAGGGGACCGGGAGGTGGGTGACACTGGGACGGGGATGGGGACACTGGGGGACACAGGATCCCCAGCAAGACGGGGTTGGCTCAGGGCCCTGGGGTGTCCCTGGGGGGCTGTCCCTGGGTGTCCCTGGTTGGAGGTCAGCCCTCGGTGTCCCCAAGGGGTTGGCCCTGGGTGTCCCTGGTTGGGGGCTGTCCCTGGGTGTCCCCGGGCGCGGCGGTCACCCACCAGCGTGAAGCCGTCGTAGATCTGCATGAGCTCCTCGGTCTTGTACTGCTCGAGGACGACGACGCCGTGCAGGGCGCTGCTGCGGCGCCGCGCGCAGCCCTCGCAGTGCACCAGGTACGTGTTGCGCCCGCCCGTCTCGCTCGTCACGAACAGGATGTTGAAGACCTCCACCTGCGGCACGAGCCTTGGCCCCGGCTCCCCGCGCCCGGCCCCGCCGCCCCATGGCCTTGGCCCCATGGACCATCCCCATTGACTGCGCCCATGGCCTTGGCCCTATTGGCCAACCCAACAGACCATCCCCATGGCCTTGGCCCCATGGACCATCCCCGTTGACTGCGCCCATGGCCTTGGCCCTATTGGCCAACCCAACAGACCATCCCCATGGCCTTGGCCCCATGGCCTTGGCCCCATTGGCCAACCCAACAGACCATCCCCATGGCCTTGGCCCCAGGGACCATCCCCGTTGACTGCGCCCATGACCTCGGCCCCATTGGCCAACCCAACAGACCATCCCCATNCCTTGGCCCCAGGGACCATCCCCGTTGACTGCGCCCATGACCTCGGCCCCATTGGCCAACCCAACAGACCATCCCCATGGCCTTGGCCCCATGGCCTTGGCCCCATGGACCACCCCCGTTGACTGCGCCCATGGCCTTGGCCCCATTGGTCAACCCAACAGACCATCCCCATGGCCTCGGCCCCATTGGCCAACCCAACAGACCATCCCCATGGCCTTGGCCCCATGGCCTTGGCCCCATTGGCCAACCCAACAGACCATCCCCATGGCCTTGGCCCCATGGCCTTGGCCCCATGGACCATCCCCGTTGACTGCGCCCATGGCCTTGGCCCCATTGGTCAACCCAACAGACCATTCTCATGGCCTTGGCCCCATTGGTCAACCCAACAGACCATTCCCATGGTCTTGGCCCCATTGGCCAACCCAACAGACCATCCCCATGGCCTTGGCCCCATGGACCATCCCCATTGACTGGGCCCATGACCTCAGCCCCATTGGCCAACCCAACAGACCATCCCCATGGCCTTGGCTCTATTGGTCAACCCAACAGACCATCCCCATGGCCTTGGCCCCATGGACTCACTGGTCCCGGTCACCATCCCAATGGCCCCTCCCCATGGCCTTGGCCCTACCACCTCATCCTCATGGACCCATGTCCCCACTGGCCAACCCGAAGGATCATCCCCATGGCCTTGGCCCCAAAGACCATTCCCATTGACTGACCTCATGGACTTGGCCCCATTGGCCATCCCAGTGGCCCATCTCCACGACCTTGTCCCCATGACCTTGTCCCCATGGCCCACTCCCATGGCCTTGGCTCCAAGGACCATCCCCATGGCCTTGTCCCCATGGCCACGCCCTCATGGACTTGTCCGTACGGACCATCCCCATGACCTTGGCCCTGTGGCTCTTCCTTAGGGACCATCTGTCTCCATGGTCTTGTCCCCATTAACCACCTCCAGGACCCATCCCCATGGCCCATTTCCATGGCCATGTCCCCAGGACCATCCCCACAGCCATGCCAGTGGCCTGGCCTTGTCCCTGTGTCCCCAAGGTCGTGTCCCCACGGCTGTGTCCCCATGGCCGTGCTGGCAGCCTGGCCAGGTCCCCGTGTCCCCATGGCCGTGTCTCCGTGTCTGTGTCCCCGTGGCCATGTCGGTGGCCTGGCTGTGTCCCTGTGTCCCCATCCCCACGTCCCCATGGCTGTGCCCATGGCAATGCCGGTGGCCTGTCCCTGTCCCCGTGTCCCCATGGCCGTGTCCCCGTGGCCTGTCCCTGTCCCCACATCCCATGTCCCGTGTCCCCGCGGCACTCACGTCGCACTCGTTGCAGTAGTAGGCCGGCTCGTCCTTGACGCGGCCCTGGTAGGCGATCTTCTTGCCCGCGCGCACCAGGCTCTCGCGCTGCACCTGGCAGTGCTTGATGGACTGCATGAGGCAGTACCTGGCAGGGGACGCGGGGACACGCGGGGACACGGGGGGACACCGTGGGGCACGGCTGCCCTGCACCGGCACGGCCCTCACATGGTCCTGGCCCCAAGGTGGCCCTGGCTCCCATGTGGACCCATCCCTGGTGTCCCCAATCCCGTCTTGACCTTGTCCCCAACACTGACCCATCCCTGGTGTACCCAACTCAATGCAACTTTGTCCCCAACATGGACCCGTCCCTGGTGTCCCCAATCCCGTCTTGACCTTGTCCCCAAAATGGACCCATCCCTGGTGTCCCCAACTCAATGC
>NW_020456035.1:13196-14568 GCF_003342845.1 Nothoprocta perdicaria | reverse complement strand
GTGGCCCTGTCCCCAGTGTCCCCAGTGCTGATGTGGCCCTGTCCCCAGTGTCCCCAGCCCCAACGTGGCCACCGTCCCTGTCCCCACCGCCACGTGGCCCCGCGCGCAGTGCCACCCAAAGCAACCCGGCGTGTCCCCAACCCCAGTGTCCCCCCAGTGGCAGTGTCCCCCCAACCCCAGTGCCCCCCGTCCCCGCTCACTTGATCATCTTGTAGAGGTCGGGGTCGCTGATCTTGACGGTGCGGGCCACGTTCCACGACACGTGGATCATGGGCACGATGGACTTGACGTTCTTCACCTCGTTCCACTCGTAGCGCTCCAGCGCCAGCTGGTACTGGTAGGCTGGGGACGCGGGGCGCGGCGTGAGCGCCCGGCGCGGCCCCTGCCCGCCCGCGTGGCCCCCCGGGGTCCCCTGCAGCCCCCCGGGGAGGACACCCATCGCAATCAGCAGCGGGGGCCCCTGTCCCTGCTCGGTGCCCCCAGAGTGTCCCTGTGGTGCCCCCCATGTCCCCCATGTCCCTGCTGGGTAGGGGTGAGGGTCCCAGAGTGTCCCCTTGGTGCCCCCCATGTCCCCCATGTCCCTGCTGGGTAGGGGTGGTGCCCCCCATCCCCATGTCCCCCATGTCCCTGCTGGGTAGGGGTGAGGGTCCCAGAGTGTCCCCCTGGTGCCCCCTGCACTGTCCCCTCAGGTGTCCCTGTGGTGCCCTCTGTGATGTCCCCCCAATGTCCCCCCAGTGTCTCCCTCTGTGCTCCCAGTGGTGTCCCCCTAGCATCCCAGTGGTGTCCCCTCCGTGTCCCCGCGGTCCCCCCAGTATCCCTCCGGAGGCCCCTGGTGCCCTTGGGGAGCCTCCCTGGTGTCCCTATGGTGTCCCCCTCGGTGTCCTTGTGGTGTCCCCCTCGGTGTCCCCATGGTCCCTCTCCGCTGTCCCTGTGCTGTCCCTCCCCGCTGTCCCCGTGCTGTCCCCCTCAGTGTCCCCATGGTCCCTCTCCGCTGTCCCTGTGCTGTCCCTCCCCGCTGTCCCCGTGCTGTCCCCCTCAGTGTCCCCATGGTCCCTCTCCGCCGTCCCCGGTGCCCCCTTGGTGCCCGCAGCAGCGTCCCGCCGGCGCCGCCGTGCCCCCCGGCGCGGTACCGGTGAGCGGCCCCACGTTCCAGGCGATGTTGTTGCACCAGCCCGTGGCCTGCACCCAGTGCACGGTGCCGGCGTTGATCCACACCAGGTCTCCGGGCCGCTGGATGAAGCGGTACACCGGGATGTTCGCCGTGTACAGGTCCTCCAGCACCGGCCACCACGAGCCCGTCAGGTAGTCCACGCCGTGCCTGGGGGCGGGGCCAGCTCTGCCGGGCCCGCCCCCTGCCCGCCGCCCCGCCCCC
>NW_020456035.1:5823-11376 GCF_003342845.1 Nothoprocta perdicaria | reverse complement strand
GTCCCCGTGTGTCCCCAATGTCTCCATGTGTCCCCATCATCCCCATGTGCCCTCAACATCCCCTCAATGTCCCCGTGTGTCCCCAATGGCCCCATGTGCCCCCGAAGTCTCCACGTGCCCTCATCGTCCCCCCAATGTCCCCGTGTGTCCCCAAGGTCTCCACGTGCCCTCATCATCATGTGTCCCCAATGTCCCTATGTGCCCTCACCATCCTCATGTGTCCCCAATGTCCCCAAGTGTCCCCAATGTTCCCATGTGTCCCCACCTTCCCCATGTGCCCTCACCATCCCCATGTCCCCATGTGCCCCTCACTGCCCCCCACTGTCCCCATGTGTCCCCACCATTCACACGTGTCCTCACCGTCCCAAGGTGCCCTCCACCATCTCCAAGCCCCCAGTTCCCATGCCCGCCACGTCCACGTCCCCATGTCCCTGTGTCCCCATGTCCCCAGTCCTTGTGTTTGCCATGTCCATGTCCCCATGTCCCCAGTTCCCATGCCCGCCACATCCATGTCCCCATGTCCCCAGTGCCTGCCACGTCCATGTCCCCATGTCCCTGTGTCCCCATGTCCCTGTCTCCCCAGTCCCCATGCCCGACACAGCCATGTCCTCATGTCCCTGTGTCCCCATGTCCTTGTGTCCCCATGTCCCCGTGTCTCCAGTCCCCATGCCTGCCATGTCCATCTCCATGTCCCCATATCCCTGTGTCTCTATGTCCCTGTGTCCCCAGTGTCTGTGTCTGACACATCCATGTCCCCATGTCCCCAGTGCCCATGCCTGCCATGTCCATGTCCCCGTGTCCCTGTATCCCCATGTCCCGGTGCCCCCCGTCCTCGTGCCCTCAATGGCCATTTCCCCAATCTGTATGTCCCCGAGTCCCCAGTTTCCATGTGCCCAGATCCTGTGTCCTCATGACCCATGTCCGTGTGTCCCCGTGTCTCCATGTCCTCTGTGCCTGCCATGTCCATGTCCCAGTGTCCCCGTGTTCCCATGTCTCCAGGCCTCATGTTCCCACGTCCATATCCCCATGTCCCTGTGTCCCCAGTCCCTGCATTCCCACATCCACGTCCCCGTGTCCCCAGTCCCGGTGCTCCCCACATCCATGTCCCCATGTCCCCATGTTCCCGTGTCCTCAATCTCCATGCCTGTTATGTCCATGTCCCCATGTCCCCGCACGTGTCCCCATGCCCCGTGTCCCCGTGTCCCTGTATTCCTGTGTCCCTGCGCATGTCCCCGTGCCCCATGTCCCCAGGCATGTTGCTGTGCCCCGCATGTCCACGTGTGTCCCCATGCTCTGTGTCCCCACCTGTGTCCCCGAGCCCATGCGTGTCCCCGTGCCCCGTGTCCCCGCACGTGTCACCACATCTTGAATGCCCGTGTCCCCATGCCCTGTGTCCCTATGCCCCTGTGTCCATGTGTCCCTGTGTGTGTCCCCATGCGTGTCCCCATGGCCCGTATCCCCGCGTGTATCCCCGTGTCCTTGCATGTGTCCCCATGCGTGTCCCCGTGCCCCATGCACATGTCCCCGTGCCCCATGTCCCCACGCATGTTCCCAAGCCCCGTGTCCCTGTGTCCCCGTGCCCCATATCCCTGTGCGTGCCCCTGTGTCCCTGTGTCTGCGTGTCCCCGCATGTGTCCCCATGCATGTCCCTACGTCCCCGTGCGTGTCCCCATGCCCCTTGTCCATGTCCCCATGACCCGTATCCCTGTGCGTGTCCCTGTGTCCCCGTGTTTGTGTGTTCCTGTGTGTGTCCCCATGTCCATGTGTCCCCATGCGCATCCCCGCCTGTGTCCCCATGTATGTCCCCATGCCCCGTGTCCCCATGTCCGCGTGTCCCCACGTATGTCCCCATGCCCTGCATCCGTGTCTCCATGCCCCATATCCCCGTGTCCCCGTGTCCATGTGTTCCTGCATGTGTCCCCATGCCCCGTGTCCCCGTGTGTGTCCCTGTGTCCTCGTGTCCCCATGCGTGTCCCCGTGTCCATGTGTCCCCATGTGTGTCCCCATGTGTGTCCCCGTGCCCCATGTCCTCATGTGTCCCCATGCATGTCCCCATGTCCGTGTGTCCCCATGCCCCGTGTCCCCGTGTGTGTCCCTGTGTCCCCATGTCCCCATGCGTGTCCCCGTGTCTGTGTGTCCCTGTGTGTGTCCCATGCGTGTCCCCGCGCCCCATGTCCCCACGTGTCCCCATGCATGTCCCCACGTCCCTGTGTCCCCATGCCCCGTGTCCCCGTGTGTGTCCCCATGTCCATGTGTCCCCTTGTGTCCCCATGCGTGTCCCCATGCCCCGTGTCCCCGTGTGTGTCCCCGTGTCCCCGCGCCCCGCGGCGCCCCGCGGGCTCACCCGGCGTGCGGCTGCCGGGCACCTTCATGTAGAGCTGCACGGTGTTCATGCCCAGGATGGTGTGGCCCACGTGGCTCAGCATGTTGCCCGTGGACGAGACGCGCATGAAGGCGGGCAGCTTGAGCAGCTCCTGCAGCTGCGGCTTCCACCTGCGGGGCGCGCGCGGGGACCGTCACCGAGGGACACGGCGCGGGGACACGTGGCACCGAGGGACACGGCGCCCACCGTCACCGAGGGACACTGTGTCCACCATCACTGAGGGACACGGCGTGGGGACACGTGGCACTGAGGGACACGGCGCCCACCGTCACCGAGGGACACGGCGCGGGGACACGTGGCACCGAGGGACATGGTGCCCACCGTCACCGAGGGACACTGTGTCCACCATCACTGAGGGACACGGCGCGGGGACACGTGTCACCGAGGGACACGGCGCCCACTGTCACCGAGGGACACGGCGTGGGGACACGTGGCACCGAGGGACACGGCGCCCACTGTCACCGAGGGACACGGCGCGGGGACACATGGCACCGAGGGACACGGCGCCCACCATCACCGAGGGACATGGTGCCAGGGATACGTGGCACCAAGGGACACGGCGCCCATCATCACCGAGGGACACGGCGCGGGGACACGTGGCACCAAGGGACACGGCACCCACCGTCACTGAGGGACATGGTGCCAGGGACATGTGGCACTGAGGGACATGGTGCCCACTGTCACCGAGGGACACGGTGCCAGGGACATGTGTCACTGAGGGACATGTGTCACCACGGGATGCGGTGCCGAGGGACGCGGTGCCGAGGGACACGTGTCACCATGGGCCATGGCACTGAGGGACACGGCGCCAAAGGACACTCCAGGGGACACGTGCCACCAAGGGACACGGCACCGAGGGACACGGCACCCGCTGACCAGGTCATCCGCTGACCGTGTCACCCCCTCCCGGTGTCACCCGCCTCCCAGTGTCACCCGCCACCGGTGTCGCCCCCTCCCGGTGTCACCCGCCGCAGCCCCGCGCCCCTCACCGCTTGGCGTCCGAGAGGTCGATGTTGGTCCCGAATTTGATGATCTGGTGGGATTTCTGCTCGGGGTTGCTGCGGGGGGGCACGGTTACGGGGGACCCCCCTGGGGACGCGGGGACCCCCCCCACGGCACCGCGGTGCTACAGGGAGCCCCCCAAGGCACCCCGGGGACACCCTGGGGACCCTCCCCGTGACACCCTGGGGGTACAGGGAGCCCCCCAAGACACCCCAGGGACACCCTGGGGACGTGGGGACCCCCCAGTGACACCCTGGGGGTACAAGGAGCCCCCCAAGGCACCCCAGGGACACCCTGGGGACATGGGGACCCTCCCCGTGACACCCTGGGGGTACAGGGAGCCCCCCAAGACACCCCAGGGACACCCTGGGGACGTGGGGACCCTCCCAGTGACACCCTGGGGGTACAAGGAGCCCCCCAAGACCCCCTGGGACACCCTGGGGACGTGGGGACCCCCTTCTCCAATGACACAAGGGCACCATGGGGACATGGGGACCCTCCCTCAGTGCCACAGGGCCACCCTGGGGACGTGGGGACCCTCCTAGCGGCACAGGGACAGCCCAGGGACACCCAGTGACCCCCAACAACCCCCCAGGACACCTGGGGGGGGTACAAAGACCCCCCCATGCACCCCCAGGGTAGGGGGACCCGCCGGTGACACGGGGGACCCTACCTGGGGGTGGTCTCGGTGGTGCTGTCGGGCTCTTCGGCCTCGTCGTCCTCGCTGTCCTTATCCTCCTGGGGACGTCAGGGTGTCACCGCGCTGCCCCCCTGCCCGCAGCCCCGTGGCCCCCGCACCCCTCGCGCTGCCCCCCTGCTCTGTGTCCCCTGCGCCCCCCGTGTCCCCTATGTCCCCGTGGCCCCCGTGCCAATGTCCCTATGTCCCCTACACCCTCCGTGTCCCCCTGGCCCTGTCATCCCGCCATGTCCCCTGCGCCCCGTGTCCCCCTGTCCCCTGCGATTGTCCCATCCCTGTGTCCCCTGCACCCCATCTCCACCACTTCCTTGTGTCCCCCACGCCCCGTGTCCCCCGTCCCCTCATGTCCCTCCATCCCTGCTGTCACCCCATGTCCCCCACCCGCACCACTGCCCTGTCCCCTTCATCCCCGCTGTCCCCCGCGCCCCATGTCCTCATCCCCCTTGTCCCCCCGTGTCCCCCCATGCCCCGTGTCCTCACTGTCCGTGTCCTTGCTGTCCCCCGTGCCCCATGTCCCTGCGTCCCCGCCATCCTCACTGTCCCCATGTCCCCCGCACCCCGTGTCCCTGTGTCCCCCCGTGTCCCCACATGCTGTCCCCATGCATGGCACTGCAGGGACTCCTGGAACGAGGAGGCCTGTGTCCCTGTGTCCCCGTGTGTCCCCATGTCCCCATGTGTCCCCAAGTCCCTGTGTCCCCATGCGTCCACATGCCCCTGTGTCCTCGCATGGTGTCCCCATGTCCCCATGCGCATGGTACCCACCTGCAGGGACTCCTGGAAGGAGGAGGCCCGTGTCCCCATGTGTCCCCGTGTGTCCCCATGTCCCCCTGTGTCCCCCCGTGTCCCCGTGCGTGTGGCACCCACCTGCAGGGACTCCTGGAAGGAGGAGGCCTGTGTCTCTGCCATCCCTGTGTCCCTGTGTTCCCATGTCCCCATGTGTGCCCATATGTCCCCATGTGTCCCCATGTGTCCCCATGTCCCCCCGTGTCCCCCCGTGTCCCCGGCACCCACCTGCAGGGACTCCTGGAAGGAGGAGGCCTGTGTCTCTGCCATCCCTGTGTCCCTGTGTTCCCGTGTCCCCATGTGTCCCCATGTGTCCCCATGTGTCCCCATGTGTCCCCATGTCCCCCCGTGTCCCCCCGTGTCCCCGGCACCCACCTGCAGGGACTCCTGGAAGGAGGAGGCCTGGTACTGGGCGTACTTGGCGATGGTGGTGTGCGAGCGGCTGCTCTCGCAGGGCCACACCTGGCGCGTGCCGCCCACGTCCCAGTTCTGGTCGGAGGGCTGCTGCACCTGCGTGCGCACCTCCACCGCGTGCTCGCCGCTCGCCTCCACCAGCGTCTTGGTGCTGAAGAGCCCCAGGTCTGCGGGGACACGCGCGTGCCAGCGCCGCCGCGGGGCAGGGGCACGGGGACGGGGGGACACGGGGACAGGGGGACATGGGAACACGCATGTGCCAGCGCCGCCGTGG
>NW_020456035.1:3123-4798 GCF_003342845.1 Nothoprocta perdicaria | reverse complement strand
CCCCGGGGGGGCCCCGGGGGGACACGGGGGGCCCCGGGGGGGCCCCGGGCACTCACTGAGGCGCAGCGAGCCGGCCAGCCCGCGGATCACCGTGATGGGGTTCTTGGGGTCGGTGCAGAACTGCAGCAGCACCGGCGAGAAGGCGTCGCGCTTGCTCTCCAGCTGCGGGGACAGCCACGGCCCTCAGCGGCCGCCGCCCCACCACGCCCCGCCCCGCCCCGCCACGCCCCAATCAGCTCCGCCCCCAGGAGCGCCAGCAGGAGCAGCCCCACCTGTGTGTGTGGGGGGGCGTGTCCTGGTACCCAGAGACTCCTCCCCCTTCTCACAGAGGAACCAATCAGCATCCCCCGTAAGTGCAGCCCCCCCTGGGGAGGGGCGTGTCCTGTGCACACAGGCCCCGCCCCATCTCACAGGAGCCAATCCCGCCCCTAGGCACTGCCCAGGGGCGTGTCCCACCCAGCCCCGCCCTGTCTCATAGAGGAGCCAATCCCGCCCTCTAGGTGCCGCCCAGGGGCGTGTCCCGTGCTGGCCCCGCCCCATCTCACAGGAGCCAATCCCGCCTCTAGGCACCATCCAGGGGTGTGTCCCACGCAGCCCCACCCCATCTCACTGAAGAGCCAATCCTGCCCTTGGCTCCGCCCAGGGGCGTGCCCACATAGCCCCGCCCTGTCTCACAGGATCCAATCGCACCTTTGGCTCCGCCCAGGGGCGTGCCCGTGCAGCCCCGCCCCATCTCACCGAGTAGCCAATCCTGCCCCCTAGGTGCCGCCCAGGGTGGTGTCTCGTGCTGGCCCCGCCCCATCTCACAGGAGCCAATCCCGCCCCTAGGCTCCACCCGGGGGCGTGTCCCATGCAGGCCCCGCCCTGTCTCACAGGAGCCAATCCCACCCTCAGGCTCCGCCCCACCTCACCGAGGATCCAATCCCACCTTCAGGCTCCGCCCAGGGGCGTGCCCGCGCAGCCCCGCCCCCCATCTCACAGGAGCCAATCCCACCCCCAGGCTCCGCCCGGGGGCGTGCCCCGCGCGGCCCCGCCCCGCGGCGCAGCACTCACGTAGATGCTGGGCGTGGGCGGGTTGAGGCGCTCGCGCGGCAGCGGCTGCTGCGGGTCCACGCGCGGCTTCACCGACTGCGCCGGGGACAGGTAGGACTCCTTGAAGCGGCCCTTGGGGCGCGCGTGCCTGCGGGGACAGCGGGACACGGACAGTGAGGACAGCGGGGACGGGGACAGTGACGATGGGGGACAGTGAGGACAAGGACAGCGGGACACGGACAGTGAGGACAGGGACAGCGGGACGGGGACAGTGAGGACAAGGACAGCGGGACGGGGACAGTGAGGACAGCGGGGATGGGGGGACAGTGAGGACAGGGACAGCGGGACGCGGACAGTGAGGACCGTGGGGATGGGGACAGTGAGGACGGGGACAGTGAGGACAGGGACAGCGGGACACGGACAGTGAGGACAGCGAGGATGGGGGGACAGTGAGGATGGGGGACAGCAGGGACAGGGAGGACAGCGGGGACAGCGAGGATGGGGGGACAGTGAGGACCGCGGGGACGGGGACAGTGGGGACAGCGGGACAGGGGACATTGAGGATGGGAGACAGTGGTGACAGCGCGACGGGGACAGCGGGGACAGTGAGGACAGGGACAGCGGGACGGGGACAGTGAGGACA
>NW_020456035.1:0-1187 GCF_003342845.1 Nothoprocta perdicaria | reverse complement strand
GCGGGGACGGCCCCGATGGCCGCGCCGTGGTGGGGACAGTCGGCGGCGGGGGTGACGGCCCTGGCAGCCGCGCCGTGGTGGGGACAGTCGGCGGTGGCGGTGACGGCCCCGAGAGCTGTGCGATGGTTGGGACAGTCAGTGGTGGTGGCGGTGACGGCCCCGGGAGCTGTGCGATGGTGGGGACGGTCGTCGGCGGCGGCGGTGGTCCCGGCAGCAGTGGGACGGCGGGTGGCGGCGGTGGTGGCAGCAGGGGGACAGTGGGTGCTGGTGGCGGTGGCCCCGCGAGCTTGGGGACAGCGGGCGGCGGTGGCGGCAGCATGGGGACGGTGGTTGGCGGTGCTGGTGGCCCCGGCAGCAGCGGGACGGTGGAGACAACAGGCGGCGGTGGCCCCGGTAACATGGGGACAGCGGAGACAACAGGCGGCGGCGGTGGTGGCCCCGGTAACAAGGGGACAGCAGGTGACGGCAGCGGCGGCCCCGGCAGCAGCGGGACGGTGGGCGGTGACCCTGGCAGCACCGGGGTGGCGGGTGCTGGTGGCAGCGGCGGTGCTCCCGGCAGCAGCGGCACAGCCGGTGACGGCGGTAGCGGTGGCGGCCCTGGTAACAGGGGGACGGCGGGTGACGGTGCCAGCGGCGGTGGTCCCGGTAGCAGGGGGACAGCCGGTGACGGTGGTAGCGGCGGTGGTGGTGGTCCCGGCAGCAGGGGGACGGCGGGGGACGGTGCCGGCAGCAGCGGCACAGCCGGTGACGGTGGTAGCGGTGGTGGTGGTGGCCCCGGCAGCAGGGGGACGGCGGGTGACGGCGGTAGCGGTGGTGGTGGTGGCCCCGGCAGCAGCGGCACAGCCGGTGACGGCGGCAGCGGTGGTGGTGGTGGCCCCGGCAGCAGGGGGACAGTGGGGGACGGTGCCGGCAGCAGCGGCACAGCCGGTGACGGTGGTAGCGGCGGCGGTGGTGGTCCCGGCAGCAGCGGCACAGCCGGTGATGGCGGCAGCGGCGGCGGCGGCGCGGCGGGGAAGGCGGCGCCGCGCTCGTCCTCCTGCCGGATGGACTCGTCCAGCATCTTCATGATGGTGGCCAGCCCGTCGGGGAGGATCTTGGCGAACTCGGGGGGCTCCTCGAAGGCCTCGTCCAGCGGGGGGGCGGCGAAGTCGAAGAGGCGCCGGGCGCCGCCCCCGGCGGGCGCCGCG
>NW_020456034.1:17578-18853 GCF_003342845.1 Nothoprocta perdicaria | reverse complement strand
GGGCACTTGGGGGGGGGGGGCACGTGGAGGGGATTTCCCGGGGGTCTCGCCACGCCCCCTCCGCGGTAACGTCACAGTGATGGGGCCAATCAGCAGAGCCGGGCAGGAAAGTCGTCCAATTAGCGACGAGGGAGAGCGGGCCAGGCCACCCGCGCGCCTCACGGTGCTGCCAGCCAATCAGCGACCAGTACAGCTGATTGGCGCTGGCCAATCAGCTGCGAGGGCGTGGCCTGACTTCCCCGCCCCCTCACTGTCCGCTCTCAGGATACCCAAATCTGCCTTTTTCACCCCGATCTCCACCCCCCACCCCACAAATATGCCCCTTATGACGCCATAGCCGCGCTGTGACCCCTCCAATCTGTATTTCCAGCCCCTAATTTTCCCCCAAACCCGAAATTTGTTGTTCTGGCCCCAATAACTGCCTCACCTAAATGGCACCTGCCCCTTTAATTCCCATTCGCCCTCGCGCCTCTTCTGTCCCCTCCGCGCCGCCGTCGCCTCCCCCCGCCCGCTTCCCCCGTCAGCCAATCGCGGCCCGCGCCCAGCGTGACACCGCCCCCGCCACTTCCGGCGTCGCGTGAGGCGCGGCTCTCGCGAGACTTGGCGGCGGAGGCGGCGGGGCCCGCCAGGAGGCCGCGAGCGGGAGCGGAGGAGACCGGGACCGGAAGCGGGACCGGAAGCGGGACCGGAAGCGGGACCCGGACCGGGCGCGAGCGAAGCGGTCCCCGGGAGGGGCCCCCCAGGGCGGGGCCGTCGCCGCGGGAGCCGCTGGCCGGTGATGGCAGCGGGGAGGGGCGGCGGCACTGCCCTCTGACCCCTGACCCCTGACCCCGCCCTCACCCTTGACTCCTCCCGCCCCCCCGTTACCCCGCCCCCCCCCCCGTTGTCCCCCTTGGGGTGGGGGAGGCCCCATGGGAGGGGCTGGGGGGAGGGACGGGCTCAAGGGGGGGTTCAGCGAGGGGAGGGGGCGTGACCCCCCCATTGGGAGGGATCGGGGGGGGGGCATCATCACCCCCCCCAATTGTCCCCATTGGGAGGGGTCGTGACCCCTGTTCTCCCCCCTCAATTGTCCCCATTGGGAGGGGGTCATAAGCCTCCCCCCCCCCCATTGTCAACCCCTCGGGGGTGGGTCCCCATTGGGAGGGTCCCGGGGGGGGGGGGCGGTTCGTGACCCCCCCCTTGTACCCCCTACAGTTGCCACCATGTCGGACAGCGACGACAGCAACTTCTCGGAGGACGAGAGCGAGCGGAGCAGCGAGGCCGAGGAGGCCGAGG
>NW_020456034.1:13340-14465 GCF_003342845.1 Nothoprocta perdicaria | reverse complement strand
GACAGTGGTGCCACCACCGGCCCCATCGTGTCCCCGTGTCCCCGCAGCCCCTGCAGATCAAGGCGGTGGTGGCCTCCACCACCACCACCACGATGGTGCTACCACATCTTCATGGCCCATATCCCTTTAGCTGTGGCGGATCAAGGCGGTGGTGGCCACCATCATTACAATGGTGCCCCACCGGCCCCATCATGTCCCCATATCCCCGCAGCCCCTGCAGATCAAGTCGGTGGTGGCCCCCGAGCACGTCAAGGGCTACCTCTACGTGGAGGCCTACAAGCAGACGCACGTCAAGCAGGCCATCGAGGGCGTGGGCAACCTGCGTGCCGGCTACTGGAACCAGCAGATGGTCCCCATCAAGGAGATGACCGACGTGCTCAAGGTGGTCAAGGAGGTCACCAACCTCAAGCCCAAGGCGTGGGTGCGCCTCAAGAGGGGCATCTACAAGGACGACATCGCCCAGGTGGGGATGGCGCACTCTGGTTGGGGGGTGGCACCCCCCGGGTGACACCAGGGGTCTGGTTTGGGGAGTGGGACATGGGGACCCCCAGGTCACCCCAAGGAACCGGTTTGGGGGGGTCTTGATCATCAGGAGCCACCAGGTCCCATGAAGGACTTGGCTTTGGGGGGTCTCGACCATGGGGACCCCCCCAGGTCACACCAAATAGATCGTTTAGGGGGCGGGACATGGGGACCCCGCCAGGTCACCCCAAGGACCTTGTTTGGGGGCTGTTGGTCATGAGGAGTCACCAGGTCACGAGTCCTTTGTCCCTCTTGTGTCCCCCCTTGGTGTGTCCCCCGTGTCTCCCTGTGTCCCTCCCGCGTGTTCCCCTATGTCTCCGCCGGGTCCCCCATGTCCCACCCGGCCCCCCGTGTCCCCCGCAGGTGGACTACGTGGAGCCCAGCCAGAACCAGATCTCGCTCAAGATGATCCCACGCATCGACTTCGACCGCATCAAGGCGCGGATGAGCCTGGTGGGTGCCGGCACCCCTGGGACCCTCCCGACCCCGCTAGGAACTCCTGGACCTCTGGGATCCCCCTGGGACCACCCCCCCCCCGAGATCCCTGGGACCATTCTGGGAACCCCTGGGATCCCCGGAAGCCCTGGGATCTCCCCAGCACCC
>NW_020456034.1:9875-12862 GCF_003342845.1 Nothoprocta perdicaria | reverse complement strand
AAAGACTGGTTCGCCAAGCGCAAGAAGTTCAAGCGGCCGCCGCAGCGGCTCTTCGACGCCGAGAAGATCCGGTGCGCGCCCCGGCACCCGCTGTGTTCCCCCGTGTCCCCCGTGTGTCCCCCGTGTCCCCCCGGGACTCCCTGGAACCCCCAAGTCCCTCTGTGTCCCCCCCGGGTCCCCTCTCGTCCCCAGGTGCCCTTGCATCCCCTCGCGTCACCCCAGGACCCCGCAGGACCCTTTGGGTCCCCCCACATCCCTTTGTGTCCCCCAGGGACTCTCCGTGTCCCTCTGTGTCCTCTTGGGTCCCCCCAGGACCCCCATGGCCCCCACATCCCCCTGAGTCCTCCTGTGTCCCCCCCAGTGTCCCCAGGGCTCGTGGGACCGTGTCCCCCCCGTGTCCTCCCGTGTCCCCCTGTGTCCCCAGTGGCTCCTGGGACTGTCCCCCCAGTGTCCCCCTTCCTGCTCCCCACATCCCCTGTGTCCCCAGGGCTCGTGGGACCGTGTCCCCCACGTGTCCTCCCGTTTCCCCACCTGTGTCCCCAGTGGGTCCTGTGGGCCATGTCCCCCCATGTCCCCCCCATGTCTCCCCGTGTCCCCCCCATGTCCCCCCGTGTCCCCGGAGGCTGGGGGGGGTGACTGGCCGTGGGTCCCTGCAGGTCCCTGGGGGGCGACGTGGCCTCCGACGGCGACTTCCTCATCTTCGAGGGCAACCGCTACAGCCGCAAGGGCTTCCTGTTCAAGAGCTTTGCCATGTCGGCCGTGGTGAGCACCGGGAATGCCGGGAGTGTTGGGAATGCTGGGAGCGCCGCCTCTCCGCCCTGCCGCCCCCTCCCTGAACGCTGCCCCCCTCCCCACCCTGGGTGGCTCCCGGTGTCCCCCCGGCTCCCGGTGTCCCCCCGGCTCCCGGTGTCCCCCGGCTCCTGGTGTCCTCATACGGGTGGCTCCTGATCTCCCTCTGGTTCCCGGTGTCCGCGCACGGGTGCCCCGGCCGCGTGCCGGCACCAACGGGCGCTGCTGCGGGCGCTGTGCGGCCGGCAGATCACGGAGGGGGTGAAACCCACCCTGTCGGAGCTGGAGAAGTTCGAGGACCAGCCTGAGGGCATCGACCTGGAGGTGGTGACAGAGGGCACAGGTGAGTGACGGCGGTGGCACCCCGACACCGTCACCGTGACGCTGCCATGACACCGTCACCGTGACGCCATGGTGCTGTCACCCCACAGGCAAGGAGCGGGAGCACAACCTGCAGCCGGGTGACAACGTGGAGGTGTGCGAGGGCGAGCTCATCAACCTGCAGGGCAAGATCCTCAGCGTGGACGGCAACAAAGTCACCATCATGCCCAAGCACGAGGACCTCAAGGTGGGGACACGGTGGCCGGGGACTGGGGGAGGTGGCAGGCGCTGCGGGCCCCCCCTGTGTGACCCGACTGCTCTTCCTCCTCCTCCTCCTCGTCCTCCTCGGGCAGGACATGCTGGAGTTCCCAGCGCAGGAGCTGCGCAAGTACTTCAGGATGGGCGACCACGTCAAGGTGATCGCGGGGCGCTTCGAGGGCGACACGGGGCTCATCGTGCGCGTCGAGGACAACTTCGTCATCCTCTTCTCCGACCTCACCATGCACGAGGTGGGCGGCCGTCCCCGCGCGCGCCCGCGTGGTGCCTGTCACCCGCTGACGCTGTCCCCGCTGGGTCCCCAGCTCAAGGTGCTGCCGCGGGACCTGCAGCTCTGCTCGGAGACGGCGTCCGGCGTGGACGTGGGTGGCCAGCACGAGTGGGGCGAGTTGGTGCAGCTGGACCCGCAGACCGTGGGCGTCATTGTGCGCCTGGAGCGCGAGACCTTCCAGGTGGGGGGACGCGGGGACACGCGAGGGTGACGCGGGGTGACGGGTGCCCACGGCGTCACCCTGCGCCCTCGCCAGGTGCTCAACATGTACGGGAAGGTGGTGACCGTGCGGCACCAGGCTGTCACCCGCAAAAAGGACAACCGCTTCGCCGTGGCCCTCGACTCGGAGCAGAACAACATCCACGTCAAGGACATCGTCAAAGTCATCGATGGGCCCCACTCGGTGGGTGACGCCAGCGGGGGCGGCGCCCCGGGCGGTTGTCACCGAGCCCGGGGACACGGTCGGAGACGTGCCGGATCCGGCTGCCTCTGGCACAACCATCTCGGGAGGCCCTGGTGCTGTCCAGGGGGTGGCTTTGTTGGCACACGGGCTCTGGGGACACTCGGGGCTGAGGCCACCGACCCCAGGGACACGCGAGACTGAGGCCACCAGCCCCGGGGACACCCAGGACCGAGACCACCAGCCCCGGGGACACATGGGGCTGATGCCACCGGCCCTGGGGACCCTCGTGAGCGAGTCCACCGTGCTCGGCAGGGCCGGGAGGGCGAGATCCGGCACCTCTTCCGCGGCTTCGCCTTCCTGCACTGCAAGAAGCTGGTGGAGAACGGCGGCATGTTCGTCTGCAAGACCCGCCACCTCGTCCTGGCCGGTGGCTCCAAGGTCCCGGCTCTGCCTTTTGTCCGCTTTGTCCCTTTTGTCCCCTTTTTTGGGGATGGCGGCACCGTAACTGAGTGTCTCCGGCCCTGTCTTGCAGCCCCGGGACGTCACCAACTTCACGGTGGGTGGCTTCACCCCCATGAGCCCCCGCATCAGCAGCCCCATGCACCCCAGTGGGGCAGGTGAGTGACAACCCTGGGGACATCCCCGAGGCCCTTGGGGACATCTCTGAGGCCCTTGGGGACGTCCCGGAGGCCTCTGGGGATGTCCCTGAGGCCATCAGGGGTGTCCTTGAATCACTTGGGGTGTCCCAAAGGCCACGAGGATGTCCCCAAGCCCTTGAGGGTGTCCTTGAAGCCATCGGGGTGTCCCTATGGCCATGGGGGTGTCACCAAGGCATGGGGTGTCCTTGAAGCCATTGGGGGTGTCCCCAAGGCCATGGGGATGTCCCTGAGGCCATGGGGTGTCCTTGAAGCCATTGGGGGTGTCCCC
>NW_020456034.1:6850-9102 GCF_003342845.1 Nothoprocta perdicaria | reverse complement strand
GGTGGGCATGGGGACAGGGGACACGGCGGGCACCGGGACACAGTGGGCACGGGGACAGGGCACATGGTGGGCACGGGGACAGGGGACACGGTGGGCACAGGGACATGGTGGGCACAGGGACACCGTAGGGACGAGGAGCACAGTGGGCATGGGGACATGGTGGGCACGGGGACATGGTGGGCACGGGGACAGGGGACACGGCGGGCACCGGGACACAGTGGGCACGGGGACAGGGTACATGGTGGGCATGGGGACAGGGGACACGGTGGGCACAGGGACACCGTAGGGACGAGGAGCACAGTGGGCATGGGGACATGGTGGGCACGGGGACAGGGGACACGGCGGGCATGGGGACACGGTGGGCACGGGGACAGGGGACATGGTGGGGACGGGGACAGGGGACATGGTGGGGACGGGGACACAGTGGGCACAGGGACACGGTGGGCACGGGGACACGGTGGGCACAGGGAATGGGGACAGGGGACACGGGGACAGGGGACACGGGGACACGGGGACACGGGGACAGGGGACACGGGGACACGGGGACAGGGGACACGGGGACAGGGGACACGGGGACACGGGGACACGGGGACATGGGGACAGGGTTATGGGGACACGGGGATGGCGGGGACACGGGGTAGGGACACGGGGACACCGTGCGGGGCACTGCGCAGCCCTCGGGGCCTGGGACACTGAGCTCAACAGGGACAACGGGCAGGGACACTGGGACCAGGGTGGCCTTGGGGATGGAGACACCAGGGACCAGCTGGGGACACCGGGGCGGCCCTGGGGGTGGGGACCCCGAGCGCAGCCATTGCTCGTCATGAGGCACCCTGGGGACGGCGGCACCGGGGCTGCCGTGGGTGGCGCCGGTGGGCGATGCTGGTGCCGGTTCCGGCGGCGACGGCTGTTGCGTGGCAGGGGCTCGCGCCGCCCCGGCGGGATGACGTCGGCCTACGGGCGCACGCCCATGTACGGCTCCCAGACGCCCATGTACGGGGCCGGCTCCCGCACCCCCATGTACGGCTCCCAGACGCCCCTGCATGACGGTGAGCACGGCGGGGACGCGGGGGGACGCGGGGGTATGGGGGGACATGGGAGGGACACGGGGACACTGGGACATGGCGGAGGGGGCCATGGGGACATCAGGGGATGGAGACGTGGGGCAACACAGGGAGGGGACATGGGGGGACGTGGGGAGACACAGGGATTGCGGTGCCTGTGACGTCCCCGCGGTGCCGGTGTTGGTGTCCCCGCGGTGCCGTGTCCCCGCGGTGCCACGGTGTCAGTGTCCCCGGTGTCCCCGCAGGCAGCCGCACGCCGCACTACGGCTCCCAGACCCCCCTGCACGACGGCAGCCGGACCCCGGCCCAGAGCGGCGCCTGGGACCCCAACAACCCCAACACGCCCTCCAGGTGCGGCGGCCGCAGCGTGTGCCCGTCACCGCGTGTGCCCGTCACCACCGCGTGTGCCTGGCAATGTCCCCCCTTCGCGACGTGTCCCCCAGCACATGTCCCCAATCCTGACGCGTCCCCGTGCGTCCCTGATGGCGACGTGTCCCCTTGTCGTGCCATGTACCCTCATCACGACATGTCCCCTGTCCCCGTCTCTGCTGTCCCCGTGTCCCCCGTCCCCTCAGGGCCGACGAGGACTTCGACTACGGTTTTGAGGAGGAGGCGACGCCGTCACCGCAGGGCTACGGGGGGACCCCCAACCCGCAGACCCCCGGCTACCCCGACCCCGCGTCGCCCCAGCTCAACGCTCCCTACAACCCGCAGACGCCGGGGACGCCGGCCATGTGAGTGTCACACGTGTCCCCTGCGTGTCACCACGTGTCACCTGGGTGTCTCTATGTCACCTGCGTGTCGCTGTGTGTCTCCGTGTGTCCCTGTGTCCCCACATCCCCCCAGCGCAACATGCCCTACAACCCCAGACGCAGGGGACACCGTCCATGAGCGCCACGCGTGTCCGCATGTCACATGGGTGTCACCTGGGTGTCCCTATGTGTCCCCCCCATGTGTGTCCTCAGGTATCCTCATGTATCCCCATGTCCCCAGGTACAACATGGAGCACTTCTTGCTCTACGTTTCCCCTGTCCCCCCATGTCCCCAGGTACAACACGGAGCAGTTCTCGCCCTACGTGTCCCCGTGTCCCCGTGTCCCCTCATGTCCCTAGGTACAACACGGAGCAGTTCTCGCCCTACGTGTCCCCGTGTCCCCCCATGTCCCCAGGTACAACATGGAGCACTTCT
>NW_020456034.1:3394-5548 GCF_003342845.1 Nothoprocta perdicaria | reverse complement strand
AGGTACAACACGGAGCAGTTCTCGCCCTACGTGTCCCCGTGTCCCCCCATGTCCCCAGGTACAACACAGAGCAGTTCTCGCCCTACGTGTCCCCGTGTCCCCCCGTGTCCCCAGGTACAACACGGAGCAGTTCTCGCCCTATGTGTCCCCGTGTCCCCCCGTGTCCCCAGGTACAACACGGAGCAGTTCTCGCCCTATGCGGTGCCGTCGCCCCAGGGCTCCTACCAGCCCAGCCCCAGTCCCCAGAGCTACCACCAAGTGGCCCCCAGCCCGGTGGGCTACCAGAACACGCACTCGCCGGCCAGCTACCACCCCACGCCGTCACCCATGGCCTACCAGGTGGGGACACCGCGGGGACACCATGAGGACAGTGTGGGAACACTGAGGGGACACCGCGGGGACAGGGACACCACAGGGACAGGGGTGACAGCACAAGTCCCCTTGGGCTACCAGAACATGCATTCACCCATGGCCTACCAGATGGGGACAAGGACAGGGGACAGCAGGGATGGGAGGACAGCGGGGATGGGGATGGTGGAGGGGACAGTGCGAGACTGGGGACAGCACAGGGGACACCATGGAGCTCTGGGGGCCACCACCAGGGTCCAGGGGCCACCAGGACCCCTTCTTGGGCCACCAGGACCCCTTGGGGTCCTCATGACCCCTTGAGGGTCCCCAGGATCTCTTGGTGTCCGCATGACCCCTTGAGAGTCACCACGCTCCCTTGGGGTCCCCATGACCCCTTGAGGATCCCCAGGATCTCTTGGTGTCCCCAGGATCCCTTGAGGGTCCCCTGGATCCCTTGGGGTCTCCATGACCCCTTGAGGGTCCCCTGGATCCCTTGGGGTCCCCATGACCTCTTGAGGTCCCCAGGATCCCTTGGGGTCCCCATGGCCCCTCTGGGGTCCCCTGGCCCCTTGGGCCCCCCGGAGCCCCTGGGGTCACTTCGTGTCCCCCCCCAGGCCAGCCCCAGCCCCAGCCCCGTGGGCTACAGCCCCATGACGCCGGGGGCGCCGTCGCCGGGCGGCTACAACCCGCACACGCCCGGCTCGGGCATCGAGCAGAGCTCCGGAGACTGGGTCACCACCGACATCCAGGTGACCGTGCGGGACACCTACCCGGACAGCCAGGTGGCGGGACAGGCGGGCGTCATCCGCAGCGTCACGGTGAGCGTCACCCGCGGCGGGCGGCGGGCGAGACAGGCGGCGGTGCCGCTGACACCCGTCGCCCCCGTTCCGCAGGGCGGGATGTGCTCTGTGTACCTCAAGGACGGCGAGAAGGTGGTGAGCGTATCCAGCGAGCACCTGGAGCCCGTGACGCCCACCAAGAGCAACAAGGTGCCACCCCGTTCCACATGGATCCTGCCCCGATCCCCTGGGATCTGCCCCATTCTGCTTAGATCCCACCCCAGTGCCACTCCCATCCCGCCTGGATCCTGCCCTGATCCCATCGGGGCAGCTCCGCATCCGCTCAGTGCTGCTGAGTCCCCCTAGCCCTTGTGGATCCTTCTGGATCCCTTCATCCTTCTGAATCCCCTGGGATCCTCCCCAGCCCCTCTGGATCTCTCTGGGCCTTTCCTCCATCCCCATCCTTGTGGATCCCCTAGGATCCCCACCAACCCCTGTGGATTCCCCAGGATCCCTCCTAGTCCTTGTGGATCCTTCTAGATCCCCAAGGACCCCCCCCCGTGGATCCCTCTGGTTCCCCCATCCTTGTGGATCCCTTGGGATCTCCCCTGTCCTTGTGGATCCCTCTGGACCCCCCTCACACTGCGTGTGTCCCAGGTCAAGGTGATCCTGGGCGAGGACCGCGAGGCCACCGGGATCCTGCTCAGCATCGACGGCGAGGACGGAATCGTGCGCATGGACCTGGAGGAGCAGCTCAAGATCCTCAACCTGCGCTTCCTGGGCAAGCTGCTGGAGGCCTGAGGGGGTGCGGGGATCCAGCCGGGATCCCCCGGGAACCCCCCAAACTGCCAGGATCCCCCCGGGATCCCCAGGATCCCGCTGGGATCCCCCAGGAACCCTCCACACAGCCGGGATCCCCTCGAGATCCCCAGGATCCAGCTGGGATCACCGGGATCCCCCAGGAACCCTCCACACCACCGGGATCCCCTCGAGATCCCCAGAATCCAGCTGGGATCACCGGGATCCC
>NW_020456034.1:0-1389 GCF_003342845.1 Nothoprocta perdicaria | reverse complement strand
CCCGCTAACGACGGGGGGAGGTCAATTAGTACCGACCCCCGCCTTCCCAAGGCCGTTTTGGCCGGAAAAAGCCCCGTTTTGGGGGCGTTTGATGTGCAGCTCCCCTGGGAGGTGCCAATGACTGGGGGAGGGGGATCAAACGGTCGCCGCGGAAACGAGGCCACCAAATTGTCCCCGGGGAGGGGACAGGGGACGGGGGGGAATGACCCTTTTTTCCCCTTTTTCTCCCCATTTTTTCTCTGTCCCATCCACAGATTCCAGATGAGTTCGACAATGGTGAGTCCCAAAGCAGGGGACAGCGTTTTGTGCCCCCCCATGCCAAAAAAGTGGCTTTTGGGGCTTAAAAACGGGAGAGCGGCGGCAGTTTGGGGGGAAAAAAAGGTCTTTTGCGGTGTGAATGGGAGGAGGGGAGGGGAGGTGACATCTTGGTGGCACCGGGCGGGGGATGGGACCTGCCACATGGGTGTCGTCCCCCTCCCCTCCGCCCAGACCCGGTGCTGATCCAGCAGCTGCGCAGAACCTACAAGTACTTCAAGGACTATCGGCAGGTAGGGGACAGCGGCGTCACCTCCCCGGGGTTGTCACCTCCCCGGGGTTGTCACCTCCTTGGGCCTTTGTCACCTCCTTGGGCCTTTGTCACCTCCCTGGGGCTTTGTCCCCAGGCGGTGGCTGGTCCCCCTCCCTTGCGATTTGTGCCCAAATTGGGGCTGTTTGTCGTCCCCCCCCCCCGTGGGGCTGTGTCACCAACACAGGGGCCATGTCCCCGACGTGGGGACCCTGTCACCAACATGGGGTCAGCGTCACCGCGCTGCCATCTGTCCCCACCACCGGCCTCCGTCTCCCAGGGGACCCTGCGCCCCCAGCCCCGACATTCTGGGGGGACTGTGGGGGAGGTGTCACCTTGTCCCCTGTCCCCACGGCAGATGATTGTGTCCAGGGCGGGGTGTCACCTTGTCCCCTGTCCCCACGGCAGATGATCATCGAGCCCACGAGCGCCCGGCTGCTGCCCGACCCGCTGCGCGAGCCCTACTACCAGCCGCCCTACACGCTGGTCATCGAGCTCACGGGCGTCCTGCTGCACCCCGAGTGGTCGGTGAGCGTCACCGCCGTGTCCCCAAGGCTGGCAGGGGTGACACACATGCCGCGTGATGTCCCCTCCTTGCTCTTGTCCCCAGCTGGTCACTGGTTGGCGCTTCAAGAAGCGTCCGGGCATCGAGAGCCTCTTCCAGCAGCTGGCACCGCTCTACGAGATCGTGGTGTTCACCTCCGAGACCGGCATGGTGGGCAGGGGACACCGGGGGACACTGGGGATACTGGGGGACACCGCAGGGACACCCCGGGGACACATTGGGGTTACATTGGGGATGCATTGGGGACATCACAGGGACA
>NW_020456033.1:16193-19688 GCF_003342845.1 Nothoprocta perdicaria | reverse complement strand
GAGAATGAAGGAACAGTATTTTTATTTTGGCAAGGACCTGGGAGTCCTCAGCCTTCACTCTGAAAGATTAATAGGTGTTTGAGAAGCCTCCGCAAGCTGCTCCATCTACTCCTTAGCTTACGGGCAGCATCAGTATCAACTTTGTAGCTTCATTGGCCTTTATGTGACGTAATTGTTAGGATGTGCAACTGCAGAACTGCCCTCAGACATTGCCCAGTGGTTTCCATAGGGCAGAACTGAGCACAAAAAGGGTGWGATAGGATTTATGAGCAATGGCAGGGACAGGACATTGGGAGAGAGGAAGAGGTGSCAGCAGGGAGAGCTGCAGACAGCAGAGTTGGGCAGGGAAGGGGAAGGAAGTGCAGGGCAGAAGCCACCTCCTCTGCCAGACCTACAGCTATTCCTCTAAGCCAGACCTGAAGCCATTCCTCTAAGGACTCAGAGCTGAAACACAAAGGATATTTCCTTTGCAGAATACTCCCCAGGAGTATCAAGGATATCTCAAAAATGTAAAAAATATTGTTTCTCAAACCTCTTTGCTTACTCTTGTCAGTAAAGATGCTGAAAAGCTCATCTACATCTTGGATCGATCTCACCTGCCATAAAAGATGTATGTCCAAGTGTGTGACATCCATTCCCCACTGCCCACTAGTGTTCGGCAGGAYAGACTCCCAGGAGTGCAGGGATTTRGGTCTCTGCTCCTCACTGCACACTCAGCTAGTGCAAAATGCAGTTCAAACCAAGTAATTTTACTCTGACACTCTTGTTAAAGAGAGGCAATTGCAGGAGGGTAGGGGACAGTGTCAGAAAGCTGAATGATGTCAAAGTTTTTTTTCTTGAAAAGTCTCTCCTAACATCTCAATATGTTCTGTTCTTTTAGACAATTCCACATGACTGGATGGAGCTAATGTCCAGCAGGCGCTCCACTAATGAGTTCCTCCTCCTGGCATTAGCAGACAGGCGGGAGCTGCAGCTCTTGCACTTCTCCCTCTTCCTGGGCATCTACCTGGCTGCCCTCGTGGGCAACGGCCTCATCATCACAGCTGTAGCCTGTGAGCACCGCCTCCACAMCCCCATGTACTTCTTCCTCCTTAACCTCTCTGTATTCGACCTGGGCTCCAWCTCCACCACTGTCCCTAAATCCATCGCCAATTCCCTCTGGGAAAGAGGGCCAATTCTTACTCGGGATGTGCTGCCCAGGTCTTTTTCATGGTATTCTTCTTTTCAGCAGAATTGTCTCTCCTCACAGTCATGGCTTATGACCGCTACATAGCCATTTGCAGACCCCTGCACTATAGGACCCTCATGGACTGCAGAGCTTGTATCATAATGGCAGCAGCAACCTGGGTCAGTGGTGTTCTCAGGGCTCTCCTGCACACTGGGAACACATTTTCCATTCCACTGTGTGAAGGCAATGAGGTGGATCAGTTCTTCTGTGAGATCYCCCAGATCCTCAAGSTCTCCTGCTCTGATGCCTACCTCAGAGAAGCTGGGCTTCTTGTGATTAGTGCCTGTGTAATGTTTRSGTGCTTAGTTTTCATTGTGGTGTCCTATGTGCAGATTTTCAGGGCTGTGCTGAGGATTCCCTCTGAGCAGGGCCGCCACAAAGCCTTTTCCATGTGCCTCCCGCACCTGGSCGTGGTCTCCCTCTTTATCAGCACTGCATTTTTTGCCTACCTGAAGCCTCCCTCAATCTCCTCCCCACTTCTAGATCTAGTGGTGGCTGTCCTGTATTCGATAGTGCCTCCAGCAATGAACCCCCTCATCTATAGCATGAGGAATAAGGAGCTTAAGGATGCCCTCAGAAAAATGATTTCATGGNGGGATGTGCTGCCCAGGTCTTTTTCATAGTATTCTTCTTTTCAGCAGAGTTGTCTCTCCTCACAGTCATGGCTTATGACCGCTACATAGCCATTTGCAGACCCCTGCACTATAGGACCCTCATGGACTGCAGAGCTTGTATCATAATGGCAGCAGCAACCTGGGACAGTGGTGTTCTCAGGGCTCTCCTGCACACTGGGAACACATTTTCCATTCCACTGTGTGAAGGCAATGAGGTGGATCAGTTCTTCTGTGAGATCTCCCAGATCCTCAAGGTCTCCTGCTCTGATGCCTACCTCAGAGAAGCTGGGCTTCTTGTGATTAGTGCCTGTGTAATGTTTGGGTGCTTAGTTTTCATTGTGGTGTCCTATGTGCAGATTTTCAGGGCTGTGCTGAGGATTCCCTCTGAGCAGGGCCGCCACAAAGCCTTTTCCATGTGCCTCCCGCACCTGGSCGTGGTCTCCCTCTTTATCAGCACTGCATTTTTTGCCTACCTGAAGCCTCCCTCAATCTCCTCCCCACTTCTAGATCTAGTGGTGGCTGTCCTGTATTCGATAGTGCCTCCAGCAATGAACCCCCTCATCTATAGCATGAGGAATAAGGAGCTTAAGGATGCCCTCAGAAAAATGATTTCATGGWCATTTTTTASTATGGGTAAAATAGCCATTTTTCTCCACAATTGCACTTTCTGTATCCCAGCTCGATTGAGCACTGTTTCTTCATGTTATTTTTATTGTGGATTTTATTAGTAATAATAATGCCTATCATTTTGCTACACGAGCATTTGGAGTTTTAGTATTTTTTCTGAGACTGCCCTCTCTCATCTGGTCCATTAATTTGTGTCTAAAGGTGGATCAGGACTGACTCCCTCACTGGCTCCTGTGTACTAATAAAGGTTCTACCCAGGGCACTGCCTGAAGGCTGGGCTTCCTCCACAGCTGGTGTCAATAATATGCCCAAGAACCTGCACTCTGGAAGGGCCTGCTGAGCAGTTTTCTCCATGGCTTCAGAACTAAAAAGCTCATCATCTTGTACTGATCTCTTCAGAGATCACAGRGTGGATTTGGGAATCACTTATCAGGGACCAGGAATAGTGTAGATGTTGAGTGGTCCTGCATTTACACTGCCTGCATTTACATTGTCGCATGTTAAAGCACAGGGTCAGATTCCTGTCTTTCTACAGGGAAGCTGGAGATGCCAGGAGAGCAGTGAGTGGAGCCTCCCATGGGGAGAGATCCTCCAAGATGGAGACACCTAAAGGTAATACAATAAACCCAGGCATTTGGGGGCAAGGCAGAGCTCTGCAATATCAGGAGAAGCAGGGAGGACACAGCAGGCACAGRGAAGGGACACGRGAGAGTCACAATGGCAGGATCTAGAGGTGCACCTGGACACAACTAGTGGCTTCCCACAGCACCTGACACATCCACAGACTCCTCGAATCCTGAGGGGGATTCGAGGCCACAAACCCCGTTTGGCTGAGTCTGCTTCCCACTCTGAGCAGAACAGCACCAGTGGAGACACCTCCTGGTCCCTACATGCCCAACTGCCCATTTGCTCTGCGAAGCAGCACTGTAGGCTCAGGGTCTTGTGGGGAGATCAGGGCAGGGAACTGTGTGAACAGCCAAAAGAATCAGAGGAGGGGTTGTTGAGATGAGAAGGAAGTGGAACTGG
>NW_020456033.1:6853-15338 GCF_003342845.1 Nothoprocta perdicaria | reverse complement strand
GGGAACCCTGCTGAGCAGATGGTTCCCTGCCCCTGCTCACACCTTGCGCTGGGTGGTGCCTGCACAGGGGCCATGTGCAGGGCAGCAGAGCTGGCCCCAGGCAGGAATGGAGTGCAAATGAGAGCCATGATGCTCCAGAAGCTCCTGTTGGTTGTGGAAGGGGACTCAGTGCTGCTAGTGGGGCTGGGGCATCTTTCAGGGCTGCAGCCAGCGGCACCACCTGCCAGTTCTCCCAGATCCAGCACAGAGAGTTGGCGCCAAGGTCTGCAGCTCCCAGTGTCCCCTCTCTCATGTCACTCTCAGGAGCACCCCTAGATGTGTCACCTCCTGCCTGAAGGCAGAAAGGAGCAGCTGGAGCTTCTGTCTCAGCCCTTCTGACCCAGGTTCTGCCCTAGTGTCAGCCCACAGGCTCTGCCCTGGCTCATCTTATGTCTGCACACACCCTCTTCTGAGGCCAAACCAAGTCCTGCAGAGCAGAGCTCTTCTGGAGCTGACCACCATGGGGTGCTGAGGGCAGCCATGACACTACAGAAGCTCTCAGGCTTGAGGGGTCCTGGAGATGAACCTACAGCAAGGGAGCTGGCTAACAAGTTGTCACACTTCATTTGGAAGGAGACTGTTCCCATGTGCCAACCGAATGGTCATCAACCGTTTGGCCAGGTGGATGAGGAGAGTAATAAATTGGGAGTTACTCATGGGAGAAGAAGACTCCAGCAAGAGAGAGGAAGTGATGGCCTGGGATGGCAGGGAAAGGTGCAGAGAATGTGGACAAAGGAAACCCCAGAGAGAGCCATGAGGTGCAGGGAGCTCTGCCTAGGGATGGACAGAGAGCCAGTGGGTAGTGTAAGGGTGAGGATGAAAAGGCAGAGCAAGAGTGGTGGCCTTGTGTAGATCTCTGCTATGGAGGCCTGAAGAAGTGCAGCCTGATAGCGCAGAACTGGAGAGAGGAAACTTCATCCTGCTCCCCAGTCAGCAGCTCCGAAGCGGGCTCTGAAACTGGGACTAGAATTTGGAGGTAAGGATGTGGGGGTGGGTGTCCCCATGGAGATGGTCAGGACATTGTGATGGTCACCACCAAGGCATCAGGATGGGGATCCCCATGGCGACCACTAGGGCTTTGTGAGGGGGTGGCATCACACCCACAAGGCCATTGTGAGGAGGTGGTCCCCATGGTGACAATGCCCCTGTAGGGAGAACAGACCCCAAGGTCTCCACTCTGAGAAGAGCAGCTCCATCAGGAGGGAGCAGCTCCCCTTGGTGCCAGTGTCAGTTCCCCACAAGAGGATCCTGAACATGGACAAGGAGCGGCAGGTGACACCTGCTCTCAGCCTTCAGATGGGCTCTCAGGCTGGCAGGAGAGTGGGAGCAATGTGAGCAATGGGGCTGAAGGGAGAGGTGGGCAGCAGAGATGGCACCAAGGAGAGCACAAGGATGGTGAAGAAGGGGAGCTGAGCTGACATAGGCAGGGGCTCTTCTGAAGCGAGCTCATTTATTGCTGACTCTGGGCATTATCTCAGACAAAACACACCAACCTGGGTGCTCCCAGGGACACCTGGACTCTAGGAACTCTGTGCTGAGTATGGACAGGGCCCAAAACAGCTTCTGCCTCAACCCTTCTGTGATCTCTCCCATCTTCTTGGGTRGGTGAGTACTGCACATTTGTCCATTACAGGTAGCTAAGAGCCCCATGGGATAGTAGAGAACTTCCTGTACTGACATGCAAAACCTGCTTGGTAAAGGTTGAAACAGAATACATTCTACTCTTTGTGAAGTGCATTAATTGTTTTGAATGTGACCAGATCTAGAGTCAACAGAGTGTTTGTGAATGCAGGGAGGCATAAATTCACTTTAATTAGACATGCGATGTATGATCAGGAATGGGGAACACATCAAGGAGCAACATACGTTAGGCGGGCCAGGATCTCTGTAACTTCTGAGTACCTTAGCCAGTGGGGAAAAGCAGAAGGCATACGTCAGTTGGGAAATTAGGATAAAAGCAGGCTGTGCTCTTCTGTAATTTGAGAGAGCCCACAGGGGTATGCCCTCATGGACTCTCTTTATTCGAATAAAGTTTTAGGTCTTCTCTGTTTCCTTTGTAGATATTCAGTTCTCGATAGCGAGATTTTCTGCAGTTTGGAGTGGGAAGCAGAGCCAGACAATCAGGGCTCCCCCACAACTCACACTACTGCCACGTGTCTGTGCTCCTGAATGCTCCTCAGAGTGACCCCAGGTTGTTTGCAATGCCAGGAGATGTTTTCTGGGTTGCGCTAGCTCTGGCCTCTGGTGTTTCCCTGCGAGTGCCTGAATCCCTCTCCAGTGCTCCCCTGGAGCTTGCTAGGGCCCCCACTGCCTCTCCTGGGATTGCAGAGCCCTCCTGTCCCCAGGCTTGCCTGAATTTAGTGCTTTGTCTTTGGGTCCTCCTACCATGGACTGCCCCTTGTTTGGTGAGGCTGCACTCACTGCCCACCCCCACATATCCCTGGAGATGCCCTGAGTCCTCCTGCAGCCTCACGTTCCCTATCACAAGGATGGCCATCTGCCATCAGCACTGTCACCTCCACAACGGACTCAAGCGTGCAATTCAGAGATCATTGAGCATCTCCCCTGGCAGTGTTCCCAGGGATATGAACCCCACATCTAGACCTTGGTCTCTGAAAGAGACCTGGAACATCTGTCCTATGAGCAAAGGCTGAGAGAGCTGGGCCTGTTCAGCCTGGAGAAGAGAAGGCTGAGGGGAGACCTGAGCAGTGTCTGTAAATACCTCAAGGGAGGCAGTGAGGAGGAGGGGCCGGCCTCTTTTCAGTGGTGGACAGCAATAAAACTAGAGGAAACGGCCGCAAGCTGAGGCACCAAAAGTTCCACAGGAACTTGAGAAAACACTTTCTGACAGTGAGGGTGACAGAGCACTGGAACAGGCTGCCCAGAGAGGTTGTGGAGTCTCCTTCTTTGGAGATCTTTAAAACCCACTTGGACGCAGCCCTGTGCCACGTGCTCTAGGTGACCCTGTGTGAGCATGGGGGTTGGACTAGATGACCTCTGAGGTCCCTTCCAACCTTAAGCATTCCATGATTCTATAATTCTATGATTTGGGTGCCCATGGCCTTGTCCTGCTGGAACTTGGGAGACATATGCACATGGAAACACAACCTCACCACCACTTGAGTAGGGGAATTCCCGCGCTCTTGACTCTGGTTAGAGCACAGAAGAACAGCATGAGAAGGCAGAGAACAACTCTGAAAAGAAAAATTCCTGCTGCTCTTGCTGAACATGTCCCCAGGAAAGCTTCTGCACCCTGCTGAAAGCTACAAGGAGAAAATGCCACAGCTTTTCTGTTTTCTGGGCAACCTAATCACCTCCCCCTGCCCCTCAACAGCAGGTGAATACTGCTGTCACATATGGCTCTCATCCCACAAACTGCTGCCTGACTCCTCTCCCCTCCACACCGCTTGGGGCTTTGGAGACCTGGTGAGGGAAGGCAGCAGGGCACAGTGACAGGAACTACCACCCTCACAGGACAGGGGGGCTGCTGTGCCCACAGGGTGCTGAGCTCTCCTAATGGGTAGCACCCATGGTCTCAGCCCACCTTGACTTGCTGGAGAAACAGTTTCTGCCTCTGAACCCTCTTGGGGACAGTGCTGTCACCAAGAGACACTGCAAAGGGAGCTTCATTCTTCTCATTCTCTTAAGGGCATCCAGCCTGGCCCCAGGAGGAAGCCTCCAGGTCAGGTGCCCCTTGTCTGGCTGCCGTGCAGCTCTGTGCTGGCAGTGGTGCCCGTGTCTTGGCACCGTCCCAGTTGTGGGGCACTTGTCCGGGCTTCAAAACTCTCGTCCCTGTTCGCAGCCCCTGTTTTGCCTAGACATGGAAACTTTCCCCCTCAGTCTCCCTATATCAGACCCAAACATGGAATCCCTGCTCCAAGGTGGTTCTTCAGGGTCATGCTGATGTCGTTAGTTAAGGAGCAGACTTGCTCCCTCCCACGCAGTCCCGGTGACACACATCCCTGTGTTTCAGGCACCCCTGTCCCATCCTGCAGCCCTCAATGTCCTCTGGAGAAAGGCCAGAGGGCTGTAGATGAGGTCCAACATGGGAATGTGCCCTTAAGGTCTTCATGAGGGGGACAGGCATGAGGTGGAGGTTTTTGGACAAGGGTCAATGATGAGAAGATTCTCATAGGGCCAGAGATGAGGGGCTGTTGTTCAGAGTGGGGACGTGGGACCGGGACCAGATTATGCAGATGAAGGCAATGCCAGGTTACGCAGATGAAGGTTACGCCATTGCAGCTGCTGCGGTGCCCGGATATGTGCGCGGCAGCCGACGAGGTGGCGCTGAGCCTGTGCCGGGCACAGCTGGGCCATGAGCGGCAGGTCCCGCGCTGGCTGGCCCTGCACGGCCTGCTCATCCTCTGTGAGGAACCTGCCACGGTGAGTGGGCACTCACTAATGGTGCCTGTGTCCAGAGCCCTTCGACTCCTGGCACTGTGAGGAACCGCCGCGTGTCTCCCTGCAGGTGAGGGAGATGCTGGAGCTGGTCCCCGACGTGGTGCAGCGGCTGCAGGACGTTGATGGGGAGATGGACACCAAAGTGCTGATGCTGCTGCACAATGTTCTGCACCTCGTCGTCCCACGGCAGAGCGGCCACCTCCGCATGCATCTTCCCCGGGACCTCCTGCCCCTCTTCCCCAATGTGAGCACAGCAGCAGGGAGCTGCTGGAGCCCCTTGGGGTTCCACTGTCACAGTGCTGAGGCTGCACTGAGAAAATCCCCTTTTATTAGTGGGAAGAGAGCTCTGGCACTGATAGACATASTGATGGAGGGCMTCAGGSATAGGCAAAGCTACACACCCTGGTCRCTAATTTGGTCTCTCTCCCTAATCCAACTCCTGGTCTCTAAAGGGAGCACTGCACAATTAGGAGCTTTTTACACCAGAACTCATGGAGAAGCCTGTTCAGCAAGCCCTTCTCAGGTGCAATTTCTTAGGCACATTTTTAGACACCAGCCTTGGAAGAAAAGGTGCAATGGCTAGAACCTACTTTATTACAGAGACAGAGTGAGTGGGCCAATCCTAATACATCATTAGATACAATTCAAGGTACCAGGTAAGAAGGAGCAAACTTTATAAGGGTAAAATGAATGAAAGTACTTGTGTAGCAACATAATAATTCCTTTAGTACAAATAAAAGCCATAATAAAAATAACATGAAGGAACAATGCTCAGTCCATTTAAGGGATACAGAAGGAGTCATTTGGGAAGAGAGATGRAAATGTTAGCACGTCTGAAAGAAGTCCATGAGATCAATTTCCTYAGGGCARTCTTGAGCTCCTTATTCCTCATGCTGTAGATGAGGGGGTTCAGTRCTGGAGGCACCACCGAATACAGAACAGCCACCACTAGATTCAGTATTGGGGAGRAAATGGAGGGAGGCTTCAGGTAGGCAAATGTGCCAGTGMTGAKAAAGAGGGAGACCACGGCCAGGTGTGGGAGGCACATGGAAAAGGCTTTGTGGCGGCCCTGCGCAGATGGGATCCTGAGCACATCTCGGAAGATCTGCATGTAGGACACCACAATGAAAATAAAACAACCAAAGCATAAGGAGACACTAACACCAAGAATTCCAACTCCCCTGAGGTAGGAGTGTGTGCAGGAGAGCTTGAGGATCTGGGGGATCTCACAGAAGAACTGATCCACCTCATTGCCTTCACACAGCGGAATGGAAAATGTGTTCCCAGTGTGCAGGAGAGCATWGAGAAAGCCACTGGCCCAGGCAGCTGCTGCCATTTGGACACAAGCTCTGCTGCCCAGGAGGCTCCCATAGTGCAGGGGTCTGCAGATGGCCACAAAGCGGTCATAGGCCATCACTGTGAGGAGAGAAAATTCCCCTCCTATGAAGAAGACAAACAGGAAGACCTGGGCAGCACATCCCAAGTAGGAAATGGCCCTGGTGTCCCAGAGGGAGTTGGCCATGGATTTGGGGACAGTGGTGGAGATGGATCCAAGGTCAAGGACAGAGAGGTTGAGGAGGAAGAAGTACATGGGGGTGTGGAGGTGGTGGTCACAGGCTATGGCKGTGATGATGAGGCYGTTGCCCAYGAGGGCAGCCAGGTAGATGCCCAGGAAGAGGGAGAAGTGCAAGAGCTGCAGCTCCCGCTTGTTTGTGAGTGCCAGGAGGAGGAACTCGTTGAGGGAGCTGCTGTTGGATATTATTTCCTTTGGGGCACAGGAGTCCTGTGTAAAGAAGGAAAGAAGGCCAAAAGTTAGAGCAGGTTTGTCTGAACCAAAGCCTTTCAGTTTCTCAGAAATCCCTCACATTTCCTCTCTACCTTATTTCAGGTCCCTTTCTGCTGCTCCAGTATTAACTGACTGAGTGTGTCAGGTGCCGCAGGGGCCTCATAGCTCCAAAGAACTTGTTTCTGCTGTGCTGCGGGTATAAATGGATGTGTCAAAATACCCTTCGACTGTATTTGTCTATGAAAGGCATTTAATTGCTTTCGTTGCTTAGAAGGGACTTGGTCAAGAGACCCAGTGGGAATATTCTCTTTTCAACAGGACAATAGCTGAATGCAGCCCTCACCCGAGTCATGTCTGAAGGAGAAGATCTTTGCGAGGGATTCATCCCCATCAGTCTCGCCCTCCTCAACACAGATATCTGTATCTGAATCTGTCACACCAGATTGCAACTCCAGTCAAATGGGAACGGATTGACCTTATCCTTTCTAGATGTGTAGATGCCTAGAAGTAGACCTTATCCTCATGTCATTTTACCATCCATTCCCTTATTCCAAGCATTGCAGAGCGTAGCTCTGAAGCACAAAATCAGCAGGAGTGTATATGTAATATATATGATGGTGCACGCATAAGCACACAAAACTGTCTCCTCACTGTGGGAGCATTCTCTCATAGGGCAGAAATCTTTGGCATTTCACGCGTTTTCAGCATGAACCCTTGTGCATCCCACCAGGAAAAAAAGAACTTGCAATCATAGGCCCCAGCAGTGAGGGGCTTCATCTGAGAGCCTTGCCCCTCACTCTCCTGCCCTTGCACCTCATTCAAATGAAGGACAACCACGCTCACAAGTCAGCTCTGTTCTCCCTACAGAAACCTCCCAATAGCAGGGAAGTGTCGAGGGGCATCTCCATGAGTGCAGGTAGAAAGGAGCAGGTCAGATATAAACCCTGATGCAGCAGCGTAGGAGAAGCTGATGCTATCTAAGTAGTGATGGATGGGAGAGAAGACATTCAGAAGCCTCTGGCAGATTCACTAATGAGTCTCAGGATGTCATACAAAGCTGACAGTTCCGTGTCCATTTTCCTCCTATCAAGTGGAAGGACATGCTGAGCACCATATATTTGGCTTCTCTTTCAGACAATTCCTATCTTGCCTTTCCCTTTGAAAAGTGCCCTCTGAAATGTGCTCACAGCTAGACCTGTGAGAAGACCTGACCCACGCAGCAGCCTCCCTGCAGGAGAAGGAGCCTGTCTTGGTACAGGATAATCCTCCCAGCCAGAACTTCTCCCCTCAGTCCTGTGGGGAGCTCCCTGAGTCGGCTCAGTGCTGACCTCCACAGGCAACAAAGTCACTGCAGTAGACAAATAGCACCTTTGGGTGCAGGGACCCTGCTCTGAAGTGATGACCTCTCACCCTGTCTGCACAGCCCAGCTTCACATCACTGCCCTTTCTGCTGGGGAAGGCAGCAGGATGCCCTGCCCCTATGTGCTATGTTAGAGAATCCCTGCTCTCAATCAGCTCCTCTTCCTCTGCACTGGAAAAGGCAGGAGAAAGAAGCAAATATTGCTGTCAGCCATGGGGTGGGATGGGTTCTGAAGTCCCCTTCAAGAAGATCAGCAGCACTGTGCTGTAAGCAAAAACTCACCGTGTTAAGGGCTGTGCAGATCTCCTCTGTGCTCCCGCTCCACACTGCCCTTCACCTCTCGCTGCCTTCTCTCCTCTGCTGTGTGCAGCAGCAGGCAGTGCCCGCAGCCCTGCTGCTCTTGGCACAGCAGCTGCTCCTGCACACAGTGTCTCTGGGCAGGGCTCACAGGCTGTCACGAGCTGCCTCTGTCCCAGGAGCCTGGCCCCGCTCAGGAGCAGAGGCCCAGCTGAACTCACCAATTGCCCTGTCCCTTGTGCTCCCTCCTCCTGGGATATGGGCACGAAACAACTAAAAGAATCACAGCTGTGGTCCTGTCCTAATGAGTAGAGAAAGATGTATTCCAAAATTGCAGTGTATTTCATCAGAGGATGACTATCTGTGCAAGTTAGAAATGTCCCACTCTGGAAGGCCCTAGTTAGGAAACCCTTCCTAGCCCCTACTAGGACACCCACAAAGGGGCAAAAAAGGGAGCTCATGGATTCAAATGATTGAATCTGGGCATTCCATGCTGGTTCAGAAGTTCTGGATCTGGGATGGCTTTCACATTGCTCCTGTGAACTCCACAAACACACAGAAGGTTGGATGCTGCTCGCCCACGCTGAAGTGTGCACAATACT
>NW_020456033.1:3999-4788 GCF_003342845.1 Nothoprocta perdicaria | reverse complement strand
CTGGGACAGACACCCCAGCTTTCAGGGGTGAAAAGGCAATGCCTCCTTTTCTCCTGCTGGATCCGGAGATCTGGAGAAAAAAAAAAAATGAATGCCTGTGGTGTTGAACCTATGGAGTAGGAGAGCTCCTATTGCAGCGGGCAGGTAGTGTGCGTGCAGGCAGGGGCTGCGCGGGGCCGGTCGGCGCTTGGCTGTGSCAGAGCAGCCGCAGGGCTGGTGCCAGAGGTGCCAGGGAGCTCTCGCAGGCCTGGGTGCTGGGGCAGAGCTGYGCCAGGGGCAGGAGCGGCCAAGGCCTCGGGGGCTGCTGCCTCAGCCTGGCGCCCTGCCTCTGGGCACCGCCTGCCCCGCGCACGCAGGGGACATGAGGCCCTGCGCACAGAGCCAGCGCTGCCGCCGCCACCACCAGCCCCACAAGCTCTGCTGCTCTCTTTCAGGCTCCAGGAACCCAGGGCCTGTCTGACTGCTGCAATGAAGAGCCGATGGAGTGGGAAAGCTCCTTCTCCTTCTCAAAGGTATTGCCCCTGCTGGCAGCTCTTTTCCTCCTTCCYACTGCAGGAAGTGGGGCCCTGGGTCTAAAGTCTCTGGGCTCAGGGACCTSCCCTGCAAACGGCTCCTCTTCTCCTGCAGGCTCCGAGCACATATGGGGGACCAACCCTGAGCAACCCTGAGCCCATGGAGTGGSAAAGCTAWGGCAGCAGCCAKCTACAGCCCCTGCAGCCTCAGGAYGCACTTGTCCTTCCTCTTCCCCATGTACTGTCCCCACCAAAGTCTCCTGCTCTCTTCCAGGGT
>NW_020456033.1:0-2427 GCF_003342845.1 Nothoprocta perdicaria | reverse complement strand
GGGATAAGTTTGTGTGAAAAAATCAATGTAGGACATCACTAGGTGAAGAGCCTTCTCCCAGGCAGCAGGGACCTCAGCTCTGCTGAACACACAGGGACTCCCCTTCTAAATGCCTGCACTCAAGCAGTGCACAGAGAAGACAACCTGCTCCTCAGGAGAGCAGGCATTGCTCTGCGGAAGGGAAGGGAGTCACCAAGGCCACGTCTGATGAGGAGCAATGGTTCTTTTGTAGTTATGTGTATCCATTCCAATGAGGGGCAGTGCCATTTCTTACTTGCATAGGGAGTCGGCAGTGCGTTAATGGTGCCCCACAAAAGAGGACAAGCCAGGAAGAAGACAAGGAGGTTGTTGGCAGAGGAGCTGTCAGGCAGCACTGCCAGGCCCTGCGGGAGTCGCGCGGCACACAGGGAGCAACTGAGTGCGTGCAACAGCCTGGCTCATTGCGGGCAATGACCCCTGCAGTGATCACCCCTCACGCAGATGCTCGACCCGGTCCTGCTTTACTGCTTTAGCCCTCTCTCCAGCTTCCTCCAAAGAAGCTGCCCTGGTTCCTCTGCACGGCTCTGCATGGCTCATGCTTAGTGAGATCGACCAAGAGGGCAGCATCAGGTCCTGAAGGAACCTCAAGTGTCCTGAGTGGAACAGAGTGTTCACTCCATCCAGCAACCTGGAACATAGCACAAGAAAAGGCAGCCATGTGTATCCGGATCTTCCACAGCTGGAAGGAGCAAGGGTCTCCTCTTCTCCCCTTTGCCAGACACAGCAGGGGAGCACGGATGCAGCTTCCCAAGCAAGGCCACTGCAGCCCTGCACGCACCGCAAAGGGCAACGCACTCACACCTGGCACCAAGCAGTCCTGACGCACAGTGTGAGCAGGATCCTGATGGCCTCTTGGTGCAGCTTGCTCAGCAGACCTCTTGTCTCACACACCTCCTGCTCAGCAAGCACTTTGTGCTTGCTCCTGACAATACTGAACCAAGGGAAAGTGTCCATGGGGAGGCTTCCTCCAGCAATTCCTTCAGAATRTGGTGGATGCTTTTGCAGCAACTGCCAGCTGCACTTGCACACCGGTAAAAGGGATTAGAAGGAGCAACAGGAACTCGTTCGTGCTTAATAATCCCTTCTGTCTTTCATTCTATCTCTGGTCAGTGTCTTTATGGGCAGTGCRTTCAAACAAGAGGGCATTTTCAGCTTCAATGTTGGATAATAGAAATATTCCACAGGACGCGACATACCTTCCAAAGTCCCTTTCCACTCTAAGGGAATCAGTGGGATTGATGGGTCCCATCTTCTGGCATTGATTCAAATTGTGTGTAATGTGAGTTAAAGCCAGAGAGTGGGAGTCAGAGGTTCATTCTCCTCATTCTCTTAAGGGCATCCAACCCAGCCCCAGGAGGAAGTCCCCAGTTCGGGAGCCCCTTGTCTGGGTGCCCTGCAGCTCTGTGCTGGCAGTGGTGCCCGTGTCCCAGCACCGTCCCGGTTGTGGGGCACTTGTCCGGGCTTCACAGCTCCTGTCCTTGTCCCCAGCCCCTGCTGTCCCCCAAACACTGGGACCTTCTCCCTCAGTCTCCCTATTTCAGACCCAAACATGCAGTCCCTGATCCAAGGTGGCTCTTCATGGTCACACTGGTGTCATTAGCTAATGAATAGACCCCCTCATTCCCAGGCAGACCCTGCAACACAGGCCCATGTGTTTCAGGCACCCCCTGTGCCATCCCTCTGCACTCCATGTCGTCTGCAGAAAGGTCAGAGGGCTGCAGAAGGGGTAGGACAAGGGGATGGGGCCATGGGGTGGCAATGAGGGGACAGGCATGGGGTGGAAGGTTGTGTACAAGGGGCAATGATGAGAGGATTCCCATAGGGCCAGAAATGAGGGGCTGAGGCTTGGAGTGGGGACGTGGGACCAGGACCAGGTGATGGAGCTGAGGACAAGGTGTCAGGGCAGGGGCTGAGGGGCTGCCCATGGGGCTGGAGTTGGGGCCCAGTGCGAGGTGGCAGTGGGAAGCCCCTGCCACGGGCTGGGTCGCTGTACGAGGGATGGCCGCCATCCCTGTGCCACTCTGGCCGGGGCCGTTGCAGCTGCTGCGGTGCCCGGATCTGTGCGTGGCGGCCGACGAGGTGCTGAGCCTGTACCGGGCACAGCTGGGCCATGAGCAGCAGGTCCTGCGCTGGCTGGACCTGCGTGGCCTGCCCGTCCTCTGCGAGGAACCCGCCACAGTGAGTGGGCACTCACTGATCGTGCCCATGTCCAGAGCCCTTCGACCCCCAGGACTGTGAGGAAACGCTGCGTGTCTCCCTGCAGGCGAGGAAGATGCTGGAGCTGGTCCCCAACGTGGTGCAACAGCTGCAGGATGTTGATGGGCAGATGGACACCAAGGCGCTAGCGCTGCTGTACAATGTGCTGCACCTCGCTGACCCACGGCAGAG
>NW_020456032.1:3472632-3486031 GCF_003342845.1 Nothoprocta perdicaria | reverse complement strand
GAAGCCAGTTTCCCTGTGGCTCCAAAGTGGATCCTGATGAATTTGCCCTGCGAAGGGAAAAAGAAGCATTTCAGCCTAGCTGCACTGCGGTGCCATCTCCCTTGGTGGGAATAGCACAAGGTCCATTGTGAGTGTTGCAAGGAGAGGGAGAGATTTTGTCCCAAGCAACAACTTACAAAGCGTGAGGAGTTGTCATTCCTCACGGTCTTGGCATTTCCAAAGGCCTCCAGCAAGGGGTTGGCGCTGATGATTTGATCCTCAAGCGTGCCCTACAACACAATAAGTCTTGTTAGTTTACAGCGTTTAATCCATGGGGCCATTACAGGGCAAGTGCTCAGTCCCTTCTCCCCACATCACCTGCATTTTGCCRGMYTGTTCCTCTTTCTTCTTCTCCCCACTCGCTGCAATTGTTGCAAAGTACTGGATGACACGCTTGGTGTTCACAGTCTTGCCTGCCCCRGATTCTCCGCTGGGAAGCAARAGAGAGAGAAGCAGAGAACGTATGGTSAGGCAGCAGGTCCCCTAGCACAGAGCCACCCTTTGGGAACTGGAGCAGGGAATGTACGTACGTGATCAGGATTGACTGATTCTCGCGATCTGTGAGAAAAACACAGAGATGCACATGAACACCTCATATAAAAACATTAGTTGAAGCTAGTTATGGAATTTCCACAAGTACTAGAAAGCCTATACCTTCTACAAATCCTTTGTAATTCCACCCAAGCTCTTATAATCCTTTAGTCTCTTACCTATCATTATTAATAAATGGCATTTTATTTTCATCAATATTGACATGAATGTCATGTAGTACATTACTTTTCCCTCTAGAATATTCTCTTCACATCAGACCAGATTATCTTTGTATATAAAAAGGTATCCAAACTGAAGAATATTTAGGTAGAATTGCCAGTTCATATTGAACTATCTGTAMAGCAAGTACTATACTATGTGTGAACTGTAATGAACTACTCAAAGTGCTTCTCACAACATATATTACTTAGGGACAACCAACTGTAAGACCAATGACCTCTATTATGTGATTACACTTTCTGAATCTAGTTAACTATTTTCTAGGGAAAATGAAATGGCAAACATGTAGAAGCTCTTTCCTAAACTATACTATGCTGTGCTAGAATATTCAAGTTTTAATTTCTCTATAGGTAGAGTTGAGTTTTTGTGCATAATACTTTGGACTCTCCCTTGCTCAAAAAAAAAAAAAAAAAAGCAGTGAATATGTGAGTCATCATTCCCTTTAAAAGAACTGCATCAGTTTTTCTTGGTAAGTAACATATACTCACATAATCACATAGTCCAGTAAACACGTAATTTAGAAATTTCTGTCAGTTGGGCTGTCACAACTGATTATCACCCTTGCTGATATGCTTTCTGTTCTCAATCATTTTTTAAAAAATCTGAAACTTTAGTCATCTTCCAAGGAGTTTTCAGTTCATCTTTAGGATTCCATTGGAATGTCTGGGCGAATTTTATTCTGGCAATTTTTTGCCAGGCAAAAAATTTATTCTGCCATTTTCTTTTCTACTTTCTTTTAAGTAGACTTCAGTGAGAAGCGGTTCCTCTGGGGAATCCTTCTAGAATAAAGAGTTCCAGAAATGAATACTTCTCAGGAGCCTTCATAATAAATGGACATAAATGCTAATATAACCGTTTTGATATGGCCTTGTATTTTCCAAGTTGTCTTTTTAAATAAGAACTGCATAGTGACTCCACAGACCTGTTTGAAGCCTTTCTGATTCTTACATATTTTAAAAAATGTTAAGTATTAATTTTTATGCTTTCTGCAATTTGATTCTCAAATTTTTCTTTCTGCATGCCTTTCTGTGTTTTCACAGCTACCTTGCCAGAATTCACGATCCTTTCCATTTTACTCATTTGAGCATTGCAAAATTGAAAAAAAGAGCTTATGTGTGTTTAACRGCATAGGCTGTGTAGCTGGACAGAATAAGGAGAGTTTTCTCCAGTTTTCTGAGGTTCAGATTTCACAGTGAAATCAAGCTAAGCCTGGCCCCTGTAGTTTCATGCAACCACTGTAGGAAGCATTGGGTTTTATATTGGTTCTCCATCCCATTAAGACCAAATCCTTTCAAAGAATTCCACCCAGGTGACTTGCAATCCTGCAAAGCAAATTATTAATAGTACAATCCTACTAATAAGCAAATCGAAGTATATTCCAAATATTTGAAGGRAAAATGGACAATGTTTTCAGCATTAAACTATAGACTCCCAGATATCTTGGATAGTAAGTTATAGCCTTGGATGTTGTAAACCTGGCATGAATAAAGAAAATGTTTGCAATGAGAGGATGTTCATCCTCACAACATCCTCAAAAAATTGTGCCATTTTCAGAGAAAAAAAATCTTCATGAGAGTATTTGTGTCCAAATAATTTTGAAGAAAACCAAACAACTCACCAGTTAACATGAACTGATAGGCGTTGTCAGAGATGGAGAAGATGTGCGGAGGGGCCTCCTGGCGCTTTTTGCCTCGGTAGGCCAACACCACCTCCGGGTTGTACACCGGCAGCCACTTGTAGGGGTTGACAGTGACACAGAAGAGACCCGAGTAGGTCTGCAAGGACAGGACACAGCAAGTTGGCTTCCACCTGCCTTGGGGCAGCGCTTCTTGCTAGCTSCTTGAGAGGAGACCGATGCCTGTACTTACGTAGATCATCCAGGCTGCATAACGCTCTTTGAGGTTATACAGCACAGCGGGCTCATGGAGGTGGGTCATCATGGCCATGTCCTCGATTTTGTCATACTTGGGAGGGTTCATGGAGAAGACTTGGTCTTCCTTCACGGTCAGAGTCTGCCAAGGAAATGAGAGATCCATGCATGTCAGCTAAGAGCTCGGAGGGAGAAGTAAATGCTGCTCTGAAGCTTGTATTGTACTTACTTCTCCACCTTCAGTCTTGACTGTGACYTTCCCTCCTTCYCTGCTCTGGACTGTTCCTTTCACAAARGATTCTTTAGGATGCACYACAAACACTGATGAYTTGGCATCRAAGGGCTTGTTCTGGGCCTCGATTCTCTCCTTTTCTGACTTGCGGAGGTAGGGAGCTGCCTCCCCAAAGGCAGCCATCTCAGCATCTCCAGAAGCCATTCCTGTACTTTATTGAAAGCACGTCAGCAGAGGACCCTGTGTGGGAAGAGAAATGCTGTTTCAGAGGGTCAAAAATATTCTTTGTTAGCAAGGCTATATCTTACGAAGTTCTAACATGAAGTCTGAAGTCTCTAATAAAAATATGATTCCTATTATCTAATAATTGGAAGCCAAAAGAGAAATATACTATATTAAATCCTGAATAAGAGGGAGGCACTTTTTTAAAAAATTGATTTTGTGTCTTGTGGCATTGGACAGATTGCACARTTTCTCTAAGTTTAAAAAAGAAAAAGAAAAAAAAAGGCATCTTCTGATTGCAATGTAAAACTAAAAAAATAAAAGTTATCATTAAAAATCTTATGACTCCTTGACAGCAGATGGAAACGCTGGAAGCCAGTTGCTGTGGTAAGAATACACTGCATAAATAYGCAAGAAAGGGGGATGCCTGATTTTAACAAATTTCCACACACAGCACACTTACCTTGAAACTTTTTTCTGGAGACGGGGCAGAGCACTCCAAAGAGGCTTATATAGAGTCTGTAATGAAGATGCTCTGGATTTCTCCTCTTTCTTCGGTCAAAACATTTTTTGGCAAACTTTCTTTGGCAAAGTATTGTCTGGCAAACTGGAGTAAGGGTATAATTGTCATTTGATTTGACCAGATATATTTAGAAATATTTTATATCTTACCAATGATGTTAAAATATCTACTATAAATAATTTGACAAGAGTCTTAAGGAGAGAATCTCTGTTAGTCAAGGCACTTAGAGAACTTGGATGTAGGTCTTACTTAGTGGATTTTATTGCTGACTTTTCTAGTGACTTATTTCTTGACCCAGCTCAGATTTTTTTGGCATATCCCTGCTGCACAGCGCAGATAACAGCTATCTTTTTTTTTTTTTTTTTAATATCTCCCTGGCTATCATAAAAACAAAACCTGTCTGTGAGAGTATCTGCACTTAATATTTTGCAAAAAATACCAAATTCAACTGGTACATAGTAGAGGAATGTTTGATTACAGTTGTTGAGCTCTATAATAACTGATTTTTGAATCCCACATAGGTTCAAGCAAACTACTCGCCATGCCCAAACCAGAAAAACGTTACTGACGTTCATATTTCCTAATATGGAAATATTTCTGATTTTAATAAATGTAATGCTTTTATTACAGAGCTGAGCTAGAAATATTATGTAACAATTAATGTCTAATACTTGTAGCAATAGGGAAGTCACTAATATCACTARTATTCAAAGTCATTGCTGTTTCTCCATGTTTAGTATAGATATTGTGCGGGAAAATAGGGTTAAACATGCAGAAGTAACCTAGGTCAGGGAATAACTTCACCCCRAAATATGTGGTTCTCTGCAATACACAAAAACACACACTCCACTATATATACCACTCCTCAATAGGCAGTAATAGTTCCCACTTCCTTGGAAATAAGCCCCATTTACTCAGCTTAAGTCTGTCTCAGGTATACACGTGCTCACTAACAACATCATACATCAACCAATGACCTCAGTCAAGGCTGGGAACAGAAGAGGCTCCTGTCCAGTCTTGCCTGGCTACTGCTTCCCACAACACCCTTTCCACACCAGCCACAACTGCACACGTCATCTCACACACAGCATTCAACCCCCCATCCCTGCCTTCCAATGCAGCCTCAGGCCAACAGTCCCATCTCTTTGCAAATATCTCACACATTCTCACAGTTTGAGTAGAGTTAGAAACACAGACTGCTTATCCCAGAGCCCTAGACGTGGTAAGCAGTACAATGCTGATACTCTGAGAAAGGAGGAATTTGCTGGTAGTCCTAGTGAGTAACTGATCTAGTTTTAGGAAAAGGGCACTGTCACTTGAGCTGTTTTAAATCCTGTCTGATCAAAACATGTTCATCTCTTGGTCATGGTATTTGGTTCGTAAAAGTTCAGTGAATAACATGGACACATGGTCAGAAAATCATATGTGGGATCCAAGGTAATAATCCAATTCCAATCCAATCGGGCAGTTCCCTGTGCATTAAGAGCCTGTTTCGAGGCATGTACTGGCTCTGCAGCACCCGCATTTGGGGCATCCTGGACCCAATCTGGAGTTCAAAACCAGGGCCCCCTCCTGAGGTCACTGAGAAAGCTCTTGGAAACACCCATGACTGTCCAGGGAAGAGCCGTTAGMCAGTCACCAGGAAATGGCAAGCACAGGAATGCGTGTGAAGTCCTGGCTCTCTGGACAGTCTCTAACCCCATGCACATACAAATGAAAGCAATTCCAAGAGAAGATCACCTGTAGGTGAAGAGAAAAATAGRTCTTCAAAGGAGAATGCAGAAAACTGCAGACAGTCTCATAGCCTAGTGTTTCCAAGTGCTGAACATGATGGGAGAAGGGTCAGGAAGGCCTTGTCAGCTTAGACTGCAGAATGGAGAAAAAAATTCAAGAAGAGTTAAGTCTGAATAGGCAAGTGACTAGGACACTTGGAAAGCGAGACCTTGGACTCAAGTGCCTGCTTCCCGGTATTACTTTCTGTTTTTCAATTTTTTTTTTTTTTTTTCAGTGTAGAGTACATAACAACTCCTGGGAGAAGCAGAAAAGGATTGCAGTTGTGGTTCTAACTGACTCAAGCTGAAAAGGAGCAAGATCCTGGGGTTTATATTCACATTCTAGAATCCAGGCCATGAGATGGTGAGTGCTGACCTCAAATAAAGCAAGTCTGAAGGAACAATATATATGAGAATGTTCAAAGATTTAATTAGGAAGCTTAAAGCCTGGCTTTAGCTGGATTGTGGAAAAGAAGAGTTGTGCCCAGTACCTGAGAAAAGCAGCCAAGATTTCACTTTCCCCCTCACTCTGACCTAAATCCTTGGAGGGCAYGAGAAGGAAAATCCAGGTGACCCAATATGTTTCTAGCAATGGTACTGCTTCCCTTAGACTGGAGATATTTTCAGTGAGAGGCTCTCAGACTGCAGGCCCCAACCTCTGCCAGGCCAGGCACACACTACTCTGCTCACCTTGTTTGGAGGGAAAGCAAGGAGGTTTCTAGCTTTGCACTGGGAGACACCATGCTCTCCCAAGCCTTTTCATGCAGYCGTCTCTGAACATCAGCACATATGAATATTAATCATTAACTATAAAGCAGGAGAGAATTCATTCACATCAGCTACAAGTAGGAGATCTTAGGATGACCATAGGATGAGAAAAGGTGTGATTTTCAAGAGACCAAAACCTTGGGAGAGAGCAGTTGGGTTGGAGGGCTAGAGGTCTGAAGGAAAGGCACTGGACCCTTATATACAATGTGGTGCACAGAAGCAAAGTGCTTACCACCTAGATGGTCTGTGGAGAGTCCCAGTGTGCTATCACCAGGCAAAAGGTGGCTGTTCACAATACAGGAAGGCAAGGTTGATCTTGGCTTCCCACAGTGCATTCGTGCTGTTTAGTGTTAGAATGCTGCAAAGGGGGAAGTGCCTAGACAGCACCGAGTTCAGAATAGAGCACAAAAGCCCCAGTCACCAAAACAAAGCCTGTGCCAGCATTATCCACCTGGTGCTGAGCAATGGACAGGCCAGAGCATTTGCCAAGAGGTGAGACATCTGAGTTTGTCACCCTTCTCAGCACAGGAGGCATACATAAGCTCTGTGCCCTTTACTTGCGTTGAGTTGGGTGAAGCATTAGGGCCAAGGTGAGTTCAGAAGCCAGGGCAAGGCCTGTGCCTCAGAATGAGTCACAGAGGCAAGGCCCTGCTATGGCCACAGACCATGGCAGTCCCTGGTGCTTGGCTCAGCGCTCAGTGAGGCCTGAGCTTGCCATCAGGTTGCTGCTGAGGTTGGTTGCTCCCTAGGGAAGAGGCACCTGTAAGTCAGAGGCTATCCTCCTTTGACTTCAACATATCAGGCAGACTTTGCTGACCAGGGCCTACATCCATTGTACTCAAGCGAGACAAGCAAGGCAGGCCTGGAGATGTGGCCAGGTCCAACCAGGGGTCTAGATAATGAAGCAATAGCTTGGTAATGAGGCAGGGCCAAGGTCAAGCCAGAAAATCAAGCCACTGGGTGGGGTATAGATCAGTAAGGTCCACAGTTAGGCAGATGTACAACTGTGGCTGAGCTGGAGCCCAGCAGTCCTCCAGGGTAGCTAGGCCAGGGACCAAGGGCCTAGGCTTAGCTGAAATGGGGCCCCTAGGTCCATGGACAGAGGTGTGTGCAGAGGCCCAAGGCGAGGCTAAGTCACAGCCATTAAGCCCTATTATTGCCATCAGCACCCTGATACACAGAAGCGTTGTACCTGCACACAACAGGAAAATTTATTTTGTTTTCTGACACACCTGCCATTTTAAAGGGCATAGTCCCAGTACAAACTGCAAAACACTCAGCAAACATGTGGCTTACTGTACTTTCTCCTAGTAGTGAAGCCTGTGGCTGTCACTGAACAGGAAAGTGCCTCACAGCCTTACATGCTGGAGAAGGCCTACTTATTCACATCTTCCAGAGGACAGCTTCCTCTCAGAACTGAAGCCTGGACAGTACGAGATCTAAGTCCAGCCCTTTAGRGCTTGACAGAAAACATTTCCTTGACCTAGGCCCCTAATGCTTCCTGGATTCCACATTTTGTAAGTTGTTTCTCACTGGATGTCATACCCACAGGGTTAACGGTATGCTGCCTCTCAGGGATGTTGTTGTATGGCACTTCTTAAGTGGATAAAATAAAGCCATCATAATCCTCCAGTCAGTTAATGGGACGGGACTGCATTTGTTCATCACAGCAGAGTACTTCCATTGAAACAATCTATGCAAAGAATGCTGAAGTGAGCATTCCCAGTATRGGCAGAGACAAAAGGACATTAATATTGGAAAACATTCACTATAAGATGTGTAGCTTTCCAGTGATGTTGTCAGTTTTGCTGAAAATATCTGTAAGGYGTGCTGAGAGACGCCAGAAGACCTCGATGGGCAGTCTGACAGGGAATGTCCTGTCTCCACTGCAGCAGCATTTCTGCAGCCATCTGTGTAAAATGAGAGCTCCCAGGAATGATAGCACAAGCCGAAGAGAAAYGCAGGCATGCTGATGATCCCGTGGAGGAAAACTCTTCCCTGCTCTACTACTSGGCACTGGACAAGGACTCCTAATACAGAACAGGTTAGTGAGGGAACCAGCTGGTACACTCTGCATAAGAACAGGGAAAGTGTATGAGAAATAAAGCATTGGCCATAGGAAGCAACTGGCTCCTAAAAAGCCCGTGTCCCCCAGCCCACCAGGCCATTTCCCCTCCCATGGTTGGTGCCATGTGCTGGTGCCTAGTACCTAGCGCATGAATCAGTTCCTGCTTCAACAGCTATTTGCATGATAGGAGTAGAAGGAGGTACGAAGTCACAAACATTCAACAATAACACATACCTCCACTTCCAAATGTGCTTTTTGTTTCCCTTCCATGCCAGCTGCTCTTCACTCCATGTTTTCTTCTGAGCTGGTATCTGGTTTACAGAGGTCACATCCAGTGCTCATTTTATTTTTGTTGTTTATGAGGAAACCCTGTAAGGTTGTCTGCTCTTCCTGATGGTTAGTGAGAGAAGCTACTTGGAAGCATACAGTTGTTCATGCTACAGAAATACCAGTTGAGGTAGACATCTCTGTGCACATCTAAATTTTAACCTACCTTGACACTGCGTGTCCTTCACTKGGACTAGAGACAAACTGTAACATGCCAGAATACTTCAGCTGAGACAGCTAATAGAGCACATGAAAATTCAGAGCTAGGCAGCCCACAAAGTCTCTTTTGTTCAGAACACATCTGAATGACAGAAGAAATATTTTCTAATACCCCACTCCCTCTCTCCCTCCACCACAAATGATTCACAACATGTGGCCTCATAAAGGGAGCAGGACCTCTATGCAGTGCTAGAGCCATGAGCCATAGCTGAAGAGTGCGAGAAGCTGGAAGGAAAGCTCAGAGCTGAGGCTGGAAGAATTTTCTTGTGGGTAGAGATAGTCCTGGGAATGTAGAGTAGGCTCAGGTGTTTACTCAGGTACCAGCCTGTGGATAGGTCAATCTACTTACTCTTCCCCAGGTGATCAGGGATGTCTGATTCCCCAGACCAGAAACTGTAAGGTTCTCTGGTGTCATAGGAGGGACCAGCAATGTCTACACAGATCTGCTGCTCCTCTGACAGACCTACATTAACTAAGCACAGGTGCACCTAGAAGAACAGAGCACTGCATTGTTAGTGTGTGTCGTGTGAGACCTGGGAAGTGTGCAACTCTGAGTGCTCTTACAGGGAAATCCCAGGGAAAGAAGAGATTGGAGGGCAGGTGGGAAGGGAAGAGAATGACAGAAATAGATCCATGGGATGACCGAGATTGGGAAATGCAGGGGGTATGGAGAAAGGAGGAAGAAAACAGGGAGCCTACAGTGACCTACAGGTGTTAGAGAATAGGCTGTAATGTGAACAAGTTCTAGAGAAGAGGGTGACAAAGCAAAGGTGTCAGAAATTTAATGGGACATACCTGTGCTGCTCTCAGCTGTAGCATCTGTAGGGAACCAAGATGCAAACTGATTACAGCCTCATTCATTTCAAGTGGAGGGGGGATCACCAGTACTTTTGTGACTGCTGACCAAAAAGAATTGAACGATTCTTTTCATTTCAGTCCCAAAGAACAAAAATAACAAAGAGAGATGTGTTCTTTGGAGGTGAAAGTTTGCAATGATGATGAAATGTTGTCCCTTGTCATGTGAAATCTGCATGACTGTTAGAAATAATGTTTAATTCAAAAGTTGTACCTGTCATARACGAGATCTCATTAACAAATAGCTTTAAGTCAAGCAACATGTGAAGTGCCAATGACCAGTCTTTGGCCAGTGATATGTCTAAGCCTTTCCTATGTTAGAGTCCTGATCACTGAGACAAAGGTGAGGGGGGTGCAATTTCTTTATCATGATTTCAGCAGAATTAGACCCAATAATATTTTGCATTCAGGAAGTTTCCTGAATCCTAACAATTTCAAATGGGACTTGCCATTTRAGAAAGTTAATTAATTTCCACTGAAGGATGCAACAAACCTAGGATTCACCATAAAAAATATCCACAGAATGCATAGTAGGCTTTGGATAATTAAAAGGATGAAAGTATAGAGTAGTAGTCTTTCCTGCACAGAAAGATGATCTGTTTCCATTATGATCAGAGAGCATGGAGTCAAATTTTTCAAGTTCCTATTCTTTTACTGTGGATAACACTTCCTCTGATGATGGTCAGTCCAGGAGTACTGCATAGGATCAATTCATTCTCCATTGAGGCAAGTTTCTGTCCCCGAAGCTTGGCAAAAAGATGATCATCAACTCAGAAAAAAAACAAGCAAATTCCAGGTGATATATGAGTAGATTCCTACAACTGATATGTGTCTTGGAGAAATCACTGCTTGACAGCACAAAATATGTTTTCTCCTATTCCATAGATTTCCTTTGTGCCCTTAGCACTTTCAGATCTAAAACCTCTCTGTGTAATACACGGAAAAATTCTCAAGATGTGAATATTTTGATATATACTCTCAATTTATCAGTAGAAACAGTTTTGCTTCAGTAGACTGAACTCAGCAACAAAACTTATATAAATTATATTGCTGGAAAGCACATTTCTTCTCCTTTGTACAAAAATGTCTTATTTAACATGTGCATTTGTGGAATCAACTTAGCAGCTATAGCGTTACTAGAATAATTGTTTTGAGAATTAGAGTGCTAGGATATAGTGAGATATGGCAGATAAAGAAATCAAAATATAAATTTGTAACAAAACAGGTTGTCTCATAATGCTGAAGTACTCACAGAGCATAAGGCTAAAACACCCATGTTTCCTGATAAAAATGAAAGATAAGCAGCATTTTTACTACTTTGTGCTAATTTTCACATTGATTTTGAAAATCATTCYGGATGGGATTTGCAGCTTGCAAATGCTCTTCTCAGCTATGCTGTCAATATTTATAGAACATGCCGAGAGTGATCTTTGTGCCTGTGAAGTTGTAATGAACAGTCTGGCAAGGAATGTGTAGCCTCATGCTAAAGATCTCTGGGTAAAATAAGACCTCTCAGGAATGCTGGCATAAAACAAAGGGAAATGCCAGAATCATAATTCCTTGGTGCAAAGCTTCTCATCCTTACACTTCTACTAAGATGTGGCTCTACACTGGTCCCTGGAGATGGTAAGAACACTTTCCACATAAAAAACTCTTTGTTCTCCTGATGGGTGGGTGTTATGTTAAGTTACGTTGAATGTGGTGAGCGCATTATTTGTTTCCAGCATAGTTTGACCAGTGTAGATATTTGTTTATGCTGATCTGGGTAAAACATGTTCTTTGAGGATTTACACTGTAATTTCAGATGAACAGTCCTAGGAAGGATGGAGCAGAAAAAGAGTTGTGAATGATTTCTAGGGAAAACTGTGTGATGAACCCAACAAATGAAAGACGTGAACTAATTTGATCATGTGGGAGGCATCTTGGGCCAGTTATTGGTTTGGCTATGGCAAAGACAAATGCGTTCCTGCAACTCAGTGAGCTAAGCTTTGAGCATATTGCCTGTGAGGGTATCTCAGGCTATCTATGAATGGACTGTGCCTTGCTATATCATAATTGCGTTCCTCTATTTGACAACAATTTATGAAATGATTAATACAGTTGTTATCTGAACATAGAACCAGCAAAAGAGGAGCAACTTCTGTTTCAGAAATTTCAATGGTAGATTTTATAAAGAGGAATGTCTCTATTTATCTCTGATGACATCTAAGTAGCTGCGCACAGAGCAGAAATGACATAGGCTTGAGAAGGAAAGGAAAGAGGAGGGCAAAAGTCAGCTAGAGATTAGGGAGATACTTAACACACAGAAATGAGATTTGAAGAGGAACAGCTCTTGTGCATGCATCAGATTTCTATGATTACTCAAATTCCTCTTACCTCCACAGCAAATGTCAGTGAAAGATGTGTCAGCAGTGGGTCACGGCCAAGGAGGTGACATTCAGAATGCCCTTTCAATCACATGCCAAAGCAGCTGAACAGCTCCACTTACAGAGCAGGTGAGTGGGTTGGACAGGCTCCAACAGGCTTCCAAGGAAAAGCAAAAAGAGTTGGAGAATAACATGAAAGGAGAAGAAATAAAGATAGCAATATAAATTAGAATTACAGGATATTTACAAAAAGAAAGACACTAACAGAAACAGAATAATTGATCGATCTGCCTGCTGACCCTCAAATGAGAAAGAAATGCACTGGGGAGAGAGATTTGTTTAGATATTTATGACTAGCTGATCATTGTTATAAGCCAACAATAAGCCAGTGGTGTCCCCAGGGGTCAGTACTGGGCTCAGTGCTGTTCAACCTGTTCGTGGATGAGTGACTTGGACGAGGGCACAGAGTGCACACTGAGCACATTTGCAGATGATACAAAACAGGGTGGAGTGGCCAATACTCCACAAGTCTGTGCTGCCATTCAGAGGGAGCTAGACAGGCTGGAGAGCTGGGCAGAGAGGAACCTCATGAGGTTCAAGAAGGAAAGTGCAGGGTCCTGCACCTGGGGAGGAATTACCCCAGGCACCAGTACAGATTAGGGGTTGACCTGCTGGAAAGCAGCTCTACAGAAAAGGATTTGGGAGACCTGGTTGACAACAGTTTAACCATGAGGCAGCAGTGTGCCCTTGTGGACAAGGCCCAAGAAGGGATCCTGGCCTGCATCAGGAGGAGTGTTACCGGCAGGTCAAGGGAGGTGATCCTGCCCCTCTACTCAGCTCTGGTGAGGCTACACCTGGAGTATTTTGTGCAGTTCTGGGCTCCCCAGTACAAGATGGATGGAGAGCTTTTAGAAAGGGTCCAGCATAGAGCAACTGAGCAAGCTGGGCCTGTAGAAAACTGAGAGGGGATTTTATCAACATGTAAAAATACCTGAGGGGAGAATGTAAAGAGAATGAGGCCAAACTCTTCATGGCACTCCAGAGAGGCTGTGGAGTCTCCTTCTTCAGAGATCTTCAAAACCTGCCTAGATGTGAGCCTGTGCAAAATGTTCTATGTGTCTCTGCTTGGGCAGGAGGAGTTAGACTTGATCTCTAGAGGTCCTTTCCAACCTCAACCATTCTGTGATTCTGTCATAAGAAGACAATTATATTCAAAAAATTAACACGCCTTCTTCATTTAAAAAAAAAAAAAAAAAAAAAAAAAGTAACGTAACAGCACCACCTGGCGGTAGAAAGCAAACATAGCAAGGAACAGCAAATCGAGGAGGAAGTAGAAAGCTACCAAGAAAACACCAGAAAAGGAATCC
>NW_020456032.1:3468910-3472202 GCF_003342845.1 Nothoprocta perdicaria | reverse complement strand
TGACGCAGCCTCTCACTCCAAACTAATCCCCAGCTGACCACTTGAAGTACCTGAGCAGCTGCTGTGATCCTAATGACCATGCCACATGCCAGGAGAGCAGGGTGCTGGGTTTTCATACCATCATTCCAGTGACTCCAGAGGGATTATTCATGATTTGTGTTCTTGCAAGTGAGAGTACACTCAGGCCTGCTGCTGAATTTTAACATTTTGCAGGAAAAAGGAGCTGTGCCTGRGCAAATCTTTCTGAGATAAGAATAGCAACTGCCATCTTAGGGCACAACACAGTTGTCCCACKCCGACAGGACAACACGTTGCAGTGGGATATAGACGGCAACCTACCCTCTGAGGAATGTCTTTAAGAGCTATTAGTGGAAGCGTATCAACTACAGCAACAGGGACATCCCAGCTCAGAAGTCTTGCGAGAGGCAGCTATTTTTGACTATGACTCTGAGGATGAAGGGAGACGAGTGATTGAGAGAYCCTCCTGGCAGGGGCAGCCTCCGGCCCCTTGGGCAGCCCCCGCTGCCTTGTCGCCCCTTCTGGGGACAGATTCTTTACTTGTGAAGTCCCCATCAATTGGATGTTGTACCCCTAGGTGCCAGGAGCACCTCCCAAGCGTGGGCTCCCAAGCGTGGGCTCCAGGAAGCTGTTGGGTGACTTGCTGGAATCTCACAGCCCAGGATTTCTCAGTTTGCTGAGGACACTAGTCCAGGCCACAATCCACAAACATAGTCCAGCTGTACTTACAGCGAGTCCTCCCTGAGRGTATGCACTTGTCCCTGAGCTTAGGAGAYGCTSCTGCCTATTTTATTTTCTGCTTCYACTTTTCAAGCTTCTGTGGGAGCTTGAGAGATACYARATGTGTGTGACTTAGCACCAGCAAAACACACAAGAGACTAGAAGACAAAACAATTGACTGTGCTAGATGACTAGATCAGCATCTCTGCAAAGTCCTCAGAGGCTTTCTTAAGGTGTAAACCTGAGGTCTTCTTCTAAGGGAATATCTCCAATTGCTCTCTTCAAGGCCACAATGACRGAGCRTCTTGAGTTTCTACTTGCCCATTCTCACCACTGACCATGGAAGCAGGCTGTAATTGGAGAGGCAGCACWTGSAAGCCAGGTAAGCTGAGATCCCTTGGGATAACTTGTCCTCCTGAAAAAAGAACAGAGGTTACTTGGAAGTACAGACCCATGGGTGCTGTGAAAATATCAGGTGAGACATGCCTGTGTGAATGTCTTTTTTCAACGCACCTTGACACTGCCTGTGCATCTGTTACACAAATTAGGGAGAAGCAGGACAGAATGCCTCAACCTGGACAGCTGAAATGAAAGTTTGCAGCCAKAGAGCCCACTGTGCCTCCTCTGTTCTAGAGTCCAAATGAAGGAAAAAGTATCTGCTAGCTTCTCCTTGTGCCCAGCAAAGCTGWCATGTCAGCTTAGCCKGTACATAGGCCAAAAGGCAGGTACAGGTATCAGAAATGGAGGTATATACCCCTTCGATTTTCCTTTCCTCTTGCCTAAGCAAAGCCACAAGAAGGCTGGTAAGAGGTGCACCTCTTATGAGGCAGGTCCATGAGGTGATGTGTTGAGGAGATATGCTGAGGAGATATGCTGGTGCTACACAGTGTATGGGAAACAGACCAGGGAGGGGAGTCCTTCCAGCTTTCCATGTAGCAATGCTGTAGCTGATAGTCAGAGGTAAGGTTAACCATTCACCAATATGCAGAGCCTAATGAGGGAGCCAAGAAGGAAGAAAAGAAGCCACTGCTCAGGGTGTATATGCCAAGCAATCTAAGGTCTTTATTGTCTAAGCATTGAGGCRGTTACAAAGACTTGTTACARAAGAGAGTGACGGAGAGGTTCACATTTTGTGCACCATCCACGTCACTTTGCAGCCTGCTGACATCTTCATTCTTCCTATTCTATCTTCCTATGAAACTCTCGGCTCTTGGCTCGGAGCTTGTTGACCTGTGACTCTGCAATGTCAGCCCGCTCCTCAGCTTCCTCCAGCTCGTGCTGGATCTTGCGGAATTTGGAGAGGTTGACATTGGACAGCTCCTCCTGTAGGGGGAGAGGAGATGGTGGTGAAGAGCCCAGGGCAGGRCTTTTAAGAGATGGTGAATCTGTGAGATCTCAGCCATCATCCCCTCAGAACTCTTGAGAACACAGAGGTATCCTTCCTAGAGATATCTCTGTGAAATTTAAGACTTTTTTGAKGAAATTCAAGAGAGCCTCYTCTTTTTAAACTACTTGAGACATTGCAATTGTTGGATTCTTAACTAAGAACTCTTTCTCACTTCGCAGAGCAATACTTACAGCCTCCTCAGACTGTCTCTTGTAGGATTTCACCTTCATCTGCAACTTGTCCACCAGGTCCTGGAGCCGCAGAATGTTCTTCCGGTCTTCCTCAGACTACAGGAATGGGTGAGCAGGAAAGAGAGGGAATTGTTTTCCAAACACCAGAAATAACATTTCCCCATGGAAATCACATTAAAATGTTTTGGCTGCTTGGGAGACAGCAGTGTCAGCACAGAGAGGCCTCCWGCCCTACCTGGTAGGTGAGCTCCTTCACCCTCCTCTCRTATTTGCGCACACCCTTCACGGCTTCAGCGCTGCGCTTCTGCTCAGAATCAACCTCCCCTTCCAGCTCGCGCACCTGCAAGGAGAAACCCATCCTTGGAGCTTCACTGGWGGTGCCTCATGGCACATGCTCCCTCATGCATCAACACCAGCCCTTACTCACCCTGGCCTCCAGCTTCTGGATTTGCTTCTTGCCTCCTTTCARTGCCAGCTGCTCRGCCTCATCCAGRCGSWGCTGCAGGTCCTTCACTGTCTGGTCCAAGTTCTTCTTCATCCTCTCCAGGTGGGCACTCGTGTCCTGCTCCTTCTTCAGCTCTTCTGCCATCATGGCTGCCTGCAGAGCAAAGAAATGGTGCCATTGTAGGAGAGGGACACACTGGGTCAGAATTCATCTACCACCAGCCAGCAAGGAGCCCCCAACTCACATCTGTGATGGCCTTTTTGGCTTTCTCTTCAGCATTACGGGCTTCCTGGATTGTATCTTCCATTTCRCTCTGGATTTGGGCAATGTCCGTTTCCAGCTTCTTCTTGGTGTTGATCAAACTGGTATTCTGTGCAAAGAGAAATTGCATGGCTGGAATTCCTAGGCCTGAAATACACTGGAACGCAGTCTCTACTTTTCCCATTTTCTATCCAAAATACTATCTGGAATTCCTTCTTACAGGATTTTATCAGAAAGTCAGTGGCAACGCAAAGCACGGCGCTTTGAGCA
>NW_020456032.1:3444108-3466865 GCF_003342845.1 Nothoprocta perdicaria | reverse complement strand
TATTTGGTCCTCCACTGGGCCACTTCACTGTTGGCCTTGGACAGGGCGCGCTGCAGCTCGCCCTTGGCTTCCTGCTCCTCTTCATATTGCTCCCGCAGCAAGTCACAGTCGTGGCGAGCAGATTGCAAGGCATGAGCCAGGGCGTTCTTGGCCTGGGATACAATGGATTTGAAACAATGAATAGCATGTGAAACTCTATCTACCATAGAGAAAATGRGAGAAAACCTTTTGAATGAAATACAGTCCTTGGCATATATATATTCTGGGAAGCTTATTATCAATTCTTTTGTCAGAGTCTGGAAAGTTACCCAGCAGAGATTATTTGTAAACTCTAAATTACAAATGTACAGCTGGGTATTGATGAGTCCTTTCTAGATGTTGCTCTAAAGTATTAGCCTCTACTATAGAATAGGAGGAGAATCTCTTCCTTAGTTTTTCTTTAATTATCTCATACATTTCCTGTACAGAATTGTCCATCTGAGGAAAGTTCCTGTAAATGTTCTTATTTTATCTCAGTATCCAGGTTAGAAGTGATGTCTTCTCAAATTAAATAATTATATAGGGAAACAGTCTGCCTACACTGGAGTCTCCAAAACTAAAATTAAATGACTGAGATCTTCTAACTCTAGATAAGGTTAAAGAAAAAAAAAATTAAAAAGCATTTTTTTCCCCAAAATCTAGAATCTTGTAGAAAGTACCTTTACTTCTTCCTCTAGATGTCTTTTTAGTTCTTCAATCTGTTGAGTGAATGCCTGTTTGCCTCTGGATAACTGGGATATCAAGGCATCTTTTTCTTCCACCTGACGTGAATATTCACCTAAGAAAATATTGCAGATAGACTATAATATAACCAGTTATATTGAAATAATGTGACCAATTTGAGTAAAAAGCTACTTTTTTTTTCTTGATCATGTTTATTTCACCATTACACACAAAGCAAACAGGAACCTTACCTGCTTCAGTCTGCAGACGAGCTCTTTGAGCATTGAGGTCATTGATCATTCGCAGGTGTTCCTCCTCTTTTGTCTTAATCTCACTCAGCTGGTCTTCTAAAGTGCGGCACATCTTCTCCAGATTTGCCTAGTTGAAAAGAGGAAAGGCTGTCATTAAAATCTAGATAGTTGTTCTTCTGATGAAAAATAATAACACCATGGTATAACACACAACTGTAATCAGATGCTCAGAAAATGTACTGTATACCAGGACTGTAAGCTTACAAAAAGTATGTACCTTGGCTTTGGAGACAGACTCCATGTTACTGGCCAAGTCATCAATCTCCATCCTCAGTTCACTCTTCTCCTTCTCCAGCTTCTGCTTGACACGCTGAAGGTTGTCTATCTGCTCCCCGAGCTCGGCTGTGCTGTCCGCATGCTTCTTGCGCAGGGCGGCAGCGGTGGCTTCATGCTGCAGAGTGGCCTCTTCGAGGTCNACACGCTGAAGGTTGTCTATCTGCTCCCCGAGCTCGGCTGTGCTGTCCGCATGCTTCTTGCGCAGGGCGGCAGCGGTGGCTTCATGCTGCAGAGTGGCCTCTTCGAGGTCRCGCCGCATCTTCTGAAATTCGGCCTCGCGCTTCTTGTTCATATCGATCTGGGCTGCCGTAGCTCCCCCTGCTTCCTCCAGGCGCTCGCTGATCTCCTCGAGCTCYCTGGAGAGGTCAGCCCGATGCTTCTCTGCTTTGGCGCGAGAGGTCCGCTCGGCCTCAATTTCCTCCTCCAGTTCCTCAATTCGCGCCTGTGGAACAGTAGGCACCCTTCACACTCATGCCCTGCTCCAGCTGAACCTCTGTCGGCATGAGAGAAGGGAGGGAACAGAGACTTGCCTGCAACTCCTTGATCTTCTTCTGCAATTGCATGCCCAGGGCTTGTTCATCCTCGATCTTGCTCTGGATCTGGCTGATTTCAAAGTCTTTCCTGTGCACAAAGAAATGTGTATTRGAGCACACATACACACCAGCAGAGTTTAAAAATTGCTCTGGAAGCTCACTCACTTCTTGAGTTTCTCATCCAGCTGCTGCTTATCATTTTCCAAGTCCATTATGCTGTCATGGGACAACTTCAGGTCACCCTCGAGTTTCCTCTTGGCTCTCTCAAGATCCATGCGCAGTTTCTTCTCCTGCTCCAGGGACCCTTCAAGCTAAACACAACAAGGCCATGAATGCTCTTCCTGCCACCTCTACCTCCACAGCTGTGCTATCCTTGTCCTGTGTGCATGTCCTTACATCRTCCACTTGCTGTTCCAGCTTGGTTTTAGCTTTGGTCAGWGTATTGACTTTGTCCTCTTCTGCCTGCAGGTCATCCAGTGTCTGCTGGTGGGCCTCTTGGAGGGCTTTCTTCTCTTTYGTSAGCTTTACAATGGTTTCATCCAGGGCTGCCATCTCTTCAGTGAGGTTTTTCACCTGTGAGAAGGGAACGAGTGTAGATAAAAAGTATATAAAGAAAAATTGTATAGCTCTGAGGTTCTTTTTTGGTATGAGGATGACATCTTATGCATTATACCTTGTTTTCAGTAGCATGTTTTTCCTTCTCAACTTTGGCCAGTGTTAGCTCAAGGTCATCTATATCTTTCTTCAGCTCTGAGCATTCATCCTCCAGTTTCCTCTTCTTGGCTGTCAGCTCAGCATTGATTTCCTCCTCATCCTCTGCTCTTTCTGTCACTTCCTTAACTTTGGCTTCCAGCTGGATTTTGGTTTTGATCAACTGGTCACATCTTTCCTCAGCATCAGCCAAGCTATCTGCTTCCTGGCAGGGACACATAGATTTTTGAGGCTGTAATGTTTTGACGTTTTGTACAGACACGTGTTAAAATGAAGCGTGACATTGGCCATCACTGAAACAACTCAGTAGTATTGAAAGGTTTTTTTATAGGAAGGTGATTCAGCTTTTCAGCTGGAAAAAAAAAAGTAATTGCCAAACTTCTTGGCTCTTCAAATCATGTCTCAGAAGAATCAACTATGTGAATACCTCATTTATTCACTGGTACTACACTGGTACTAATGACCACATCTATTACTTATTTTTACCTGCAAAAAGAGCCTGTAGTATTTTTCCTTCACAGACATTACTTCAGAGCCTCTCATTTATTCTGTACATTGGATATCTGAACTCCTATTAATCAGTGGATAACTAGTCCATACAATGAGTGGACATTATCAACATTATCATTTTCAGATGCTAGATGACTTTGGAGACATATACACAGGACTAACACTTCATTTCATGAGATATTATTTCATGGGATATATTGGRCATCTATGCCGTCGTGGGTTCATAGCTGCGAGAGAACCAGTGAGATACTCCGCATCATAAGAAATATCAGTAGGTTTTTTAAGTAGGAAGCTGAATTAAGATAGAGTGGATTAATCACTGCCCCCACTTTATTTTTTAATAAGTATTTTGTAAGGAAGATTAGGGTTCCTTCTTCYAAAGAAGAAGAATTAGATCTTAATCACTCATTTTCTTCTATTTTTTTTTTTCTAAAATTAAGCTCCTGATACTCACAGCCTGCACTTGTAGCTGCAGGTCATTTTTCTCCTGCATCAAAGCCACCATTTTCTCCTCCAGCTCCTTCCTCTTTGMCTCAGACTTTGCAAGCTCTTCCTTAGTTTTCTCAAATTCTTCTTTCATATTGGCCATCTCCTTCTCTGATTCTGCACTCTTCAACAAGGGCTTGATCTTGAAGAACAGCTTCATCCAAGGCCAGTGCTTGACATTCATGAATGCACGAACATTGTACTGGATGCAGAAGATGGACTCCCTGAGTGTAATTAAAATACATGTTGAATATTTGGAGTTTGAAGAGTGCACATACTTTCCTACAAGTAAGGTTACTTTAACTCAAGATGAGAAATGTCTACCTCCTCTCCACCATTCTCTGGTACTCCACTCTCATGAGGAAGCCCCTGCATCTGGCCTGTGTGCGAGTGATGAGCTGTGCCAGCTTCTCATCTCTCATCTCCTCCAGGAGCCCCAGCAGCCCAGCTTTGAAGAACACCTGGAGAAGGGGAATATTGCAGCACGTCACTGTCAGGTGGCACCAAGCACAGCCACACGGTCCGTGGGTCAAGGAGTGTTTGTACCTTGGTGTGACCAAATTTGTACTGGGTGTGGTCCACATCAATGGAGCCAAGGAGCTTCTCAGAAGCCTTCTTGCTGTCAATGAACTGTCCCTCGGGGATGGCACTTGCATTAAGCACCTTGTACCTGTGGACAAAATCAGAACATTAGGAGTTATTCAGCCACCAGTTAAGCCACTGCTTTTATAGAACACTTCCCTATTTKGGGTAATAAATGAAAGGTTTAATGAAATCTGTAAGGGACTGTCACTCCATCATATGGATGAAACAGAGTTATGTGCAGCACTTGAGTATTGACTAAATCTGATTTGAATTAGTGTCCATTATTATTAGTGTCCATTGAATTAGTGTCTTTATTATTACTGAAATGCTGATATTTCAGAAAGATTACAGAGCATTAATACTACATATTGTAGGGAACAGCATGTTTTAATTGGATGTACAATCTATTCCAGCATAGATAAAATTGATAGGAAGTGGGATCCCTCTTACCTCTGTTTAAAGTCTGCATAGAGGACTCTGCTGGGAAATCCTTTCCTGCAGATTCGGATCCCTTCCAGCACACCGTTACACCGCAGCTGGTGCAGCACCAGTTCATGTTCCATGGCACCTAGCAATTCAGGGCACAGTAAATACCATAATTTCTAGCACAGAGACTGTATCACAGGAAGATCTCTTCTTGAGCTTCTTACCGGGTGTTTTTGTTTCATTTGGGATGATGCAACGGACAAAATGGGGGTGAGTGCTCCGTAGGTTGGTCATCAGCTTGTTTAGGTTCTCCTTAAAGGATCAGTAAGTAATGTGAGTAATTTTTATGTGCACTTCTTGATCCATCAAGTCCATTGCAATGAGTTAATCACTTACAGAATTAGCTAGATTTTAAAACAGGCAGGTAAAGGCACACAAAATGAAACCATCTTTTGCTTGTACATACAATGTATATCAACATTGAACATTGTTATGAAAGATTGAGAAATTATGCTATTGATCGAGTGGGAACTGTAATGTACAGTTCTACATTTTCATGTAAAATAATTAGCTTTCAGCCTTTCAAAACTCCACCTACTAAAGTAAATCTGTTTAAAAATCATTTGTTTTTCTTTTCAAAAGGGATTAGTGCAAGAAGGCCTTCTTGCACTAATCACAGTTTGCATTGAAGACAAAGATAGTCCTTTTTTGCTTTAAAAGAGCTATTTTCTTCATATTAAAAAGAGTTAATGAATGTAGTTACTGTACCCGGAAAAGAGCTGAGACAGTCTGGAAAGAAGAGCCCTTCTTTTTGCCACCCTTTTTGCCACCACCACCCTCTGCAAATGTAAGAATAGTAAAACAATATTAAAATATTGATGTTGCATACAGAAGAACAAACAGCTATAAATGCTTTACGTTTTCTGTTTTCATGCCCSTTCAACACTGAGCCTCACAGAAATAATGGATTTTATAGAGCTGACCTGCTTCTGCTCCACCATAAGAGGCAAAGAGTAAGGCCAATGTCTTCACAGATGATTTCTGGTAAAGCCCAATGACAGTTTCATTCAGGGGGTCCTTGTTCTTCTCAAGCCAGCCAGTGATGTTGTAGTCCACTGTGCCAGCGTAGTGCACCAGGGAGAAGTGGGCCTCAGCCTTGCCTTTGGCAGGCTTGGGCTTCTGGAAGTTGTTGGACTTGCCCAGGTGCTGGTCATAGAGCTTGTTCTTGAAAGAGGTGTCAGTTGCCTTGGGGAACATGCACTCCTCTTCCAGGATGGAGAAGATGCCCATGGGCTGTAAAGGCAATAGACAAGAAGGAAATCCAGATTAGAAATCATTCATCCTTTGGTGTGAAAAAGGCTGCATTCAAGACAGAGAACTGCAAAACAAATTAGAAGATGATATTTCTCCGCATTTCTGGAAAACAAATGAGAAAGAAAGAACTCGCACTTTTTCAGCATTGGTATTTCATTTTATCTTTTATAGATGTCTTTCCTGCTGGGAACATGACAAATTCTTAGCTGACAGAACATGACCTTCCTTTCATAAAAGCTTATTTTGTACACTTGAACTGCATAATTTCACCTAAAGTCCTGAATTTCAAGTCTGATCTCTTGAACCACTTCCATCCTATTGCCATTTTCACATGGGATACACGTGTAAGAGAAAACATATTCTCCTGTGCTTCTTGAGTTAGTCCCTTAGCAGTTATAGAATAACAGATGATGAATTCCTGCACACCTGCTGAACAGAAAGGTTACCTTCTCAATGAGTTCAATGCAGGCAGCCAGGTCCATCCCAAAGTCAATGAATGTCCATTCAATTCCTTCTTTCTTGTACTCTTCTTGCTCCAGCACGAACATGTGGTGATTGAAAAACTGTTGCAGTTTCTCATTGGTGAAGTTGATGCAGAGTTGCTCAAAGCTGTTGAACTGGCAAACAGAAACATAGATGCAAAGTTATCAATGTGCAGCAATAACTGAATGAAAATTTCCTAATAATACTAATTCTTCCTGAATGACAGTTTAAATATAGGGTCTCATCTTTCTCTATGTTCTGTCATTAGGACAGCTCTCACATTTTGAAATGAAGAAAGACTACAAATTCAGTGTAATAATAATATTCGTTTTTTTTTTTTCTTGCAGAAGAAATGTAAGGCAGTCCCAAAACCCTGAATGTAAGTGCAAAATACTAACTCCTCATAAAAATATGTCAATATGTCTCAAAATTTACTTTATTCCTATTCATCATTTTAAGAAACTGCTAGAAAAAATATCTGTTCCTTACATCAAAGATCTCAAAGCCAGCAATGTCCAGCACACCAATGAAGTACTGTCTGGGTTGTTTGGTGTCCAACTGTTGGTTGATGCGAACAACCATCCACAAGAACATCTTCTCATAGACAGCCTTTGCTAGGGCACCCACTGAATTATGAACCTAAAAACAGAGTTTCAATTTATCAGAGCAGAGGCAAATCATAAGCMTCTTAACTCAACAGGTTGCAGGTTATCACGTGTCTCTTACTTGTTGCACAGTCTGACCCTTTGTCACATATTCATTCCCAACCTTGACTCGGGGATAACACAGGGCTTTGAGCAAATCAGCTGAGTTCAGACCCATCAAATAGGCAGCTTTGTCAGCAACTAAGCACAGAGAGAGARAGAGTGAGAGAAGAACTGAATATTGGACAAAGCCTAAAATTTGGTCCTTGAGAGACTCAAGGACCACAAGAGTATTGCATAAAATTATGTCAAACTAAAAAGTCCCTGTTCTTCTTATAATCCAGAGTCTAAGACTATTTCTGAGCCTTTGTTTCTACAATTGTTCTTCAGGTGTCCCATCTTCTGCCCAGTACTTCAGTGTGAGGAGCCCTCACTCAGAAAACTGGAGATATAGTTCTAGCCCCTTTTCAACTGAGAGGAATGATATAGACACCTCACACTCGAGTGACAATGAACATAGAGAGGGTGAATTAGAGCTCAGCGCAATATTACTATTTCACAGTACAGCAAAGATTACAAGATTGGTGTATTCCAATCTAAGTATGCTTAAGCATATTACAGGAAGTGGCATCTTTGGCTCCTGCCTTCTTGACAGTCTGTGCAATAACCTATGCAATAACTACCAGGATAAAAGGCAGATGTTGTTAGGTGAGAGAGGTGTTATAATTGTGATATAGAAATTGATTATTTTAAATAAGATATATAGAACTTAAATCCTGAAATCTGCCTAATACCTACTTTTGATGATACTACCTTCTGGAATATTTGATAAGATAATACCTTCTGTGCCATCTGGCTCTGCCTGCTCCTCTCGTTGTTTCTGCTTGAACTTCAAGTTCCCGTAGTGCATGACAGCCCCTGTCAGCTTGTAGATGGCAGTCTTTTCATCAGCAGTGAAGCCCAGGATGTCAATGGCACTCTGCAATGGGAAGAGTAAAGTCAGTGTAAGAAAAAGAGTAAAGATGGGCATTAGCAGGAACTTTTCTGGTATGTTACTTACATCTGTAGCCATTAACTCCTCCTGGTCATCAATGCTGGGAACAGTGATCTCACCTTGACTCACATAATGATAGTCATAGGGGTTGGTGGTAATGAGGAGCATRTCTGAACATAAGAACAGATGGGAAAGAGGTTTAGTTTTGTCAAGCAAGCAGTAGGATATGTTGYTGCTCAATGATCTTCCTCAGAAAAGGTTAGTGATCCTTCCTACCAATTAGCTCTGGCTTCTTGTTGGACATGATCTGGTAAAATATGTGGTAGCTCCTTTCYGCTTTGAGCTGGAAAGTGACTCTTGACTTTTCCAGCAGATCTGGTAMGGAAGAGAGGAAGAGYTAAGAGTGAAGTGAACAGTGCAYGGAGGTGGAAATAAGCTATCAGGCAAGGAAGCTGTCATACATGTTTCAATGTCAGCYGAAGCCAGTTTCCCTGTGGCTCCAAAGTGGATCCTGATGAATTTGCCCTGCGAAGGGWAAAAGAAGCATTTCAGCCYAGCKGCACTGCGGTGCCATCTCCCTTGGTGGGAATAGCACAAGGTCCATTGTGAGTGTTGCAAGGAGAGGGAGAGATTTTGTCCCAAGCAACAACTTACAAAGCGTGAGGAGTTGTCATTCCTCACGGTCTTGGCATTTCCAAAGGCCTCCAGCAAGGGGTTGGCGCTGATGATTTGATCCTCAAGCGTGCCCTACAACACAATAAGTCTTGTTAGTTTACAGCGTTTAATCCATGGGGCCATTACAGGGCAAGTGCTCAGTCCCTTCTCCCCACATCACCTGCATTTTGCCRGMYTGTTCCTCTTTCTTCTTCTCCCCRCTSGCTGCAATTGTTGCAAAGTACTGGATGACACGCTTGGTGTTCACAGTCTTGCCTGCCCCGGATTCTCCRCTGGGAAGCAAAAGAGAGAAGCAGAGAACGTATGGTSAGGCAGCAGGTCCCCTRGCACAGAGCCACCCTTTGGGAACTGGAGCAGAGAATGTACGTACGTGATCAGGATTGACTGATTCTCGCGATCTGTGATAGAGACAGAAAGGAAGCCATTTTAAAAGCCATTCAATTTAAAAACAGAAAATTTTTATTTTTTATAATACCACTTTTTTATTAAACAAGATTTTATTTTTTATAATACCACTTTTCTATTAAACAAAATTTCTTTTACAGTTTACTATAATAGATGTCTAAAATAAATTGACTTGTTTGAAGTTTTCTTTTCAGTATAATTGATTTAAGGTTACAAAGACTAATATAACCATTAAAGTGTGCACATACTGTCAATCATCCAATCATCTTTTCTGTTATGAATTTTCATTTTAATAATAATCAGGCTTATCTACCTCTTCTGTCCAGAAAATTCTGAATTCAATTTCACGAATACTTGTCTGTTTCACTTGTTAGCACTGATGCTTGCCAACTTAAAATGATCATAGAACCAGTATAGAATCACTGAAATGGCATCAATATACACTTCTTTTTGAAAATATTTTCTGTTTTAAGGAATGTGTCCACCTGTAAGATCCCATTACAATGAATGGAGTCTAAATCACATACAAGATGCTTTCTATGAATTTATTCTGGTCATTATATTTACTTATATCTATTATTAATTTATTACAGTTTATTCTTTATGTTCATTGATAATGATGACAAGCCCTTTACTGGTTATTGTAACAGGAGGTCAGACACAGATCAATCTTGCAAGATTAATCTTGCAGTAATCTCACCCACAATATTTTAGACATGCTACAGTCCATTTCCAGAAAGAACCATACATTTCACTTTAGAGAGAGCTTTTTGCAAAGAGCAATCACTCACCAGTTAACATGAACTGATAGGCGTTGTCAGAGATGGAGAAGATGTGCGGAGGGGCCTCCTGGCGCTTTTTGCCTCGGTAGGCCAACACCACCTCCGGGTTGTACACCGGCAGCCACTTGTAGGGGTTGACAGTGACACAGAAGAGACCCGAGTAGGTCTGCAAGGACAGGACACAGCAAGTTGGCTTCCACCTGCSTTGGGGCAGCGCTTCTTGCTAGCTGCTTGAGAGGAGACCGAGGCCTGTACTTACGTAGATCATCCAGGCTGCATAACGCTCTTTGAGGTTATACAGCACAGCGGGCTCATGGAGGTGRGTCATCATGGCCATGTCCTCGATTTTGTCATACTTGGGAGGGTTCATGGAGAAGACTTGGTCTTCCTTCACGGTCAGAGTCTGCCAAGGAAATGAGAGATCCATGCATGTCAGCTAAGAGCTCGGAGGGAGAAGTAAATGCTGCTCTGAAGCTTGTATTGTACTTACTTCTCCACCTTCAGTCTTGACTGTGACCTTCCCTCCTTCCCTGCTCTGGAYTGTTCCTTTCACAAAGGATTCCTTAGGATGAGCCACAAATACTGATGTCTTGGCATCAAAGGGCTTGTTCTGGGCCTCGATTCTCTCCTTTTCTGACTTGCGGAGGTAGGGAGCTGCCTCCCCAAAGACGGCCATCTCAGAGTCTGAAGAGGCCATGGCTGCACTTCACTGAARGTACATAAACAAACACTCTAATGAGGAAAAAAAAGTTATGTGACACTATCTGTGTCAGTGAGCAAATCCCTCTTCATTTAAAGAATTGCCAGCTAGCCTTTGAAAAGGGCTCTCAAAAGCAGCCACTGAAATTCAAGTTGATTTTAATTTCTATGTACCTAAGTACCCTTGAAAGTAAGACTCAGTATTGTAAAACACTTAGGTCTTGTAAAATAAATCAAATATCTTCCAAATATTGACTACAGTTTGGCATCTTGCCTTGACAAATTCTGACCAGTTTTGATATCTTCACATAAACAAAACTATAGCCAGAGAAAATCATTCTTTCTTCTGGTTGTCAGTTATGACTGATGAATCTTCAATACAATGCTTCCTTGGTAAGGTTGCTACATTCTGTGCTATAAATGAAAAGCAACTTCATTTCTCAGTTCTTCCCTATTTTCAACAACGTACCCTAAGTAGCAYTGGGCAGAAATAAACGAAGATTTATTAAGACATGCAATTTTATAGAAATTCTGACTTTGGCAGTCTCTGCATGTACTCTAGAAATGAATGAGTTGGAATCTTACCTTTTCAGACACCAGAGAATGCCTGTGCCTTGGAAACTGGCCAGCTCTGTAAAATAGTAATGAATTTCATTACTATACTAGCAAAGTATAGATTCAAGATCAAAGATACAGACATGTTTTGAAATTATACTGRAAATATTAATTTACATTGCAAATCCTTCCACCAAAATGACTGCCAGAGACAGGAGAAATGCAATGAGAAACGTGGAATGCATTGCTCCCTTTCTTCACACTCCTTATGCTTACCTTGAAATCTTCTGAGGGACAGGCCAGACTTATCCCTGCGGGATTTTATAGTGTCCCGGCTGCAGATGCTGCAGATGCTTCCCCTTTCTTCAGTCAAAACATTTTGGCAAACCTTCTTTGGCAAAGCATTGTCTGGCAAACCAAGGGCATAATTGTCATTTGATTTGACTGATATAATTAGAACATTTTTATGTCTTACAGACTATGTGAATATATCTCCTATAAATAATTTGTCAAGAGTGCTAAGGAGAGAATGTAGACTACTCAAGGCACTTGGAGAACTTGGATGCAGGAGTTATGGTTCTTATTGCTGGCTTTCACAGTGACTTGCAGCCTGTAGCAGTTTGCTTTGTATGTTTATATCACAAGTCACAGAGTGAGGACGATAACATTTCTATGATGCTTAAGCTCAATCCTTGAGAGCAACATCAAAAATATATCAAAACAGTAAATGTAGTAATTAAGTGGCCCCTTGAAGTGATATTTTCTTAAAAACTGAGAGATAAAATGCATTAAAGTGCAAGTTTCTGTATAGGACAATCTTGATAGCTGAGAGAGTTCAAAATACAGTGAACTTAAAGCCTGAAGTCATGTAGTTAGTCCAAGTAATGGGAGACACTATTTCCAAAAAGTAGCTCTTGAGTGGGTTGTGGACTTTTTAAGTATCAAATTAAAATATATTTTTGTAAATATATTAAAATATATTTAATTCATGAAGTTAATATATCCCATGCAGACTATTAATAAACTGTGGTTAAGACCAATTGAGCTTTCTAGCTTCTTTCAAAAAAAGAACTCTCAAACCTCCAGTTTGGGAATTACCCAAGGTCCAGGTTTRGCTCTCTAGTTCTCATTGAGTTATATACCACAGGAAACACTGTTTTTCCACTGTCCAGGGAAGAGGCCCRATGCTAGGAAGGGAGGGATTGCTGAAAGAGCAATAGAGCCCAGATACAAAACAAACAGCAAAATGGATCCTACTAGCCATCAACCTTTTGYCAATCCTGTTTCCATCTCTACAGGGCTGGACACTGCTGGCATCAGAAGCAAACCACAGCACAGGCAAAAGAGAAGAGATGGAATGAGAGCAGTCCCTGGATACAGACTGCCCAGCACAGCAATGCAACGTGCTCAAGGCATAGGAGAGCTGACATTTGCCCAGTGGGAAAGGGATTCATGCAAGCTGCAAGTAGACCCTACCCCACTTTCTGCCAGCCCATTCCATGCAAATTCCCTGCCCCTGTGTTCTGCAAGCATGGAATGAAGAAAGAAAGATGTTTTTAAGCACGACTTGAGTGTTAGGGCGGAATGCTGCCAAAGACTCGTTTACAGCATCAGTGAGAACCTCACAGTCATCTCTGCTTCTTAAAACTGGAACATCAGCTCTGCAGTCTATCAAATTGGAATGAAGTTTAACGGTCCATAACCTCTATGCCATTGTCATGCTACTGCTTGCAAGCCTCATGCTGAGGCCCTCCAGTCCCACTTGTTCTTTTCCAAGTTGAGCACAATGGAGGAGAAGCAAAGAGTGCCCATGGACAGCAACCTGCATTGCAGAGGAAACCTCTGATGCGGTAAGTCCATCTCTTCTGTTTCTTGTACAAAGCATGAAACTCATGGCTTTCTCACCTTCAGGTAACCCATGAGCCTCCTGTAATGTTCCTCTAAAGATTTTGTGGTTGATTGAACTCTGTTGAGATCTCTTTGCATTCTCTGCTAGTCAGCCCTGTGGAGGCAGTAGAAAGCTCACAGTTGGTACACTTCTGCTTAGGTTGGAAGCGTTCTCTTGTGGTGTAGGTTATTTACCATTCTCTATAGGTTATCAGAGCTCTGATCAGCTTAAACATCCTTCTCTTAAACATACCTCCAGTAGTACATTGCAGAATCCTTCAATAATTCTGAAGATGTTAGCTTAGAGACTAAATAGAATATATTCCCATATTTTCTACATTGTAGCATATGGTCAGAGAAGAAACCATCTTAGTCTTATCAGACACAGTAAGGGTCTCAGATGTTGGAGTAGTGCAAATCATTTGTTTACTGCAGAAATCACTGGGGAGCACTGTGCAGTCTGTGTTGTGAACAAGGTGTCTGTTCTGCAGAGCTTACTAGCCAAAAAATGAATGCATTAAACAGTGCTTCTGTTTTTCAGGTGGGCTGCAGCACAGGAGAAAAGATCTAATTCAAACTTTATCTTCATGTCTCCACAAAGCAGATCCTCAACAAATGAACTGAATTGAAACATAAGCTGGAGGGTAGATCATGTTATGGATATTATAGATACAAAGCTGATTTTCAACCAAGGTTGAAAATCCTAGTTGACAGCATTGACAACCTAAATCCTCAAAACAGGATTGACAAACCCTAGTTGACAACCCTAGTTGACAGCTGGTGGAGCAACCAGGTATTTCTGCACTGACCTCCCAGCAGCAACCTTTCAGCAGGAGGAGCAATTATTCTGGACCAACTGGCAACTTCCTATCCACTGATTTCTTTTAATTCYTTTATTTCTCTGTGCTCTCTTGTAGCTGCTACATTGATAGGAGCTTCCTGTGTTAAGGATATTGAGACATAACCCATAGCTGTTCCCCTGTCACTTCCAAACTGYTTGATGTTAGGTCCAGGATAGCAAACAGCAGCCATTTCTTAACCCCTCCCCTAAGTTAGCAGGCAATACTTGAAGGAGTCTTTCAGGAGAGTTGTTTGAGCATGGTTTGCTTGGCATCACTTTCACAATGAAATAAAGATTTATCTTCTTTAGTCTTCTTATAGTCTAGAAATAAATGTTTTATCTGTGCCTTGATTCTGTATAACAGTGTGAGATGTAGTTCCTAAAAGGACTCTAAAGGGACCACATTTAGGTCTAACACTTTTTTTAATTTTTGGTAAAATACTGTAATTTTTATACATAGCGGAAGAGTACCCTACCAGAATAATTGTCCACCGGCCATTATTCCTCTCCTGAGGTGAGGGTATTAACATACAGCACTCTTAAATAGTAAAAAAAAATAGTTAAAATAGTAAACCATCACCCTAAAAGTGCAGAGTCTGCACTTTTCTCCTGGCTAAATTCTTTCCCAGGAAATACCAAAATGTTCATGTGGTATTTGCACTTAGGAGAGCTGCACTTAACGGCTCTTCTAGTAAGAATGAAGATACAGTAAGGAATATGAAGTTCTCTGGCTTGCTGGACTGGCATGAAAACAAAAAAAACCCAAAATATTGCACCTTGCAAGGACTTTTGTTAGCCATGTTGTCATTATGGCAGAGCGTGCCTGGAGAGATCAGTTTGCTCTGTAGCCCCATGATGGACAGCCTGAGAGAGAATGTCCAGCCTCTGCTGTAGTAGCATTTCTGCTGCTCCCTGTGTAAAATGAGAGCTTGCAAGAATGTTAGCACAAGACAAGCAGAAATGTCAGAACACGGCTCTGAAGCAAAACTTCTTATCCCTACACTTCTGCTAGGATGTAGCTGGACACTTGAACACCGGAGATGGTAAGGACACATTTTCCATATTAAAAGGTTTTTTATCCGTTCAGTGTAGACCTGCTATAGTGCATGCTTTCAGTGTGCCCTGCAGAAGGTGTTTGTCCAAATTTTTCATGTTTTGTCTGGTTAGGAAATGTCATTAAATGAACATTTCTGATAAACTGCTTGAAAGAACAGGGTGAGAGAATTGGTGGAAGTGTAAATGACTTCGCAGGATGAGTTACTGAGGGTCATAACGCATGAGACTTRCACCTGCAAACTAAGAAGCAATGTGGGCCATCCTTTCTCTTGGCAAAGGCAAGCTGAATTTTCTAGGGCTATATTTAATACCTTGTGAAGACAGGCCAGGAAAGAATTGCAAAGGTCTTACTATCACTGTCTCTCTTCCTMTACTCAGAACTTATTTTCTCAGATTTTTAATACAGTTGTGATTTACCATCACTGCAAGAAAAGGAAGGTGAATGCATCTGTCCTAGAGGTAATTTGATTGATACACTTGCATTGTGTTGATGAATTTTTCTTCCTGTGATGGTACTGAGTAGCTTCCCACAGAGAAACATTCTTGGAGGTCCACAGAATAAGTTAACTGAACATGAGATGCACATAAAATCCATAATCTGGAATCAGAGGATGGTCAGCTTTCAAATGTGCAGCACAGGTGCACCATTACTCAGAGGTCTCCTGTCTCCACAGCTAACATCAGTAGAAGAGGTCTGGTCAGTAGATGCTGGCTCAGGGGACGACCTTCTGAATGCCCTTTCCATCACTCATTAAAGCAGCTGAAGGGCTCTTGCTACAGAGCTGGTGAGTAGGGTGGGTAGCCTTGGAGTCCTCCAGCTGAAAAGATAATGGAAGCTCTATGTGTCAGGAATCAGAGGAGTAAGGAAGGGGAAGGAAAGGAAAGTAAGGAAGGAGCATGATACTAGCCCCTGCAGGCAATTGGGTCCTACAGAGAATGAAGTTATGCAGCAGGACCTTAAATGAACTGTCCTTCCCTGTTTGCATGCTGCAAATATGTATCGTCTTTGCACTCTATCCAAAATTTGATATGTCCTTTTCCTAAGAAGTTGTACACCTGACCAAGAACAAAATACCTGCAAAGAGCATCTCCCAGATGCTGGAGTAAACTATGTTGGAGTCTATAGCACATAGTTATACATCAGCAGGATATTTTTCTATTAATACTTTCCTAGCTCATTTTTTTTTCCCAAACACGAAGTCTCCTTTCACTCCAGATTCTTCTGCTGCCTCCTATGTAGCGTTAGTCTAAATGTTCCCTTAATTCCTCTCATTAATAAGTCCAGTCAAACCTGGACTTTTGATATATGGTTTGAAAGATCATTGAGAACTCTGCTGTTGACTTCAGTTTCCTCAAATTCTTTGACAAGAACTGGAATGATGCTTATTTGCTCAGGTGGGAGCATAGTTCCCTAGACCCACAGGTCACAGATTTGAGATCCTCTTTAATTGTTGTAGCAGAAGGACAGTATCTGTTTTAATTTTTCACTCGGAGATAGTTCTTTATGGCCATTTTGGAACAATGTGTTCCCCATCAACAGTTATCTTTGCATCAGCGCTTGCCAGCTGAAAGGCAACCCAACTCCACAAATAGTACATCTGCGCAAAAGGGCTATCGTTCTCATTCTCCAGCTATGGTAGTAAACAACCAAGGGGAAGGAATCTTCGATTTCCAGTCTTTGGTACATTATTGGAATTACGGTAATTAAGGGATCGCCCACTAAATGGTACTGTTAGCTAAGCAGAAAACATAGCTTAAAGCTGTGAATTATTTCCAGGTATTCCATCGTATATGTTGTATCTTATTTAGACTAGCACATTCAAATATATAATTCATATTACACTACTACATAGATGTATTTTTTTTACAAATTAAAGAATTACAAAAAGAAATCTCATTATACTCCCATAAAAACAACAAGAATTCACATTTTAAAAGTAAAAAGAAGATGATTTTTTGACAATTTTGAAAATTGTTTTTATATATCTTAGAATATATTTCCCAAAATAACCTTGTTCGTTAGGTAAAAAACTAAATAGAAGCCTGAAAGAGGAACTTTCTTCCAACTGGAAAGAGAAGATTCAAGCCATTTATTTTTTCAGGTTTTATCACTTCTATGCAATTGTGCTGGGTATTATCAGGCAAAGTRGGACATATATGCCCTTTCCAGGCAGGATTAATGACTGACTATGAAATATGAGCATAAAAATAGATATGGACATCATCCCAGGTTCAGTTGCAAGAAAGCTGATGAAGTACCTGTTATTCTTCTATAAAAGTGCATATCATACCATCCATATCTAGATGATCCTTGACAGATACTTGTCTCRAGCAGATCCTGGAAAGCATTCATTAAAGGAGATAGGTAAAAGGTTACAAGTATTCCCAGCCCAGCATACACAGTTTTTAAAATTCTAATATTTTCCCAGCCTTTATTTCCCTTTCCCAAAAGGGCTTTGTTGCTCTTCCTTCAATTTTCTGCCCCAAACCTAAGAACATGTCTCAAATTTTCCAAAGCTCCTYTTAATAGCCCCTCACATAAACTCCCAGGATTGAGGAGTACCTTCCCAAAGTATTCCGTGTAATGGTCTCCTCAGGGACTGGAGCAGCTGCTCGTCGTTATGGAGTGAAAAGGGCCCCTCTTGTGGCAGTGATATTGTGTGAGTCCTTGTTGCTTTATGTTTTCTATTTTATGAGTCAACAAAACAGGATACCTGAGTGCATTTTTTATTGGTGTTTGTGGATTTTATCCCAGATCCTCCTGCTCTGGAAAAAATAGGTTCCTTATAGGCTCCTGTTAGGGCAGGTGTTACAATCTCAGTAGCTATATGGTGAAGGAAGCACAGCATTCGGAGCCAGGGGCACACAGATGCAGCCTTGGAGAGGGGGCCTGCAAAGCCAAGGGCAGAATTCGCAATCCACCTAAATGAGGCAAGTGTCTGTTCTTCCTGGRCTTGCAATATCCTCAACTTGTACAGTCACAGCCAGCTCACTACACAACAGTGGTAGAGAAAGCCGTAAAGCAAAGCCCTGCATCATTCCACGCTTTCATACATACAGCAGTTGTACTTCAAGGGGGCATCTAATTCACCTTGTCAGACCACACCCTTGACCCTTAAAAACTGTTTCTTGTAGGTGCCAGGTCCTCAGTACCTAGTGCTCTGCCCCCAGACCACTTGGTAAGGAAGAGAGAGCCTTTGTTTTGGGTAGCAGCTAATGACCGGCCTTGCTTCTGTTAGCAGCTCTGTCTCACAGAAAGCTGGGCCTGTTCKTAGGCCCCAGAGGGCCAGGGAAGCAGATTGCGCACACCATTGCGCAGCCTCCTCTGACTTCTCCCTGCAAGATGAAGCCTGTGGACAGGAGAAGTGGAAGGGGACGAGGGGCAGAATTTCTTCTTTCACCTCCTTGCATCCTTGCTCTCTTTGTGTGTGTGAACAAGAGATCTAGATCAGATTTGCTTGGTTTCATGGTCCTACAAGCCCTGATATTTTCATATACTGTTAATTGCTAAGACTGTTGTGATGATCTGTGTGTTTGAATCAGGGAGCCAGCTGAAAAGCAGATTCTGGGAATTACTCCTCTACATTTCACCCTGAAAAAGGCCCAGGGCCTCTGCCAGGACCTGCACTTAAGTCTATCCATCCAGAGCTCACATCCTGCCAAGCATCTAGGAGGCTGCCCTTTCTCAGCAGAGAGCACGATGTGCTGTGACCAGTGGAGACTTCTGTTACTTCAGGGACTTTTCTCTCAATATCGAATGACTGTCTAACTTCCAGTCTTTCTTTGACTCACTCCACTTGTCTCTGTGCTGTTCCAGTGAACGTATAGTGTTAGGTGAACCATTTGGCTGACTCTGGTGATAACACCAGGGCCAGGAATGCTGAGCGGGTTTAAAAGAATCCACTTTTAAGCAAGACCTAGTTGCAGATCTCCAGGAGTCAGGCTGCCCAGAGGGGACACCTGTGTGGCTCCCTGCTGCCACCTCCTGGCAATTGGTGCCCTGAGCCATAGAGAGTGACAGAGGGAGCCTGGCCCAGCTCCCTGGCCGACAGGAGAGCTTGGGAGCCCAGAGTGCTCCCCTGAGGAAGAAGCTGATGATCCTGGGTCTGCAGAGTAACAGTGAGAGTAACAGTGCAAGTGGCAACGGGGTGGCCACATCCACCGCTGCCAACTGATGTCTGCAGGCTTTGGTTCTTCTCTGCCTGATAGTCCATATTACCAAGCAGCAATACCTTGTGTCCTGAGCTATAGGAATTGCTACTGGAGCCAGGCTGCAGGTTGAGCAGGATTAAGCACCATGTGGTAGCCACTGTCTGGGCCAGAGATGGTCATGTCGCTCTCAAAGCTCCCCTGGCCCAAAAGGGATCTCTGGTATAAACCCCTATTTCCTTCCTCCAGTGAGTGCTGGGAAGACACTGCCTGAGCACAGGGACAGGGCTTTCTGCAGCACTGCTGCCTCTCCTGACAAGCTGGGCTGGAGGAAGCTTAGAACAGCCCCTCACTTCTGTCGTGCTTCTCAGGCAGAATGGGTGGGATGCATGAGGTGAGCGACGTAAAATGATATAAGTTCAGAGCCAGCCATAAGAGCTCTCTTTCCCTTACTGGTGTCCAAGAGAAGTGACGCAGCCTCTCACTCCAAACTAATCCCCAGCTGACCACTTGAAGTACCTGAGCAGCTGCTGTGATCCTAATGACCATGCCACATGCCAGGAGAGCAGGGTGCTGGGTTTTCATACCATCATTCCAGTGACTCCAGAGGGATTATTCATGATTTGTGTTCTTGCAAGTGAGAGTACACTCAGGCCTGCTGCTGAATTTTAACATTTTGCAGGAAAAAGGAGCTGTGCCTGAGCAAATCTTTCTGAGATAAGAATAGCAACTGCCATCTTAGGGCACAACACAGTTGTCCCACTCCAACAGGACAACACGTTGCAGTGGGATATAGATGGCAACCTACCCTCTGAGGAATGTCTTTAAGAGCTATTAGTGGAAGCGTATCAACTACAGCAAGAGGCATGTCCCGGCTCAGAAGTCTTGCAAGAGGCAGCTATTTTTGACTATGACTCTGAGGATGAAGGGAGACGAGTGATTGAGAGACCCTCCTGGCAGGGGCAGCCTCCGGCCTCTTTGGGCAGCCCCCGCTGCCTTGTCGCCCCTTCTGGGGACAGATTCTTTACTTGTGAAGTCCCCATCAATTGGATGTTGTACCCCTAGGTGCCAGGAGGGGCTTATTCCTCCCAAGCGTGGGCTCCAGGAAGCTGTTGGGTGACTTGCTGGGATCTCACTGCCCAGGATTTCTCAGTTTGCTGGGGACACTAGTCCAGGTTACAATCCCACAAACCTAGTCCAGCTGCACTTACAGCGAGTCCTCCCTGAGGGTATGCACTTGTCCCTGATCTTAGGAGATGCTCCTGCCTATTTTATTTTCTGCTTCTACTTTTCAAGCTTGAGAGATACTAGATGTGTGTGACTTAGCACCAGCAAAACACACAAGAGACTAGAAGACAAAACAATTGACTGTGCTAGAGGACTAGGCCAGCATTTCTGTGAAGTGCTCGGAGGCTTCTTAAAAGTTCTTGAGGTGGAAACCTGAGGTCTTCTTCTAAAGAAATGTCTCCAATTGCTCTCTTCAAGGTCACAGTGACAAAGCATCTTGAGTTTCTACTTGCCCATTCTCACCACTGACCATGGAAGCAGGCTGTAATTGGAGAGGCAGCACTTGCAAGCCAGGTAAGCTGAGATCCCTTGGGATAACTTGTCTTAAGCATAGGTCCTCGGAGCAGTTGGTCACAACTCCCCAGTAATGTACATGCCCTTTGGAAGCAAAGCCCATACCCTTACCAGGGCCTCTGCACACTTGGGCGAAGTCCTCAAGTTCTAGGTTGTCATAAGTGTCCAACATCAGAAGGTGTTCTGGCCTGTGCTCCTGAATGTGCTTCTTGCTTCCCTATAGTAGCAGCTGCTCTCCACTCCTCAGTTGCTGCTCACATGTTTTTGGTTCACTCTGCAAGAGAGTAAACTCCCCAATAGCCCCTTCATTCTGGAGCCAGATTGCCAGAGCACACTTCAGAGAGGGGGAGTCCTGCAAGGGCAGATGCAGTTGTGCAAAAATTTACTTAGGAATTCTCATGTACTTCTGTTCTGTGTCTGGTTCAGCCCACTGTCAGCCTTGCAGGGATTTCTGAGAAAATGCTCCAAGGTTCTCAGGTCCTCCTGAAAAAAAGAAGAACAGAGGTTACTTGGAAGTGCAGACCCATGGGTGCTGTGAAAATATCAAGTGAGACATGTCTGTGTGAATGTCTTTTTTCACCGTACCTTGACACTGCCTGTGTGTCTGTTACACAAATTAGGGAGAAGCAGGTCAGAATGCCTCAACCTGGACAGCTGAAATGAGAGCTTGCAACCATAGAGTCCATTGTGCCTCCTCTGCTCTAGGGTCCAAATGAAGGAAAAAGTATCTGCTAGCTTCTCCTTGTGCCCAGCAAAGCTGTCATGTCAGCTTAGCCTGTACATAGGCCAAAAGGCAGGTACAGGTATCAGAAATGGAGGTATATACCCCTTCGATTTTCCTTTCCTCTTGCCTAAGCAAAGCCACAAGAAGGCTGGTAAGAGGTGCACCTCTTATGAGGCAGGTCCATGAGGTGATGTGTTGAGGAGATATGCTGAGGAGATATGCTGGTGCTACACAGTGTATGGGAAACAGACCAGGGAGGGGAGTCCTTCCAGCTTTCCATGTAGCAATGCTGTAGCTGATAGTCAGAGGTAAGGTTAACCATTCACCAATATGCAGAGCCTAATGAGGGAGCCAAGAAGGAAGAAAAGAAGCCACTGCTCAGGGTGTATATGCCAAGCAATCTAAGGTCTTTATTGTCTAAGCATTGAGGCAGTTACAAAGACTTGTTACAGAAGAGAGTGACGGAGAGGTTCACATTTTGTGCACCATCCACGTCACTTTGCAGCCTGCTGACATCTTCACTCTTCCTCTTCTATCTTCCTATGAAACTCACGGCTCTTGGCTCGGAGCTTGTTGACCTGTGACTCTGCAATGTCAGCCCGCTCCTCAGCTTCCTCCAGCTCGTGCTGGATCTTGCGGAATTTGGAGAGGTTGACATTGGACAGCTCCTCCTGTAGGGGAAGAGGAGATGGTGGTGAAGAGCCCAGGGCAGGGCTTACCGGTGCTCCTGCGACTGGGACCGGAGGGGCTGAGGCCGTTCCCTGGGGAGAAAGGGACCCACCACTGCTTTCCCATAAACCTTACGTGGAGCTCCTCACCCTCCCTTCATTTAGAAAATCTCTAGACTGAGCAAAAGAGGCTTAGTCCGGCAAAGGAAAAAGATACTACACGGGACAGGGGTTTGACTGAAAACAAGACGTGTTAGCTTGGCTGTTAAAGTAGTTCTCTGGTAATTCCCTTGGTCCTTTTAAGCTGTGACACAAGCTGAGAATTTTTAAGAGATGGTGAATCTGTGAAATCTCAGCCATCATCCCCTCAGAACTCTTGAGAACACAGAGGTATCCTTCCTAGAGATACCTATGTGAAATTTAAGACTTTTTTGATGAAATTCAAGAGAGCCTCCTCTTTTTTGCAATTGCAACATTGCAATTGTTGGATTCTTAACTAAGAACTCTTTCTCACTTCGCAGAGCAATACTTACAGCCTCCTCAGACTGTCTCTTGTAGGATTTCACCTTCATCTGCAACTTGTCCACCAGGTCCTGGAGCCGCAGAATGTTCTTCCGGTCTTCCTCAGACTACAGGAATGGGTGAGCAGGAAAGAGAGGGAATTGTTTTCCAAACACCAGAAATAACATTTCCCCATGGAAATCACATTAAAATGTTTTGGCTGCTTGGGAGACAGCAGTGTCAGCACAGAGAGGCCTCC